>NW_027507718.1:496676416-497226416 GCF_037356315.1 Lithobates pipiens | reverse complement strand
CCCCTGAAATGCATACCAGACCCAAAAGGAATTTTTTTTTACATTTTTGTATTGCCGGCAATGGCTTGCAGCTGGGAAAATCTATTTTAAATGTCATTTATTTTCTTTATACATGTCAGTTTTGTTGTAGCAGATTCTATACATGATGCAGATGCACCACTTTATAGGCAGACTAAGGGGACCCCCTGTCACTATATTTAAAGGCATCTTTCATTTTTATTGCTTCACTTTAAGCATCAATAAAATCCCTGCTCCTTTAAAAACAATATTTAAAAAAAAAAATTTTTGCATTGATACATGTCCCCCAGGGCAGTACCCAGCCCCCATACCCTTTTAATGGCCAATAACTTGCATATAAGCCTTCAAAATGGGGACTTTTGGTTTTTAGAGTTCAGGGTCTTTAGGGTCCCATAGACAGGGTTTGGGGTTCTGGTGCGAACCGAATTGAGGGTGTTGGCCCATCACTAGTACAGAATTTAGGTGCAAGGAAAGAGCATACTCAGAATCAATAGCACACAGTATTTGGCTTTTCCGGGCAAAACACTAAAACACAAGGGAAATGTAGAAGAGGTATTGAATACCCTTCCAGCAGCCAGTACCAAGTGGAGACTGATTACTGGGATCTGCTGGCTGCTGGTAAACACATGGTCACCAGAATACTACAACCTTCCATTCTGGGAAGCACAGTGCCACCAGCAGGTTATCTAAGTCCTGAAAGTCAATCATCTGCTCTGTGCTGGGATGGAGGGGAAGGGATTTCCTGGGATTGTCTCATGTCAGGATAAACGGTCAGAAGTGAATCATGCAGGTAGCAGAGGATGGAAAGAGCAGACAAAATAGGTGTGTGTCTTCTCCCTAAATATTTTGTGCTAGAAGTTGTCCCAATTTCCCATCTCAGATGGTTGAGATGTATGCCTTTGCCTTTGAGTTATATTCCTCATAACAATGACATTTCTCAATATTTTCACACTACCATCTTTGCATTGCTTTCGTTCCATTAAAAAAAAAAACAGAAACATAAATTGCTTGCGATTTTTACCTTTCATTTTTTTCTTCCTTTTCCTTCTCACTGACCCTGACTTTAAGATATTCTGTGAATAAAGTGGACGACTCTTTTTCCACAATTGGGAAATACAGAACAAAACCTTTCATGCGCATCAGTTAGCCCCAGTTACGCGCTTATTTATTTATAAAGCCAAGAATGTGCTTGAATTCAGCAGACGGCATAGCACTCTGAATGCTTACAGATACCTCATCTCCCACTGCGACAAAGAATTTTTATTTCTTTCTTTCCCTGGAATGAAAAATAAAATATATAACCTGGCTATTCGCATCAGGGTTTCAGGTCTTTTCATTACACATACTATAGACTAAGTCTCTGAACGCATTTGAGCCAGCTGTAACTGTCCCCGGCATGTTTTATTGATAGATGAATTTTCAACCCTTGAGATGCCAGCGACGTAACGAGATCGATCGCTGAATAATGATTCGCGCTCGCATTCAGATCAGATTACCGCTTTTGCCACTCCTGCGCTTTTCTCTTGAAACGAGTGAGGAAAGAATGATTTGGCAGTGGATGCAGAACTAGGAATAAAGATGGGATACAAAATAAAACAAGTTCAATCCTAATATAATTTTCCATGTTGACTTGATAGACGAATAATATAGTAGGAGCCTTTCAGATTGCTTCATCTATCAAAGGTAATTGGTTGAGTAGATTCAGTTAGGGGGAAAAAAACATAGACACACGACGAACATCCTTTAAAAGATTAGGAATTTAGTCCAACTTGTTATCTGTTAAAATGTTTCTGAAAGAAAGGGTTAAAATTACTTCTATGGTGGCAGCTGACATTAACTACTAAAGACTGCTACAGACCTCAAATGGCAGGAGGGCGTCCATGTACGTCCTCCCGTTTTTTTTGTGCCGCCTGCACGCCCCCTGGTGTGGCACACTCTGTGATCGGCAAGTTCTTGGGACTCGGCTGCTCACAGAGCAGGGTAAAGGACTAATCACAGTGGGCCACCTGATCAGCTGTCAGCCAATGACAGCTGATCATGGAAGTAAACAGAAGCCGGTTACCAGATTTTTTTCCCTTCACGCTGTTAGCGTGAAGACAAGAATAAAACCGGTAGCTGGATTTTGTTAGAGGGACACCAGTGCTGCTAATCAGTGCCCACTTGGCACCAGTGCCATCTATCAGAGCCAATCAGTACTGCTAATCAGTGCTCACCAGTGCCACCTATCAGTGCCCATCAGTACTGCTAATCAGTGCCCACCAGTGTCATCTATCAGTGCCCATTGGAAACTGCAAATCAGTGCTCACCAGTGCTACCTATCAGTACTGCTAATCAGTGTCCACCAGTGCCATCTATTGGTGCCCATTAGTACTGCTAATCCATGCCCACTAGTGCCACCTATCAGTGCCCATCAGTGCTGCCAATAGGTGCCCATCAGTGTCTCATCATCAGTGCCTCCTGATCAGTGCTGCCTATCAGTGATGCCTATCAGTGCCCACCAGTGCCACCTATCAGTGCCCATCAGGGCCACCCATCAGTGCAGCCTTATCAGTGAGTCCTATTAAGTGCCCACCAGTGGCACCTTATCAGTGCCCATCAGTGCCACATCATCGGTGCAGCCTCTCAGTGCCCATCACTGCCATCTCATTAGTGTCACTTTTGGAGAAAGCACAGAGCCCAGAGTTTAAAGAGGAGCTTCAGCAAGGTTCCAAAAAATTAACAAAAAAACACATCTGTCTGGGGATTTAGTACCATTCTCACCCAGGCTGGTTCTTCACTGGTCTTTGGGTCTTCAGCGTTAGCAAGTTAATTCCTTGCAGACTCACATCCGGCTTCCCACTGCACATCTATGAGCTGCATTGCACTCTGTGGATGGTCCTGAAGGCTCCTGGGGCCGGTGACGTTTCCCAGAAGGTTGGGAGTACAGAATGTGGGGCGAACTTCTGCTCAGATTGCTTAGGGCACCCGCTCCCAAAAGGAAATAAATATTCCAAGTATGGTGGGGTGAAGAGGAGGGAGAGTGTCACTTTTGGGTGAAGTTCTGCTTTAAATTTCAAGGAAAAGATAAGGACTATGTGACATCTAAGCATCAGACCAGTGTTATTTCAATTTATTTATAAAATGAATAATGTTACTGTATAAAAAAAGTATACATTTTATTTTGTAATGTATCTAATTTAAAAATGATTCTGGAACAAAGCATTGCAAGGTTAATTACACATGAAAAAAAAAAAAAAATCTTAATTTTGAGCTTCTTTC
This sequence comes from Lithobates pipiens, assembly GCF_037356315.1. Taxonomy (NCBI): domain Eukaryota; kingdom Metazoa; phylum Chordata; class Amphibia; order Anura; family Ranidae; genus Lithobates; species Lithobates pipiens. The sequence goes on along the minus strand of NW_027507718.1, from coordinate 497,223,140 downwards.
AATTTGAAACATTAATTAAATTGATAATAAAAAATAATACGTTAATTAATAAAAAAAAAAAAAAAAAAAGGTTTAAATATTAGGAGTTAGAAAAAAATAAATAACAAAAATAAAACGGAAGTAAAACAATATAGACAATTAACAATAGGAGTTAATTAGAGCTGACTGGGTAAACTAAGGCCGCGTACACACGCGCGGACTGTTCGCCCAACTTTGTCCGTCCAACAGTTTCGGCAAACAGTCCGCTCAAAATTAGCATGGACGGACATGCCCACACACGACGAACGAACAGTTTGCTGAAACCGTGCGCGATGACGTGAACGGCACGTACGACGGGACGAAAAATACGACGTCCTATACACTGCATTATAGCTTTCGGCGTGAAAATCCTTTCTGAGCATGCGCGCAACTTTGTTTGACGAACAAGCCTACACACGAGCGGACTGTTCGCTGAAACAAGGTTTCAGCGGACAGTTTTTCGGAAATTCCGAAAAACCTTGTCCGTCAAACTGTCCGCTGAAACTGTCCGCTGAAAGCCCACACACGAGCGGACTGTCCGCCCAAACACCGTTCAGCGGACAAAGTTGGGCGAACAGTCCGCCCGTGTGTACGCGGCCTAAGGGTACAGAGGGGTTACATAGGAACAATTATTTATTTATTTATGTATGTATTACATATCAGGTTGCTTTTCTAAATTAATTCTTAACTTTAGGAAAGACAAAGACATACATTCATAGTCACAGAACAGAGTACACAGAACACTGAGAGTTCAAGTCAAAATGCGTACACATACTACTTTGACCAATAATAAAAGAAGATCAATGGCACACAGAGGTGTTAGGTTGCTTTAACTGACATTTGTGTCTTTTTACTTCATAGCGGAACAGTGTTTATATACACTGTGTCATATGGTTGATTCTAGACAGCAACAGCTTCTACAGCTGTTTTATTTACACAATGGAAATTGCCAAGTGTGAGGGGGTTAACAACAGTGGGGCAGAAGGACAGGGCATACTGCATACGTCCTGTGTGCCTCATTGAAGTTTTTGTGTGCATGTAATGTTCCCAGTGTCCACAAGAAGTTAATGACTATATACTCCAATGACTTCTATACTAAGACTCGATGGGCCACTTGGTCTTTTTTCTTTCCACTCCTCTAATGACACTTTAATGTATTCAATTTTTTGAGAGATGTCAATAAAAATTGTAAGAGTTTTGATAGTCTTAAAAAATACAAAAAATGATTTGATTCCAATCAGCGCCAAAGTTTTGTCAAGTGATCTCTTGTATGTAAGAGAAAACACTCCACACGAGTTTCCATTTAATAGTAAATGCTGTAAACACGTTGTGTTGTTATTTTTGCCACACAGTCTTAAAGATGCGCTCTTGAATTAATTTCTCTCGGCGCGGAAACAACCTAGTTACAGTTTGACTTTTAAGATCAATCTTATCAGTTCTTGCAGCGCGGAGGTTACAAGCACATGTAGACGAGTCTTTGTTCCTCATTAGTCTGCAAGACTCATTAATTCTGCCAGAGAGGGTCAAACGATTCTTAGCCACCAAGGGCCAGTATATTCACATAGATTTCCTCTGGACGAAATGGTGGAATGCAACCCTGGAGGGAAGTTGTTGTAAACTCATTAAAAGTTCTTCGTTCCCTTTAATCTGATGTCTAATTGTTTATATTTAGGTGTGTGTATTACTTTTCTCTCAAGTAAAAGTGCAACCTTGCCTTAATAATATTTCTACCTCTAAGATAGTTAGTGTGTAGTCTGTTTCCTCAATTAGATATAACATTTAATTCCTGCAAGCCGTTAAATCAGGGTTTCTCAACCAGGGTTCCACAGAACCCTAAGGTTCCTCCATAGTTTGCTAGGATTTTCTTGAGCAATGAGCAATTTCTAACTCTCAGATAAGTTCCCACTGACACCATTGATCTTTTTAGCTATCTGTAAGGGAGTAATTCTTCCCAATGACAACAAGTGTAAGGAGCATTCTTCCCAGGACCATAATGTATCATGAGTTGTACAAATAATAATTTTTAGCAGGAGTTCTCTGAGACCAGAAAGTTATTTTAAGGGTTCCTCTATGCTGAAAGGGTTGAGAAAGGCTGAGTTAAATATACAGCTAAAGTGGTTTAGTGGTTAGCTCCTCTGCCTGCAGTACTGGGGACCTTAGTTTGAAGCCCAACCAGGTCAGTCGCTACATGGAGTTTGCTTGTTTTTCCAATACCTGCATGATTTTTCTCCTATACTCCAAATACATGCTGGTAGGATAACTTGTAAGTGGGGCCTCGGACAGGGTATCTGCATGGGAGAAACTGCACACTATAGTCGTTTTATGGTAATGATTCTGAATTGTACCAGCTGCAATAGAAGAACATTATGGCATACTGACGAATAAGACAGTATCAACATTCCCCCCATAGTATGATTTATGGTAGTGTTACCGGAGGACGGCCTTTGCTGGATAGTGACAATATCTTGATAACGAGGTTCTTGATCTATCTATCTTGATCACAAGGTTCTTTGGCTCCAGACAGTGTCCCTTACATTTGCCTGTGCTAAGTACTTTCCCTAACCAATGGGTTCCTCATACTAACCTATCACTCACTTAACATGCACCCAAACAACATGGACTTCCCTATTTTAAAGGATCCCTCATTAAGAAGGCTGCTTAAATTCTCCTGGGATGTTGGCATCAAATCAGATACCTACCTTCCAAGAGAGGACTAACAGAGTCCCTAGGGTTATATTCACATATATTTTGGTTTCCCTACGGCTGCATATGAACAGGCACAGCTTCCCATTCAAATGAGAGACCCAGCATGCCCCACCCATTACAGATTAGCTGCAGAAAACTACACAAGGGGCCAGAGACATGTCTCCTTGGGATGAAACATAGAATAACAAAATTCATGATCCACAGTAAAATAGAAGCTACACTGCTTGACTACATATAAACATAAAGTGAGCGCTGAAAACCAAAAACAATGTGTGCTACCAACTTGGTTGCTCCAGGGAAAAAATAATAATAAACCAAAAGATTAAATAATGCAACAATAAAATGTGTGATATTAAAAACGCTGACTTAAAAAAAGTCCATACAGTTTCTGTGGGTATGCAGCATTAGAAGGCAGCCCAGTTGAAGGATAAGAAGCAATCTTCTGATATGGCTGGGAAAGAAACAAAGGTGCCACTCTAAATGCAATAAATCAGAGAGATATTTAATATTAACTGTGAACATGGTACTCACAAAAGTACAAAAAAGGCTAAACATTCCGGAAGTGACCTCATCCCTGTGGCTCCCAGCGTGCGTTCCAGAGACAGGAAGTGTCAGCATATACCGGCGCATCCTGTTCCTGGACACTGCAGCCATCCAGCAAACAGATCTCATTTGCTTCCCGGATGTCCGGCATTAAATGCCTATATGCCTGTCATGATTGTACTTTTGTGAGTACCGTCTTCACAGTTAATATTAAATATCTCTCTGATTTATTGCACTTAGAGTGGTACCTTTGTTTCTTTCCCAGCTACACTGCTTGACTATATTCCCAAACATCTGAAAATATGACAACCCTGGGTTGACAACTTCTTGCTTCAGAACTTTGACGAGTCACTGCTAGAGCCTTGTCTAGGTGTACCTTGGCACCGGATAATTGTCTGTTGCTATGACCATTGGACCTCCCGACTTCCCCCCTTCTTTTCTTCCTTTCTTTCCTTTACTTTGCTAATCGTCTATGTGTATTCTATGAAAACACTAGGCTGCTCTCCACATCGTGTACCAAGGAACTCTTAAGCGCAACTTTCCCCATGAATCAGGGGTTATTCCTTTGTATTCTTAATGAGTATTGCACCGCATAGTGCTCCAATTGCTACTGTTTTTTGTTGTTGTTACTATGAATGAAAACATCTACGTGCTCTTATATTGTGTTATGAGTGTATAGAAGCATATTTTCGAACTGATTTGAATAATGCTTGTACATTGTTCTATTAATCTAATAAAAAAAATGTTGAACAAGAACATGTTTATTTATTTTATTATTTGATTTAATTAAAGGCCCTATATATTTATTTAAAACTGCATGAATGTAAATTCTACCCATTGGCTTTATAAAGGGCACTAAAAAGGTACAAAAAATACATAATGTTTTGGAAACATGCATGTAGTATTGCCTGAAGTCCAACTTTAATCACTGTAAGCTGTTGCATTCACTGCTGACAGCTTTTTCATACCAGGCCCCTTGGTGGCTTTGGGAGTTCCCCTAAAAATCCACATCCGACCCTTTATTTCAAGTCTTTGGCCAGGAAAGGGAAGGGCAAGGAGTGTACGCCCCCCAGAACCCTACCAGACCACATTCCTTCAACATAGTGGGGGGTTCCAAGCCGGAGAGACACCCCCTGCAAAGCTCCTAGTTCCCTTGTTGATGAGGGAAAGGGGCTCTTTCCTACAACCATGACTGGTGGTTGTGGAAGTCTGTGAATGTGGAGAGGCTGATCGGAATCTGGAAACCCCCATTAACAATAAGAGGGCACCCAGGTCCTGCCACCTCACATGTGGTTGATTTGGTGAACTTCAAGTTTGCAGTTCTCCGAACCCATGTCAGTGGTATGCAGATATACAGATATCAGGGGACAGTCATACATACAATACAATACAATGATTCATTTTGTGATGGTGGAAGGGACTAGTTAGGGTGGTGGGCAAAGCTTTTTATGACTGTCGGCTGGATTTGGGCCGTTCATCTGAGGTATTCTTCTTATACAACCAGAATATGCTGTCTGTACACATACATTTAAAAGCACCTTGCAGAGAAGGTATCTTATAAATCTATACGACCAAGGAACTTTATTCATTGGTATTAAAAGTGACACATTTTATATCTTTGCTTACTTGTTTGCTTGCGGCAATCTCTATTTTAAAAACGAAGAGACTGTAAACCACATTTTATAGACTGAATTTCGCTGCCAATTTTTCGCTGGTTTGACAAAAATATCTGACAGAAAATTAATTGTTATAATTAAGTTTCCAAAGACCATGCAGAAAACTTTTAATTAAGTCACTGAACAAATTGCATTTGAGTGAAAAAAAAAACAAAAAAAACATTTACATACTAATCAGGATCTGAGTTTAACTTCAAACTATACAGTATGTAAGAGTTACCTTGCTTATCTTAATTTTTTAAAGTTATGTTTTGCTTTATAAAGTAGATAAAAAGTTGTAGTTATTTTTTTTTTTTTTTTATTAAATTTAGCATTAAGTTAAAGTTAACATTGAAATAATAATAATAATAATAATAATAATAATTATTATTATTATTATTATTATCACATTTTATGACTAGAGTATTTTATGTATTATATAAAGCCGAGATCAAGAACCTGACCTCAAACTAGCAGGAGAAAAGTTGAAAACTAGTCGTAGAAAATGTGATTTTTAGAGAAAGAGTAGATGATATTTGGTAGCGATGCACCAATACCATTTTTTCACGATTACCAATAATTTTTGTTTTAGTACTCGCCGATAGCAATTACCGATACCTACTGCGACTGTTTTATTTATACTTTATACTGTCAGCAATGGTACAAAGAATTGATAAGTTATTTATAAATTATTATTTTTATTTTGCATTTTTTTAGTTTGAAACATGTACATATATGTTAAAGGTGTACAAACACTAACGAACAAAGCAATATATATATATATATATATATATATATATATATATATATATATATATATATATATATATATATATATATATATTAATAGTTTATGAAATAGAAGTGAAGAAAAAAAATCAACAGGAAAATAATAATTAAATGGAGAAAGAGAATACAAAGTTAATTAAGGCTGATTAGAGTAAATTAAGGGGTTAAACAGAGGAACATTTAATAAAAAAAACGAAAAACTTATTTTTTTTTTTAACCTGGTAGGTCGCTTTAAAGTGACTTCGTCTACAGAACAATGTTTTTTTTTTTTTTTCAGCTGTCGTAAGAGAAATCCCACTGACAGCTGAAAAAAACGAGCCTGAAAATATCGGTTTCAAGTATCGAAACATTTGCACGAGCACTGATACTTGTGCAAATGCTTAGTATCGGCATGGATATCTATACCGGTGTCGGTGCAACCCTGATATTTGGAATAGACTTCCAGAAGCAATGAGGCAGTGAACAGTAAGTACATTCAAACATGTTTACAGCAAATATAGATCTATACTTTAAATAAATTCCAATAGTTTATAATTCCCCAAAAGGAAAACATTTTTTTTTTTCATTTTGGATAGAGTAAGGGAGGATTACTCTTTTTACCATCTGTATCCCCTTGGGGAGATTTCCCTTCACTTCCTGTCCCTTAGCAAAAACAGGAAGTGAGAGGAAATCTCTCCAAAGTAAGGGACTCCCGGTGTGTCACCTAAACTAGTGTTCCTAATGTTCTGATGTCAACCTAAACTTTGAGATTTGTATTTTACTTTCTATGAGAACAGTAAGCAGGACAAATAGAGAGGGTAAATCTCTCTAACAGAGGCACAGGCAGCAATAACTGACAGGGGTTCTAATCCCTCTCCACTCTACACAAAACAAAAAAAAAAACCTTTAGCTACACTTTATACATTGTATGCCTATTGCAGAATTGATAAGCTGCAATATAATACATGTTTGCTTTGGGGGGGTTTAATGCCATTTTACTTCTCTGCATTGATGCTCCTTCTTCCCTTACAATTTATATTCACAACTCTGATCCCTACTAGTAATATACTGACCATGCCTACAGCTTTCCTGCTACCTGTCCTTGATTTAGACATACTTTATGTTAAGATTAGTGACATTAGGTAGGTCATTGGAAAGCCCCATCAACATTTTCCTATGGGGCCCCATGTTCTGTAGTTACTCTCCTACTGGTGAGTGAGCAATGTTTGTGCTAGGGGGCTGGATACTGAGGCAAGGCTAAAGAATCTGGCAGCGAAATAGGAGAATAAATTTCATATACACTATATTTCCAAAAGTATCACCTGCATTTACACGCACATGAACTTTAATGGTATCCTCGTCTTAGTCCGTAGGGTTCAATTTTGACTTGGCCGACCCTTTGCAGCTATAACAACTCTTCTGGGGAGGCTGTCCACAAGGTTTAGGAGTGTGTCTATGGGAATAGAAATAAGAGTCTATGCAGTGCTAATGTTGAATAAAATAACACAAAAGTCCACTGATGTGAGTATAAAAAAAGTCCAGCATCCCAAACTGGAATCACCCAGGGTGTAATATATAATGGGCCAAGGTGAATAACAAATCCTCCATCGGACACCAGTATATCAAGCCTCTTATCGTAAGCAATAGACCTCTGGATTATAGGTAGTCGAGCAGTCATGAGATATCCACAAAAGAAATCATGACTCCACTCAGACATTTCATGCATAGGATAAAAGAAAGCAACTCCTCATGGTGCAGTATATTGAAACAGGTTAAATTTATTCCAAGTAATAACTTCAGAATACTCACATTTCATGTATAATAAAAAACAAGCATGTCATATCCTAAAAAAATCCTATGTTTCCAACCAAAAAGATGGCAGCGGCCAGTGTGTGTAACGTTGTAACATCAAACGCTCTAGTTCTACCCCACACATTTCATCCAGGAACATCATCAGGGGCGTGGTTACCGATCATCACTTCCTCCTTTTATATAGTGGAGGCAGGCATGGAACACCTATCTTCCACTATATACTGTATAAGGAGGAAGTGAGGATTTTGGTATTTTTTCATCTTCTGCTGGATTGTCCTATTGTGGATATTTTTGATTTTAGGGCTACTCATGTAATTGGTATGGAGAGTGTCTTTAACCACTTGCTTGCTTACTGGGCACTTAAACCCCCCTCAGTCCCAGACCAATTTTCAGCTTTCAGCGCTGATGCACTTTGAATGACAATTGCGCGGGCATACAACACTGTACCCAAATGAAATTTTTATCATTTTTTTCCCACAAATAGAGCTTTCTTTTGGTGGTATTTAATTACAGCTGGGAGTTTTATTTTTTGCTAAACAAACAAAAAAAGATGCAAAAAAAAAAAAAAAATCATGTTTAATAGTTTGTTATAAAATTTTGCAAACGGGTAATTTTTCTCCTTCATTGAAGTGCGCTGATGAGGCGGCACTGATAGGCTGCACTGGTGGGCACTGATGGGCTGCATTGGTGGGCACTGATAGGCTGCATTGGTGGGCACTGATAGGCTGCACTGGTGGGCACTGATAGGCATAGTTAAGGCGGCACTAATAGGCACAGATAAGGCGGCACCGATGGGCACAGATAAGGCGGGACTGATGGGCAAAGATTGGCACAGATAAGATGGCACGGATGGGGGGCACAGATGGGTGGCACGGATGGGTGGCACGGGTGGGCACTGATAGGTACCACTGATAGATGGGACTGATGGGCACTGATAGGTGGCACTGATAGGTGGCTCTGATAGGTGGCACTGCTGGGCACTGATGGGCGGCACTGCTGGGCACTGGTAGATGACACTGATGGGCACGGATATGTGGCACTGGGGTGCAGCACCTTTGTTGAGGCAGATTGTGGGCACTGCTGGGTGGCACTGTGGGCACTGCTGGGTGGCACTGTGGGCACTGCTGGGTGGCACTATGGGCACTGCTGGGTGGCACTGACGGGGGCACTTACTTTTTATTAATGTGGCACTAGCAGGGGGCAGGTGGGCACTGGCAGGGGTAGGTGGGCACTAGCAGGGTTGGCCGTGATCGGGACTGATGTCCCGATCACGGCCGCCGGTGATCTGCTTTTTTTTTTTTCTCCTCGCGATGACAGCGCGAGGAGGAATAATAGCCGATTACCGGCTCCGTTATATCACATGATCAGCTATCATTGACTGACAGCTGATCACGTGATAAGGGGTCGGGATCGACCCCTTGCACGGATCGGTGATCAGGCGAGTCTCATTGCACCGCAATAGACATAGTCCCGGAAAAGGAGATCCGCGCTGTAGCCGTCTTTCGGCTATAGCACGGGTCTCAAGTGGTTAATGAGTCTGCTGAACCACAAAATGATATCAGTGGGATTTTCATGAGACTTAAAAACCAATTAACCACTGAGTTACGTGTAAATTGGGATGTGGATTTTTTAGAAAGATACATTACTCTGCATCAATGCAGAGAAGTAAACGATTGCGGGGTACCTCACATGTGTGGTTCGACCACCATCTTCATATGCAGGTGCTACTCACGTATGCGTTTTGCGCTTCTTCGCGTTTTGACGTCGCTTCTGACCTGCTATGGTAAGGAGATGGGTGGGGGCCCTCTTAGCCTTATTCTTCTCCATACCCAGGCACAGACATGACTCGATCGCCTCCACTGCTGCCGACAGCCCCGGTAAGTGGCGGAGGGAGCCGGAGAGTGGCGGAGGGGGGCCTTCTCCCACCGCTGATAATGGTGATCTCGCGGCAAATCCACTGCAAAGACCACCATTATGGTAAATATGACCGGCTCCTGAAACGATGGATAGCTCAGTTGTGGCAGCAGATGCTGCCGTTACTGAGATATCCATCTTCAAAGTGCCAACGTATATGTACGGCAAGTGGTTGAGGGTACATCCTTTATGGCCATTGACAAGTTCCAACCACATTGGAGAGGTAGTCACATCAGGAGAGAAATTTCCAAGATGGAGACTTGGTGAATTTTCTCCCTGAAATCTTACAGACCTCACAGTTTGAACATAGAATTGGACATTAACGCTTGACATGTGAAGGACCTAACCCACAGTCACTTCCTCCACCCGTTAACCATAATATCTAACCCTCTCCAAATCCCTTCACAAATGACATGACAAGATTTTGGATTAAATGGCCTTGATGGCCTTTTATTAACAATTACTTTGAGATTAAATAAACAACATTTAAATAACTCATAACCAACTTTTTGTACTTTTGGGGTCTTTGAGGGGAACCCCACCCCAATGGTCACTGCGACAAACTTCTTTTTACTTTAGGCCTCCAGTCGCAAATCCCCGGACCCGGAGACGGTACTCAACTTTCGCAGTGACCCACATTTTACCCCTTCCAGGTTAACTCCTTGTTAACCAGAAGGTACCTGATAACCCCATCCACAGATGAGTACCAACCATGTTATCCCCATACCACAGATGGGTACCAACCATGTTATCCCCATACCACAGATGGGTACCAACCATGTTAACCCCATACCACAGATGGGTACCAAACATGTTAAACCCCCATGCCACAGATGGGTACCAACCATGTTAACCCCATACCACAGATGGGTACCAAGCATGTTAACCCCGTACCACAGATGGGTACCGACCATGCTAACCCCATCCCACAGATGGGTACCAACCATGTTAACCCCCATCCCACGGATGGGTACCAACCATGTTATATATGCATATAACATCCATATTCTCCTCCTTCAAAGATCCAACCACTGCCATGAGCTGTCCGTACAGCCCCTATTATAATCAACGATACTCGGGAGGGTGGGTGGGAATCTTTTCCTCCGCCGCTCACTACTGACGTCACTTTCCTTCCTGCCTAATAGTTTTCTAGCCCGAGTGCCTCCCCTGCTCCGGCCACTCCCCTTTTCTTAAAGGAGACAAATTATTTTTTCCTTACTAGCATGACTGTGCTGTCCACACCTGTCATGCCGTCCCTACGCTTATCCTTTTCTCTCCTTCTGCTCCGGGACTCTCTTGACATGTGAAGGACCTAACCCACAGTCACTTCCTCCACCCGTTAACCATAATATCTAACCCTCTCCAAATCCCTTCACAAATGACATGACAAGATTTTGGATTAAATGGCCTTGATGGCCTTTTATTAACAATTACTTTGAGATTAAATAAACAACATTTAAATAACTCATAACCAACTTTTTGTACTTTTGGGGTCTTTGAGGGGAACCCCACCCCACTGGTCACTGCGACAAACTTCTTTTTACTTTAGGCCTCCAGTTGCAAATCCCCGGACCCGGAGACGGTACTCAACTTTCGCAGTGACCCACCTTTTACCCCTTCCAGGTTAACCCCTTGTTAACCAGAAGGTACCTGATAACCCCATCCACAGATGGGTACCAACCATGTTATCCCCATACCACAGATGGGTACCAACCATGTTATCCCCATACCACAGATGGGTACCAACCATGTTAACCCCATACCACAGATGGGTACCAAACATGTTAAACCCCCATGCCACAGATGGGTACCAACCATGTTAACCCCATACCACAGATGGGTACCAAGCATGTTAACCCCGTACCACAGATGGGTACCGACCATGCTAACCCCATCCCACAGATGGGTACCAACCATGTTAACCCCCATCCCACGGATGGGTACCAACCATGTTATATATGCATATAACATCCATATTCTCCTCCTTCAAAGATCCAACCACTGCCACAGCACAAAAGGGGTAAAACCTTACCCTTGCGTGCACCTCCACACCCTCCTCGCTCGATGTATGCCTTCCGCAAACCTAGAGCCCAAAGACTGGTACCACTTCGTTGCAGCGCACCCCCATCGTTCCCAAGATACCTCCAAGTATCCACCTCCAGCTCACCATGACGTACAGCCATACCCCCGTTCCTGCTCACAAGCCTACTCACTTCCATGTTCTTACCCCCCAGAGTCCTATAAAACTTTTCCGCAGGCCAAGATGACTGCCCACCATATCAGACCAAGCCATGACCATGCTGGCTGAGCTGCCCCATTGCGCACCTATTAGCCGAACATTTGATCCCCTGGCCCACCCCAGTAAACCTATGAGTGACCCAGGATCAACACTGGCCAACTTCCCCAATGCAAACAAGAAAATGACAACCCAAAACAGTAAGTTCCCCCTTCCGTAATGCTAAGATAAAGGCCCGAAAGCCGCATCCTTAGACCCAAATCTGCAACGAATATGGGCGAATATAAAAAAACTCAAATCCATCCCCGAGTCCCACCTGTCCAAGCCCTTATTTGTAACATAACTTGGAGCTGGGCCTGGCAGCCCCCCGTGACCACCCCAATTCAGAACGACTGGGAGGCATAACTTCGTGGCTCATAGCCACCGCTGTCAACCAGTAGTGAAACCCAGCTATGAAAATTGTTCCGTAAACAATGTGCTCCTCTTACCGGCCACCTATGCGTGACCCCTGAATCCGGAACCCCTCCAGACGCCTGTCCGTAGCGGTCCGATCAGTTCGACCGCTTTCCTCACCTTCTGACGGAATCCCGAAAATAACCTACGAACCCCACCAACTGCCCTACTTTATGACCGTTAAGAAAGGCTGTCCATCTCGCGTATCCGTAATGTCACCCATGAGAGCCGGCGAGAAGGCCGTGCGGAACAGGGCACGTTCATGCTCTGAATTACAACCGTCGCTCAGCCACCAAAATGGGCTGTGTAGCATGTCAACGGAAAACCGGGCGCCTCGTAGTTTGAAAGAAACTCCAAGTCCGCCAATGCCGATCGATGGCGGCAGCCGAAATACCTCTCTCCAATCCCCTGATAATACAATAGCGACCCGCGTGGGTTACCTCTCGACCCTCGGAGGCGGTACCAACCCTGTACCGAAATGCTGCACATTCCTGCCTCACCTTGAAGTAGCCCCCCACAAATTGTCCTATTAACGGATCAATGAATCCCCCCATGCCGTGATCCACAAGGCAATGTCCCACCCAAGCCATGACCGGTGTTGTTACGCATCTGGTGCTAACTCCCGGCAACCGACCAGTTGAAAACGAGACCACGCATTCACCACGGTGATACCCAACCTTGGTACATATACTGCATAAAGAAAGCAGTCCCTTGGAAACAGCCCAACACCCAATGTCTCACCCCACCGGGCCCCCGCATTGACTGTGCCGACAAGCAGATGCCACCCAGACCCCCCCCCCCCCCAGGTTGTCACAAACAGAGACACGCCTTTAGGTACGGAAGGATTCCCACCACATTTACCTCGCTACCACAGTCTGAAACCGTTCCAGATGAACCAAGTTCCTCCAGAACCGAGCCTCCCCCCTCGCTGGGGGACAAGGGCAGCGCTGCCTATTCCGAAAAACAGGCCCCCATAGCCCACGGGGCCCATAGCCTACGTGACTATCCCCCTAGAATATACCAATGGGCCCAGACCACATTAGAGTATGCCCCATAAAACGACTCCAGGATGTCCTGCCACCCCTGCAAGTCTCCCATGGGCTCACTGTCGAGACTTCCGAAATCCTGAGGGACTTAGACCAACTCAGAGTCTGCCGCCAGCCGGCGGCAAAAAACCTGCCCATGGAAATTCAAGCCAGCAAATTCTCATGTATATGTTTAATTATGTATGCGTCTAACCCACAACGTTTGTAGCTGATGAACAATAACTCTCGCCTAGCAATGGTCCACGCCGTCAGCCTTAAACGTTCCCCACTTGTCCCTCGATAATCGCATTCCCTTCCCATTGAATCCACGTCCATGCCCTGAAAAAACCGTGGCAGACGTGGGCCCTCCGTCTTACCCATTGTTAGCGGGACCCCGAAATGTTCCGCTATATGACGCACGGTCCCCAACGGGACGGCGCAAATGGTGTAACCCGGTTGGCAAATGCATCTGAAGTCCACCAGATATTGAATGACCTAGTCGATCGCAGTGATATCCCGCACCACCCGTTCCCAAAAAACGGAACTGAACGTTGTGAAGAAAACGCATGGGAAGGAGCATCGCATGGGGGACAATGATCTACAAAGCACACCACCTGCCACGTACAGTCTGGCCGACGGAAACTGTCTGGATGAACCGGCAAAAGCCGGAAAGCTGATTCACTATCAGCGTCCGACCCCGTGACCCCCACCCATCACCCGTGATACAGCTGCACCCCAACAAGTACCTGAAAACCGCATGCTCCTCCTGAGCCATCAAAGCCTTAATCAACCCACACTCTGGATGGGAAAGGTGGTGAATCCCTCCCAACATAGTGGGCTCATTTCCGGGAACCACAAGCAATGGATAAACCAACCGATCAGCAACCGGAACCGTCCTAAAGAAGGGAGGGGGGCGCGTGGTAATGTGACCGCTCGCGAAACCCGATTCCCACACCTGAGCTGATTACCGGTCGGGTACTGCTGGGAAAAAGGAAGCGTCAAAACCATCCACCGTCGTCGTCTCTCCACATCCGAACCACCTTCCAGCGCCCGGGAACCCCCCGTGGCCAGCACGCGCGTCCAAAGCAACAGCTCGCCCAGCATTTACTTGTTCGTGGTCGGTTGTCCCGAGGCTGCGGGACCTCAGTCCCCTGCCTGAAACTGATTAGGAGCCCGCTCCGCTGTCATAAGCTGCATGCACTGGCAACGATCCGAGTGATCCCATCGCAGTGTCTGTCAGACACCCAATCGTTGTCAAAATTAACTGTCCCGCAGCCCAGCCCTACCGCCATACGCCTGACGCTACAGGCTGCCAGGTATCAGAACCGCATCGAGCTGTGTTGGGGGGGGCCTCCTTCCCGCCCCCCCCCACTTGCCTAGATGGCCAACGCCTGCAACCCAGCATGAAGAAGGGGGGTGGGTAGAAGAAAGCAGCCGATCTCTGTGATCGTCGCACCCAGGTTGAATCTCCCTATCGGCAACAATGAGAAGATCTCCACCCATTCCCCTTTCCACATGTCCCGTTACCTCAGTCTTTAGATGGCCATCCCCCCTGGTATCCCACCCGAAGCCAGCTGTGTAGCCGCCGTGGCACGCTCCTTACGTGTGCGGTGCCTGGGATGTTCTGCGCGGGGCCTATCACCGCCTGCCCCCTAACAAACTACCCACCACCGGGGGGCCCTGCTGTCCACCCCGAGCTACCACTAGTTATAGAAAGAGAAAACCGAAAAGGAAGAATTGCACTCACCGGGCTGTCCAGGACTGGGCCCACCAGCCGCCACTCTGGAATCCACCGCTGCCGAATGTCCCCGGTCCTCGTCCCTCTCCGACCCGGACGGTTCTCCCTCCGATCAGTTGCCGTCCTCCTCCGTCCGAAAGGCCACTGGCCGCACCCCCAGAGGGTCCTGCTCAGGTTGCTGGGGTTCGGTGATGTCGCTCCCATCCTGCTCACCGTCCTGTCACACCGACCCGCTTGGTGCCCACATAGCTGGGCTCCCGGTCTCCGCAACAGCAGTTCGAACTCAGACCACGCTCCCCACCAACGCCGCGCTCCTCCTGTCCTCCCTCAGGTCGCGTGGGACAGC
Organism: Lithobates pipiens; assembly: GCF_037356315.1. Lineage (NCBI taxonomy): Eukaryota > Metazoa > Chordata > Amphibia > Anura > Ranidae > Lithobates > Lithobates pipiens. The sequence goes on along the minus strand of NW_027507718.1, from coordinate 497,207,926 downwards.
GGGCCTGCCCTGCCGCCTGACCCACCACCCGTGCCGCTGTGCAGACCTGCTCCGTCAAAACTGGCCACGCGCACCAGGCCTCTGCGACGAGTAATGGGGACGGGGGAACGGAACGGAGCCATGAGTCATGTAGGGCTCCCCCCCCCGCACTCCTGCAACTGCGTGCGTCTCTCACCCCCCCTGAAACCCCGGGGCTTCTGTTCGCCGTGGGGGAGGGGGGGGGGAGGTGTGATGCTCTCTCTCACGTTCCCATCTAGCCGCACTCACTGGCACCGAGCCCTGGTGAGGTGGCAGGCTAAAGTGCTCCGGCTGTAGCGACCGCCGAGCACGTGGAGACCCTGCTGGCCACAGAGCCCCGTTGAAGTATCCGGCTGAGGTGCTCCGGCTGGAGAGCCAGCCGAGCACGTGGAGTCACAGGTCCCCCCCGTCTGCCATTCGTCCCATCCTCCGCATACCGGCCCCCCCGCCCGTGCTTGCAGCCGTGACATACCTCTGTGCCACCGCTGCAGCCGCTCGTAGCTGTGCAGGAATGACTCCTCCGCAGCCAACACAGCCGTCCATGGATCGAGGAGGAAGAGCGGTGAGGGTGTGTGGAATCTTTTCCTCCGCCGCTCACTACTGACGTCACTCTCCTTCCTGCCTAATAGTTTTCTAGCCCGAGCGCCTCCCCTGCTCCGGCCACTCCCCTTTTCTTAAAGGAGACAAATTATTTTTTCCTTACTAGCATGACTGTGCTGTCCACACCTGTCATGCCGTCCCTACGCTTATCCTTTTCTCTCCTTCTGCTCCGGGACTCTCTTTCATTAACAATAGTTGAGTGCCTTTAACTTTTATACAATTTCCCATATTATTTTTGTTTTTATATTGAAAGCTTTTATGTGAATTTATGTTACTATAGTTTTATTGTGCAGAGTTGCTTTTCAGGAGGTGGGCATAGCCCCTTAGTTCCAGTGAAGGGAACTCTTAAGGCAGCAGCAATTTCATGCTCCCAACTTTGTGGGAACAGTTTGGTGATGGCCCCTTCCTGTTCCAACATGACTGCACACCAGTGCACAAAGCAAGGTCCATAAAGACATGGATAAGCGAGTTTGGGGTGGAGGAACTTTGCTGGCCTGCACAGAGTCCTGACCTCAAATCGATAGAACACCTTTGGGATGAATTAAAGTGGAGACTGCAAGCCAGGCCTTCTCAACCACGTCAGTGCCTGACTTCACAAATACGCTTCTGGAAGAATGGTCAAACATTTCCATAGACACACTCCTAAACCTTGTGGACGGCCTTCCCAAAAGAGTTGAAGCTGTTATAGCTGCAAAGGGTGGACCACCACAATATTGAACCCTACGGACTAAGACTGGGATGCCATTAAAGTGCATGTGCATGTAAAGGCAGGTGTCCCAATACTTTTGGCAATATAGTGTATTTAAAAATATATATATTTAATTCTTTCGCTGTCAGAGCGGTTTTTGCCATTTTGTTTGCACACATGTTCAAATGGACATTTACACCTGAAGATTATATAAACAAATAAAACATTATATATGACAAAAAAACAGCTACTATCACAATTTTATTATGATAGTAGCTGTTTTTTTGTCACATAATACTAGCGTAACTGTTTATGAAACCCAATTTTTTATTAACTATAGCAAATTTTTCGTGCACAAATACAACATATTACCCAATTTAAAAGAAGATGTTGCACTGAGTAAATAGATACCAAACATGTCCAGCCTTAAAATTAAAGAGCACAAAATTGTCTAAAGATGATGCTTGAAAGCCCTTGAGAGTTAACCATGAATGATAGGCTTGTATTGCTCTCACTATGGCTTGCAAAATGATAACTAAAATATATAGTGCAATCGCCATCTTTGTACATAGACACACCCAAAACGCTAGCTTACTTTCATATGTGCGTGGGACTTTTTGTTTAAATTTCATTTGAATCACATTTTTCAAATTATTGTTTACCTAACTTTTCTTCTATCATATAGGGGGCTGACAAGCCCCCCACCCCCACCCCATGTGATAGCATAATTGAAGTGACAGGTTCTCTTTTACGAGGCATTGAAGCTTGACAAAAATCTCGTTACACTTTCATTGTCTGCAAGGGCAATTGCTGATCATCCCTTTCTTTTGCTTTGTTTTTTCATGAGAGTCCCCCTTAAAATCCATACTAGACTTAAAGGACCTGGTATGCATTTTGGATGGGGACTGTGTGTATTTTTCCAAATTGTTATTCTTCAAAGGATGTGATACAGCAAAGGTGACATTTACAAAAAAAGAAAAAGTGGCCTCTGCACACTGCCCTACCTACTACTGACCTCTGTACACTGCCCTACCTACTACTGACCTCTGTACACTGACCTACCTACTACTGACCTCTGTACAGTGCCCTACATCCTACTGACCTCTGCACACTGCCCTGCCTACTACTGACCTCTGCACACTGACCTACTCACTACTGACCTCAGTACACTGACCAACCTACTACTGACCTCTGTACACAGCCCTACCTACTACTGACCTCAGTACACTGACCTACCTACTACTGACCTCCGTACACTGATCTACCTACTACTGACCTCTGCACACTGTCCTACCTACTACTGGCCTCTGTACACTGACCTACCTACTACTGACCTCTGTACACTGACCTAACCACTACTGACCTCTACACAATGCCCTACCTAATACTGTCCTCTGTACACTAACCTACCTACTATTGACCTCTGTACACTGCCCTACCCACTACTGACCTCTGCACACTCCCCTACCTAATACTGACCTCTATTCACTGACCTACCTACTACTGACCTCTGTACACTGCCCTACCTACTACTGATCTCTGTACACTGACCTACCTACTACTGACCTCTGTACAGTGCCCTACATCCTACTGACCTCTGCACACTGACCCACCTACTACTTACACCGGTCAGATAGCTAAAACATGCCTGTATCCAGCACTATAGACAGCTGGTGACCATACTGTCTAGGGCAGTGATGGCGAACCTTGGCACCCCAGATGTTTTGGAACTACATTTCCCATGATGCTCAGCTACAATGCAGAGTGCATGAGCATTATGGGAAATGTAGTTCTAAAACATCTGGGGTGCCAAGGTTCGCCATCACTGGTCTAGGGAATATAATAAAAAGCACATACTTTTGATAGAAGATAGTCTATCACAGCAATATAAGCCAAAAAGTGTCACTGTTAGTAAAACCAGTGAGCAGCACTGTCCAATGGTCAATAAAGGGTCTATGGGTCAAATAGCCAATACCTTGGACAGTGCAAGTAAAAAATAGTAAAGAGGCAGAGCCGTGTGTACTTTCCTGGAGAGAGAGTGTAGCCTCAGTATAATATATACTCCATTGGGTGGTATATCATTTTTATGAATAACTTTTTGGTTTCGTCTTTCTATTTTAAAATTGTCCTATTCATTAAGGGCATTTGTCCACTTCTAAAATGGCTGATTTGGATCAACGTCTTTCAAAGCCCAGAATGAGGTGTGGTTTTCTGTTGGATGGATATATTAAGCAGTGAATAAGCACGCCACCCATGCCCCAGGACGGCATCAGGTTTGACTAAATGTGTAAGCCCCTGTACACACGGTCGGAGATTTCCACAACCAAATCCGTCAGACTTTGCCCGTCGGATTTTGTCCGTCGGATCTTGTCCGAAACTGTTGCATACACACGGTCGGACAAAGTTGGCGAAAGATCCGATCTTTCAGAACGTGATGACGTTATTTCGTTATGATGGGACTACATTCAGGCTAGTAGCCAATAGCTTTGATGTAGGAATTTGATCTGAGCATGCGTGGCACTCGGCCCGATCAAAATTCTCTACACATGATCGGAGTATGTCCGATCGGCCCAGTTGGTCAGGAAATATTTCCAACATGTTGGAAAATTGGGTCCGATGGATATTCCGACGGAATCAGTCCGATGCATACCACACACAGTCGGATTATCCGATGACACGGTCCGATAGGACACATTCCGACGGATTCTCCGACCGTGTGTACAAGGGCTTAAAAGGAGTTTTGTGCTGACGTCACTGCGATACCCGGAAGTCCTGGACCACGGGCTGTTACCGAGAGCCAGCCGGCTTGGTTTGTACTTTGCACATCATACTTTTATTTATATCTAAGTGCAATATCTCCTATTATTTTTTGTAAAATAAATTGTTTATGGTTTTACGTTATGGAAGCTCTTTATTGCTCTTTTTTTTAATTTATTTTATTTTTTTTTAATTTCAAAGATTTTATTTTCAAAAGACAAAATACAAATATATGACAGGTGCAGACATAGGATCATAAAATACATCCGAGATTAGTCGGCCGGCTGAGTATCACAAATACAGGTGTAACATTACAAACCCCTGAGACCTCTAGAGGCAAACAATCTGATCCATCAAGATGTAACCCTGGGGAGCGGCATGCCTTCAAATATCCAAGAAAAAAAAAAAAGGAGAAGGTTCAAGGGACTTAGGGGATCAGCCCAGCACCCCTAATGGGAGCTCGCTGTGCCAGGCTTTCTCCACCCAAGCCACCAGGAACCCTCCGCTCCCGTTGCAGATCCAGGGAAGTCCCAGAGTGGTGAAGATTTATGTGAATAAGGCTAGAGCTTCAAGGGGAGAACCCTTGAATCAATTGTACAGACTAGCTGAGAAGCATTCGGTCCCCTCTGGATAAACTATGAGACCGAGTTACAAATATGTCAACACCAACAACTAAACTTGGAGAAACGAGGAAAGAAAAAGAGAAAGAAGAAAGAAAGGGGGTGGGGGATTCTAGATGGGAAGAGACACATAAGGGAGGAAAAGGGTCGACAAGGGGAGCAAGGGGGGGCAGATGGAGCTAGACCAGACCCAAGGTAAGAGTGCCAGCGGTTTAGGACTACCCATAAGGGATGCTCAAATTATGGGCCGGCGGGGAGCTAGGGAAGGGGGGGGAAGAGCCAGGCGACAGGACCGAACCCGGACAACAAACGCTGAACCAGTTCAAGTTGGCGGAACGCCCGCAACAAGGGAGATGCCCACATGTTGGGCCCACGGCTCCCAGATAGATTCAAACTTATCTCTGTAATCTAGTAAAACGCTCGTAACTTTTTCCTGCGTCATGATCCAAGAGATCTTACGTTTGGCTGCACGAATGGAGACTTTGGGCTGTTTCCAAGCTTTCGCTATGGTGACCTTGGCACCTAGTATCATGTAGTGTATCAGAATGCTAGTAAATTTGCCAATTCGGGGGATGGGACTATTTAGGAGAGCTACAACCGGGGTTCTAGGGACCTGAATACCCGTTACTCTAAAAATTAAGTTGAAGATCCTCCGCCAGAAGGGTCTAAGCTTCACACATTCCCACCAGATGTGGACCATATCACCTGCCATCTCGCAGCCCCTGAAGCAGAGGGGGCTGGCCGAGGGGAACATGTGGGCCAATTTGGACGGGGTCAGGTACCATCTAGTCATCACTTTGATATTGGCTTCTATTAGAGAAATGTTCCTAACCCCTTTATAGGCTCTGGAGTAAGAAGAGTACCAGGACTCCAGCTCCCATTGAATTAGGAGATCCCTCTCCCAGGCCGACATGAAAGAAGTCTTGTTATCGTTCCGAGCTAGTGCCTGGTATATAACCGAAATTCCTCCTCTTTGGTTTGTGGCTTGTCCACACCACGCCTCATAGTCGGTGAAGCGTGGAGGGGCCGGTTTCTATTTCCAGAGCCCATGAAGGAAATGTTGAATTTGAGAGAACCTAAAGAGTTCCGAATTCGGAATCTCCAATTTCTTTTTGCAATATGTCAGAGTGATGGGACCAGAGGACGTGAAGAAGTGGCCAATTCGGTACAGCCCCTTATCCAACCACCATTTGAATGCTTTTATATCCAACCCTGGTAGGAAATCACGGTTATTAAAGATGTGGGCTAGTGGATGAGAGTCTGACACTAAGGAAGTGTTGGATTTTAACCTATCCCAGAGGGAGAGAGATTGGGATAGTATGGGGGAGAGAATGGGGGGGCGCTCCCTGTGAGGGATCCAGAGCAAGAAGTCTAAAGTGTATGTAGGGGCAGCCTGTCTCTCTATATTCAGCCAGTCAGGTTTTTCGAGTCTGGAGTATAACGTAGACAATTGGGCAAGTCTAGCAGCTTGGAAGTACCAAGTCAGTCTTGGAACTCCCATCCCCCCCTTCTTCCTCAGTCTAAAGAGTGTATTATGGGGTAACCTGTGACCTGCTTTCCCCCATATAAACTGAATCACCTTCTTCTGAAGGGATTGCAGGTGGTCAGACCTTATGTTAATCGGGATAGCTCTGAATAAATACAGCAGCCTAGGAAGGAGAGTCATTTTGAGAGAGTGAATTTTGCCCAGCCAAGAGAGATTCCCCTTAGCCCAAGTTTGTAAGTCTGCTTCTAACTTCTTGTAAGTAGGAGGAAAGTTGGCCGAATATAGTTGTTCAATTTTAGGAGTAAGTTTGATCCCAAGGTAATCTAAGATGGTGTCTCTCCACGCAAAGTCAAAACTGCTCCGAAGGGTGGATACTGTGGTTAGGGGTAGCGAAATATTAAGGGCATGGGATTTAGAGTAGTTAACCTTGAGGCCTGAGGCCTTGGAAAAGGTATCTAGGGTTCTGCAAAGATTTGGCAATGACGTGATGGGGGATGTTATGAAGAGGAGAACATCATCCGCAAAAAGGCCATATTTATGTGTCTGAGACCCACAGGAAACCCCTTGGATATCGGGGTTGGTGCGGATGGCTATGGCTAGCGTCTCAATGGCTATTGCAAAGATCAGCGGGGATAACGGGCATCCTTGTCTGGTACCTCTAGCTATGCTGAGTGGTGGGGAATAGTGACCTAATAGGCGAATATAAAGAGTGCAGAATACCCAAAAACCTGTCTCCGAACCCCCAACGTTCCATGAGCAAGAAAATATAAGGCCATTCTATGGAATCGAAGGCCTTATGTAGGTCCATGGATAGAAGCATACCCTCTTGTTTGGGTCCCCCCTCCCAGTTGGATTGCAGGATGGAAACTATATCAATAGCCCTTCGGGTCAGATCCGGCCCCTGTCGACCAGGGATAAATCCAACTTGGTCTTTATGGACATATCTGCTAATAAAGAAGGCTAGCCGGTTGGACAGGATTTTGGTGAGTATCTTGAGATCATTATTGATTAGGGATATGGGTCTGTAATTCTCCACTTCCTCCAGATTCTTGTTCGGCTTAGGGATGACCGAAATGTAAGCGGAATTGAACTGAGGGTCTAAAGGTGAGCCCTTAGTTATTGAGTTAAAATTTTTTGCCATATGCGGCACGAGAGAGTCTACAAAGGTCTTATAGTATGGCACTGAGAGGCCGTCAGGACCTGGAGCTGATCCCGTTTTAAGAGATTTTATGACTTCCTTAATCTCCTCAACAGAGATTTCGGCTTCCATGATATCTCTGTGGTCTGTTGAGAGTGTAGGTATGGGCAAATCCTTAAGTAGAGTCTCACATGCACTGCGGTCATCCCCTGGAGTCGAACTGTAAAGTTTGGCATAAAAATCTTGGAACGACTTAAGTATTTTGGTGGGGTTGGCAGAGAGGACTTGTCCCGAGACTCTAATTTTGGGGAAAGAGTGGGTACGAGACTTAGGGGTTAATTTGGCTGCCAACATGGAGCCAATCTTATCCTTCTGGTTATAAAATTTAGCACTGCCCCAACGGATTTCTTTTTCCGTTCTGGCGGTTAAAGCTAGGTTTAGTTCAAGTCTAGAGGCGTCAACTAAGCCTGCTAAAGTCCGAGAAGGGTGCTGCTTGTGCTGGGACTTCAGGGTTTTGAATTTGGTTTCGAGGTTTTTAATGTTGATCATTCGTTCTCTTTTAATGCGTGAGGCTATGTTTATTATTTTACCCCTGATCACTACTTTGTGGGCTGCCCAAAGGGAGATCCCCCCCACTTCATTCAGAAGGAAGTATTCTTTCAAGGCGCTCTCAATGTCTTTTGATGTGCTGGGATCATTCAAAAGAGATTCATTAAGCCTCCAGTGAAACCCCGCCACCTTCGTTACTACGTTGTGTACTGAGACGCATACTATTGAGTGATCTGACCAGGAGACATCAAGAATTGTCGCTTTGTGGGTAGATGGGATCATCCCCGGGGGGACCAGAATGTGGTCAATTCTAGCGTAGGATTGGTGAGGGGAAGAGTAGTGTGTGAAGTCTCGTTTGGTTGGGTTCAACTCTCTCCAGATGCCAATCAGGTCGTGGGCATGGAGGGTCCTAGCTATGGACAAGCTGGCTTTGGTGGGGCGTGTAAGCTGAGACCCCAGAGGCCTGGATCTGTCAAGTCCCTGATCGAAGGCGACATTCGAATCCCCCCCAAAGATCACCTTACCCTCTGTTAGGGGCAGTAGGGCCTTGAGAAGATCTTGAAAAATTTTTGGTTGACCCTTGTTGGGAGCGTAATAGGAGATTATGGTATAGAGAATGCCCTCGATCAAGCCCTTGACCAAAATGTACCTGCCCTCAGGGTCTCTAAGGGTCGAAGAGTGTTCAAATCTACATGACTTAGCAAATAGGACGCCTACCCCTCGAGTTTTGTTCTCAGCGTTTGCTAAATAGAAGTTTGGATAGTGTGGGTGAAGGAATTTGGGGCTGTACCGAACTGGGAAATGTGTTTCTTGCGGTAGAACTATATCAGGATTAAGGGAGCGATATTGTTCAAAGGCCAATTTCCTTTTTCTGGGGGAGTTCAGCCCCTGAGCGTTGTGAGAGGCAATTCTAAGAGCCCTCTTAGAGCTATCTGAGTTGGTCATAGAACCCCGGTTGTGATAAGCTGTGGGATTGGACATCTCTTACCCCTGAAGATCATCTTCCAATGAGGTCTGGCATATGAAGGTGGGATGATCCGGAGTGAGATCAGATCTGCGGTACGCGAACGTCCTGTCGGCTGGCTCCGAAGGGGAAAGAAGAGGGAGATAGGGGAAAAGAGAGAGACACATACACATAAAACAGACATTTTCTAAGAAGATCTACGGTGCCTAGGGGAAGATATCCCCCAGGGACCGCAGAGCAAAAGTCGTCGGCGACCTCTAACCAAGGGCCGACTTCCCGTCGCGCAGAAACAAAAACCTGTCTCTGCGGGAAGGGTGGAGGCGCAAGGGGATCACCTCTACCCCTTGCTGCAAAAAATAACGTTGTGTAAAAAGAAAAAAAAACCCCGGGATAAACCCGGAACAGCACTAGAAAGAAAATGAGATAGATTAGGAGCTGACCGTATTCATTAAATAGACAAGGCATATATTCACTAATCCATAACATTTAAACAGAAGTAAACCGAACCTTAAACCCCCCAATCCCAGGGTAGGGGTTGACCGTGGACTTAGTAAAAGAATCTGGAAGTCTTGGATGCAACCCCTAGGGAGAGAACAATACAAACACAACTAAAATCTCCCCCGAGGTGTCAAGATGATGAACAAAGAATCTACTGATTCGAATGTCAAAGGAAAGGGGGGGGGATCCCTAAGTTAATAGGAACCCTGCCCCCCCTCCCTCAACAGCCGACAGTGTAAGGGCACCCCTGGGTGTGCAGGGCTAGTGCATCACCCTCAACAATGTCAGAAAGTCAAGCAGCAAGAGTCCCTGGGGGGGGGGGGGGGGTGATGGGGAGTGCATCCAAATAGAAAAAATCCATAAAAATTTGGAAAATTAAAAAATGGTAAAAACTACCGAAAAAAGTCGAAAAAGGGTCCGCATGGGGACAGGTTATATAGGGGGGGCTCCGGGCCCCGACCTGAACAGAGAAACCTGACCTAGGTATTCGACCCAAAATTTTTTAGGAAATAACAAATGAAAAATCGGAAGGTCTCGTTATGGTGGCCTTCCCTCTCTTGATTTCTTGTTCTTCCCCGAGATCCATAGGGGGGAGACCGGGCTCGTTGGTTGAGGACGCTTGGTTGAAGCAGCAGCGTTGGCCGTTACTTCCATGGGTGCTTTGTGGGAAAGGAGCTTTAGATGGAGGAGTAACTTTTCACCTTCTGGCAGGCTGGAGAAGGCGTAGGAATGGCCTTTGTAGTTGAATCTGACTGCAAAAGGGAAGGCCCAGCGGTATTTGATCTCCTGGTTGGAGAGAACCGTAAGAAGCGGCTTCAGGGCTCTCCTCTTCTGAATAGTGACTGGGGACAGATCCGCAAAGATTTGAAGCTGGTGGCCATGGAAAGCGATCTGTGGCTGGAGTCTGGACTGCTTCAGAACCTCCTCCTTCACAGCAGAGAAGTGTGGCTTAACGAGGACGTCTCTCGGGGAACCGTCCTTTCTTAGGGGTCCGAGGGTTCTGTGGGCCCTGTCCAATTCCAAACGGTGCGACGGTATATTCGGAATTAAATCCCTGAAAAAATCCTGGACTGCCGTGGAAACATCGGAATAGGACTCAGGGAGGCCACGTATCCTAAGGTTATATTGTCTGGATCTATTTTCAAGGTCGTCGATCCTGGATAGGGCCAAGTCCAGTTGCTCCTGGAGGGTCTGAATGTGAGCAGCATTTTGGTTGGTGCGTGACACAGTAATGTCCAATTTGTTCTCAATAGCTTCCATTCTGGAACCTAGGTTTGCAAAATCTGATTTCATATCTCTGGTGATCTGGGCTGCAGTGTTAGCTAGGCCTCTTTCCAGGAGGGTTGAAAGTTTGTGAAAGAGATCTCCCTGCTTGGAGAAGGAGTCCTGTTCAGGCAGGCATGGAGAGTGAGCGGCTAGGAGGTTAGGAGAAGTAGGCCCTGAAGGAGACAGGACATTGTCCTCCATGTGGCGGCCCAGAAGTGATTCTGTGGAGGCTGGGGATAGCATCTGGGGGTAGTGATGTCCTCCCTGAGCTACTTGAGAGTACGAGAGTACAGCTGGGGCTATCACTTGCCTTTGATCTGGCTTCTTTTCCCCGTGGCTGTGTGAGGCTGTGAGGTATTCTGCATGGCGGCCATCTTGGTACACCCGTTCGATGCGGCCCTATGGAAGTCCGGTCCCAGATCGTGTCTGGCCGCCGGACCAGGCATCTAGGATTGTTCTCGCCGAGATCCCCTATGCGGAGCGGGTACTATCGGTCCGGTTCGGTCAGTGCTGCAGTGCTGCGGGCTATCGCAGGGCAGAGGTGATGCGGAGCTCTCGGCTTAGGCAGCCATTACGGAGCGCCCGCGCATGCTCACTCACGCCACTTGTATTTTAGATCTTTTTCCCTTTATTGCTCTTTTATGGGAAACATCTTCCATAACCTTCCTGTACAAGCCATAAATACCTATTAAGACGCTGGGATCTCAGCTGTGTGCAACCAAAGGCCCGGGCTGGGTATCAAGCCATAGGCGTGTATGATCTCCTATAATTAAGAGATCCACAGGAGGCGGTAAGCCGCAGTTTGTGTGGAGGTGGAAGGCAGACCTTTTTCTTGTATCACCATTCCTAGGTGTTTTGTGTGATATTTGCACAGTGGAGAACAACTATCAATCTGAATGGACTATCGATGATACACTACTTGACTAGTTTTTCACTTTATTGTTTGAAATAAGGTTTTAGTACCATATTTGTCATTTCTTTAAAGAAGAAGTAAACCCTGATGAGTTTACTTCCTCTTTCATTCCCTGCAAAGGCAAAGCATAATGGACTACTATGCATCACATAGTAGCCCATTATGTGTCACTTACCTGACACAGGAGCCAGCGAAGTCACCGCTGTCCCCTGCAGTCCGCCGCATCCATCTTCTCGGTGGGTCTCGCTGCTCCGCCCCTGTCATTCGGCGAAGCCGTCACTCCCGCGCGTGTGCGCGGAAGCCGCCACTCGCGGCATATCGCCGTTGACCGCGGAGCGCTCAGTGCGCCTGCGCGCTGCTGTCTACGGCGCATGCGCCGTAGACAGCGGTGCCTGTCTCTTGGCAAATATCTCCTAAACCGTGTAGGTTTAGGAGATATTTCTTGGACCTACAGGTAAGCCTAGATAAAATGTGTTGTAAGGGTTTACAACCACTTTAACCCACAGAGCGACTTGATATTTGGAAATATATTATTACAGTATATGTGTGTCCACAGTGTCACCCTGTGAGGATGCACATTAAACCTTAAATCCTTTGTTAACTTAACCCCACCACAAGGATATGCTGAAATCCAGTGTTTCCATTAAGCCCAGTTCACAATAACCTTTGGAAACAAAAGTAAAGTATTTTTGCTTCGGCTGTGGGAAAAATGCACACACCAATACAATGTAATGTATTAAAAAAAAGCACATCAACTCAAGTGTGTTGAACGTATATCAACATGCGCTAAACCCAACACACTTGGTTTTATTCTAGCCTTAAACAGCGTAATATTCAGATTTTGGGAAATTAAATAAAAATGTTAATGCGCACCGTTGCTTTGATTGCGGCAGCAATTCTCTGAATCATTTTGCTTGTCGTAAGCAAGTTCTTTAAATAATTTTGCATTTGATCTACTCCATACACCATACACATCTCATGGATAACCTCCACAGATACTGGCTTTTGACATCATGAAAATTCATGTACTCTTTCAGCTCATACAATAGTCATAGGAAAAGGATTGTCATTTCCTCCTTTCACAGGCTGATGGACAGAGGCAGATATCGGCGACATCATCTATTCCATTTTAGCCGCTTCACCTGTCACCAAGTCCTATGTACCGAGTCATAAGGGTTCACTATCAAACGAGTTATCTACATTCTCCCATCCTCTGCAGCATGCTGAGCCGCATTCACATACACTGAATTTTAAACAGTGCCTCACATGCGGCTGGAGAGATAAATACTCTTGGGTGGTCAGAGGAATATATATATGTGTGTGGTCAGAAGAATATGCACTCACCGGACACTTTATTAGGTACACCTTCCTAGTAATGGCTTGGACCTACTTTTGCCTTTAGAACTGCCTTAATTCTTTATGGCATAGATTCAACAAGGTGTTGGAAACATTCCTCAGAGATTTCAATCCATATTGACATGATAGCATCCCGCAGTTGCTGCAGATTTATCGGCTGCACATTCACGATGCGAATCACCCGTTGCACCACATCCCAAAGGTGCTCTATTGAATTGAGATCTGGTGAGTGTGGAGGCCATTGGAGTACAGCGACCTCAATGTCCAGTGGTGAGATGATTTGAGCTTTGTGACATGGTGCATTATCCTGCTGGAAGGAGCCATCAGAAGATGGGGACACTGTAGTCATAAAGGGATGGACATGGTCAGCAACAATACTCAGGTAGGCCGTGGCATTTAAATAATGCTCAATTGGTATTAAGGGGCCCAAAGTGTGCCAAGAAAATATATCCCACATCATTACACCACCACCACCAGGCTCAACCAACCGTTCATACAAGGCAGGATGGATCCATGCTTTCATGTTGTTTACACCAAATTCTGACCCTACCATCTGAATGTCCCAGCTGAAATCGGGACTCATCAGATCAGGCAATGTTTTTTCAGTATTCTATTGTCCAATTTTGGTGAGCCTTTGCGAATTGTAGCTTCAATTTCCTATTCTTAGCGGGCAGGAGTAGCACCCGGTGTGGTTGCCTTTCTATCATCTAGAACCAATCTGTCCATTCTCCTCTAACCTCTGACATCAACAAGGCATTGTTCTCCTCACAACTTCCGCTCACTGGATATTTTCTATTCTTCTGACCATTCTCTGTAAACCCAAGAGGTGGTTGTGCTTGAAAATCCGAGCAGATCAGCAATTTGTGAAATACTCAGATCAGTCCGTCTGACACCAACAACCATGCCACATTCAAAGTCACTTAAAAGAGAAGTATTTTTTATTTATTTTTTTAGATTCCTACTTACCTCTGTGGATGAGGCATCAGACCGATGCTGCATCTGTCCCCCGCCATCTCTGCACTGAGAACCGAGCCACCAAACACTGCCGATGGCTTGGTTATCAGAGATCCCCGAAAGGAGAGCTGCTGCCTGTCAGTCAGCGTCTCCCCTCTCTGCTTCTCAGCTCTCATTGGATCGCTGAGCTGGGAAGAGGCGGGGAGCGGCTGTCTCAGCGGCTTGCTGAGACGCTGAGACTGCCATGAGTCAAGGCAGCTGGCAGATCCAGACTTGGGAAGTCGGGATGGCGCGGCACCTCGACTGATAGCAGTGATGTCAGTGGAGAGTGGACTTCAGACTGCTCTCCTCTGAAAACAGGTCACAGGAGTGCAAAACGAATTGCACTCCGGTGACCCATAGGAGTAGCCCAGCCTAAAAAGCTCAGGTTGGACTTCTCCTTTAAATCCCCATTATTCCCCATTCTGATGCTAGGTTTGAACTTCAGCAAGTTGTCTTCACCACGTGTAGATGACCAAATGCAATAAGCTGCTGCCATGTGATTGGCTGATTAGCAATTTGTGTTACCAAGCAATTGAACAGGTGTACCTAATAAAGTGGCTGGTGAGTGTATACTCATACATGGTCTGACAAATACATGTTCACGTATGGTCAGGTTGGACTTCTCCTTTAAATCCCCATTATTCCCCATTCTGATGCTCGGTTTGAACTTCAGCAAGGTGTCTTCACCACGTGTAGATGACCAAATGCAATAAGCTGCTGCCATGTGATTGGCTGATTAGCAATTTGTGTTACCAAGCAATTGAACAGGTGTACCTAATAAAGTGGCTGGTGAGTGTATACTCATACATGGTCTGACAAATACATGTTCACGTATGGTCAGGTTGGACTTCTCCTTTAAATCCCCATTATTCCCCATTCTGATGCTCGGTTTGAACTTCAGCAAGTTGTCTTCACCACGTCTAGATGACCAAATGCAATAAGCTGCTGCCATGTGATTGGCTGATTAGCAATTTGTGTTACCAAGCAATTGAACAGGTGTACCTAATGAAGTGGCTGGTGAGTGTATACTCATACATGGTCTGACAAATACATGTTCACGTATGGTCAGAAGACTATATACTCATATGTTTAGCGGTATATATACTTGTATATGGTCAGATGAATATATGCTTGTGTGTCTTCAGAGGAATATATACCCATACATGATCAACGGAATAAATATACATGTGTGGTCCGAGAACTATGTACTAGTGTGTGTATGCTCATGTGTGGTAAAGAAAAATATACTTATGTGTTTAGATAAATATATACTCGATTGTAGTCAAAGAACTACCCGATTGGATTTTCTGACAACAAATGTTGGATATGAGCTTGTTGGCGGAAAGTCCGACCGTGTGTATGCTCCATCAAACATTTGTTGTCGGACTTTCCGCAAACAAAGGTTGACTAGCAGATTCTCAAATTTTTCACCAGCAAATGTTTTTTGTCGGGCTTTCCAATAGTGTGTACACAAGTCCGTCATACAAAAGTCCACGCATGCTCAGAATCAAGTACAAGCCGGAGATATAACTAGCATTCATAATGGAGATATCACGTACATCTTGTACGTCACTACGTTCGTAATTATTGGCCAACATTTATCTGACCGTGTGTATGCAAGACAAGTTGGTGCCAACATCCTTCGAAACAAAAATCCACGGTTTTGTTGTCAGAAAGTCCAATCGTGTGTACGGGCCATTACAGTTTGTTTCAAAGGTATTTTGTTCATCACAAACATACTCGGAATTCACCTTCAAGTCTATAGGAATGTAAAAAACGCCTGAAACAGAGTAAATACAGGTCAGATGGAAGCCATCTGCGGAAATGATGCACCTGTCAACCAATTTTGAATGACCTCATGACATGAATGGCATCAACACATACTAGTGTGGGGCAAGAGGAATGTATGGTCAAGTGTGGTCATTGGAATATATATATATACTTGTGTGCAGTTAGGGTATCATATATTCATGTGTGGTCAGAGGAATATATAAATATAATATTTGTGTGGATGGATAACTATATACAATAGCCAAAAGGTTTGTGGATACCTGAGAATTTGCACTTATAGGTACTAACGTTGGATGAGGAGACCTGGCTCACAATCAACCTTCCTATTCATCCCAAAAGTGTTCAGTAGGGTTGAGTTCAGGGTTTTGCATGGGCCATTTGACTTCCTCTTTGCTTAACCACTTGGGTACCGCGCTATTGCCGAATGACGGCATTAGCGCGGACCTAGATTTCCAGGACTACGTCTATTGACGTCGTCCAGGTTACGAGCGGCCTGCGCGCCCCCTGAGGGGCGCGCGCGGCGCGCTCTGTGATCGGCGAGTCCGTGAGACTCGCCTGATCACCGATCCGTGTAAGGGGTCGATCCCGACCCCTTATCACGTGATCAGCTGTCAGCCAATGACAGCTGATCATGTGATAGAACGGAGCCGGTAATCGGCTATTATTCCTCCTCGCGCTGACAGCGCGAGGAGAAAAAAAAAAAGCCGATCACCGGCGGCCGTGATCGGGACATCAGTCCCGATCACGGCCAGCAATGAAAGGCAGCACATGCCACCTGCCAGTGCCCACCTGCCTCCCGCAGTGCCATCCTGAAAAATAACAAAGTAAAAGTAAGTGCCCCCCGTCTGTGCCCATAATGCCCACAGTGCCACCCCACAGTGCCACCCACAGTGCCACCCCACAGTGCCACCCCACAGTGCCACCCACAGTGCCACCCACAGTGCCACCCACAGTGCCACCCAATCTGCCTCAAAGGTGCTGCACCCCAGTGCCGCCCATCAGTGCCCAGCAGTGCCGCCCATCAGTGCCCAGCAGTGCCGCCCATCAGTGCCCAGCAGTGCCACCTATCAGAGCCACCTATCAGTGCCACCTATCAGTGCCCATCAGTCCCATCTATCTGTGGTACCTATCAGTGCCCATCCGTGCCACCCATCCGTGCCACTTATCCGTGCCACCCATCCGTGCCATCTTATCTGTGCCCATCTTTGCCCATCAGTGCCGCCTTATCTGTGCCCATCGGTGCCGCCTTATCTGTGCCTATTAGTGCCGCCTTAACTATGCCTATCAGTGCCCACAAGTGCAGCCTATCAGTGCCCACCAATGCAGCCTATCAGTGCCCACCAATGCAGCCCATCAGTGCCCACCAATGCAGCCTATCAGTGCCGCCTTATCAGCGCACTTCAATGAAGGAGAAAAATGACCCGTTTGCAAAATTTTATAACAAACTATTAAAACATGATTTTTTTTTTTTTTTTTTTGCATCTTTTTTTGTTTGTTTAGCAAAAAATAAAACTCCGAGCTGTAACTAAATACCACCAAAAGAAAGCTCTATTTGTGGGAAAAAAATGATAGAAATTTCATTTGGGTACAGTGTTGTATGCCCGCGCAATTGTCATTCAAAGTGCATCAGCGCTGAAAGCTGAAAATTGGTCTGGGACTGAGGGGGGTTTAAGTGCCCAGTAAGCAAGTGGTTAAAGGGGTTGTAAATCCTCTCATATACCCAATAAAGTGACTGGCCTCAGGTGATACACAGAGATAAAACACATGACCCTATATACTGTAAGTTTTACTTGTTTATCTGCTGTCTTCTCTTCCCTACATCCCTTCAAAAGGCCAGAATCATGTAAAAAATCCTTCTTCATTTGTTAGTATCACAGAGGAGGGGGTGGGGAGTTGAAGTTGCAGTGTATTGATTGGAAGAAAGGCCCACCCCCTTCACACAGCATACAGAAGCAAAGGAAGAATACAGAGCTGTTCTGAATAGGCAAGCTGCATGCTGAGCTCTCCTCCCCATCACAACTTTAGCTCATGCATAGCTCCCAACTGTCCCTGATTTCGAGGGACTGTCCCTCTGTCCCTCTTTCCCCCTCATTTGTCCCTCATTTTGGTTTGATCTATATAGTTGTATATAAAATGCACTTTTTATCATTCAAAAAGTGTTTCCCAGTGCTAAACCGTTCATCCAATTTCTAAATTGTTGCATTTGTAAATTTGAAAAGCCAATATAAAGGAATAGTATTGGTAAAAAAAGCCCTTGTAGATTTAATTAACTTTTTTGTGGTTAATTCTCCTTTAAGGGGGTGTCCTATTCCTACATACATTTGCTAGTAGGTGTGCCTCATTCCCAGCTCAAAATGTTGGGAGGTTTGTCTCATGTGTTGGGAAAACTTGTCAGAATTGACTCATGCTGATAACAGAGGAACAAAGCACCCGAGAGAAACTACACTCTTTGGAGATAGATAAGTAAACAGTCCAGATATGTGCTTAGTTCAGAATTCAAGGCTGAGGTTTACAACCATTTTAACTCAACTTCATGGAGATGCCTTTGCACACATGGGCACAGCTATGCTGGTGCAAAAAGGTCCATCCCAAAATTGTCCCCACAAGGCTGAAAGCACACAAAAGCAGGAGTCAACAACAGGTCAATCAATGCCGTTTTACAGGTAGATCACTCCTGCCATCATGGGCTTTGCTAGCATCTCTTGTCTGGTACCCAACACATCTGCAGCCCATGTTCTCTTGAGCTGTGACTTCTTCACATGTTCCAGGCAATCACAGCTTGGTACATGGATGAAGAAGGGGGCCCTAAGCAAGGCACAACCCATCATGATACTTCTCTTCAGGAACCCCACCTTCAAGTTTTCCTGCTGGCAGAACCAGGGACAAGGAACTGGCGGCTGGAAAGACAACCAGCCATGCGAGTCAAAAGAGAAAGGCTAGTGTGTGTGTGTTGATTTGGGTGTATATATGAGGATGTGAGTGTGTGTATGTGGATGCATGTGAGTCTATGAAAGAAGGTGGGTATGTGTTTTCCAAAATGCCAAATGTTAAAATAGGGGGCACTGCTGTGCTATGAATAAAGGGTGTGGAATGCATCATAGAGGGTGCTGTCGAATACAGTGCATATACTCCTGACCCCTGCATTACGTACATTACATGTTCCTGACCCCTGCACGCTGGGCTGTACCTTACTTTTACTCCTTGCTTCTTTACCCTGTATATTATCCATTCCTGACCCCTGCATTCAATACACACTTTCGACCCCTGCACTCTGTTGGTTAGGCTGTACCTTACTTTTGTATGGCAACCAAGTGGTGATTACTCTAAATATTAGTACCCAGTGATTCTGCAGTAATAACAACATGTGCAAAGTATTAGTGAAAACAATTATAAAACAACATATAATCAAAAAAAGATCAAACAAAAAATGCGTGTAAAAAAACTCCTAAAAACTGCAAAAAACAAAAATGTCAAAGTGTTCTAATAGCCAAAAATTATATATATATATATATATATATATATATATATATATATATATATAATCATATGTCCAAAAGTGTGCATTTATCTAAAGGTCCACAATATGATTCTCCTATTCGTATATATCCAAGTGTGGCAAATAACAGTGTAATCCTTCTTCTTATTACTAACGCCGCATCTAGTGACTAAACCTCCACAGCTTATGATCGAGATCACTCACCGATGTTTAGTGGCTGGTATTTCATAGACCAGCAAACAGGCATTTCCCTCTGCAGGGTCCAATGATCTGTAGCTCCGTAATGGTAGATTTCAACACTCCTCCCCTCTCAGTACTCCATATCGTTATGGTGATCAGCAGTCAGACAGGCTTTACAGGGCGCAATACTTTGCGGATCTATAATGGATGATCCCAGCGATCCTCCGCTGATAACAATTTGCACCAGGAAAGTGCAAATAAGTGGAAAAGAAGCGTAGCATAGCATAAAATCCTTTTTTTAAATCCTTATTTTATTAAAATCACTGTACCCTCACATATTGAGGTGTCTTCCGGCACAGGCATATAGGCATAGATACATATATGGGATCTGTCAATACCACAAGTAGCGTGGCGACGATACCTCCAAGGAACACACTCTGCGTATGCTTCGTCATTAGACGTCTTCACGAGGCACAACTTCACGACTGCCCTGTGAAGACGTCTAATGACGAAACGTATGTAGGGTATGCTTCTTGGAGGTATCATCACCACGCTACAGTGTAGGTGATGAAATAGAATTTTGACACATTCCGGCTGCAAAACTGGGTGCGAGGACCACGACTCGGCCTGCGGACCTTCTGTTTGACATATGTACTGTATGCTATATACCAGTGTTTCTCAACTCCAGTACTTAAGACACCCCAACAGGTAATGTTTTCAGGACTTCCCTCAGATGAAATGGCTGTGGTAATCACTAAGGCACTGATCAAATTACCTCTGCAAAATAATGGAAATCCTGAAAACATGACCTGTTGGGACTGGAGTTGAGAAACACTGCTCTATACTCCTGACCCCTGCATTCTGTACTTTGCAGACTGGTGACCCTTGTACCCTGTATGTTACACAATCCCAATCCCCGCACCCTACTTACTCTAACCCTTGCACTCAGTATATTACATACTTCTGACCCCAATCCTCTTTACATAATCCCTGCATCAGAGATGACAAATTACTTTCCAGACAGGAAAAAAATTAATTGTAAATGAATGTGAATGTCAAATTTCTCACTGAAGCTAAAATGGCAAAGTTTATATGTGTAAAGAGACATGTGTTACTATATTTTTTAAAATTTTCATCAAAACTTCCTTACTTTTTAATGGGGCCTTGTTAGATTATTTTCTTTAAAAAATAAGGGTTCTGTGCCCTTGTGACCTGTGGCTATAGAAGTTTATAGTGTGTGGATGGAGAAATACACTATATTATCAAAAGTATTGGGACACCTGCCTTTACACTCACATGAACTTTAATGGCATCCCAGTCTTCGTCTGTAGGGTTCAATATTGAGTTGGCCCACCCTTTGCAGCTATAACAGCTTCAACTCTTTTGGGAAGGCTGTCCACAAGGTTTAGGAGTGTGTCTATGGTAATGTTTGACCGTTCTTCCAGAACGGCATTTGTGAGGTCAGGCACTGTTGTTGGGCGAGAAGGCTTGGCTTGCAGTCTTCGCTCAAATTCATCCCAAAGGTGTTCTATCAGGTTGAGGTTAGGACTCTATGCAGGCCAGTCAAGTTCCTCCACCCCAAACTCACTCATCCATGTCTTTATGGATCTTGCTTTGTGCACTGGTCCAAATCATTTGGTGGAGGGGGATTATGGCGTGGGGTTGTTTTTTAGGTGTTGGGCTTGGCCTCTTAGATCCAGTTAAGGAAACTGTCACGGTGTCAGCATACCAAGACATGTTGGACAATTTTATACTCCCAACTTTGTGGGAACAGTTTAGAGGTGGCCCCCTTCCTGTTCTAACATGACTGTGCACCAGAGAACAAAGCAAGGTCTATAAAGACATGGATGACCAAGTTTGGGGTGGAGGAACTTGACTGGCCTGAACAGAGTCCTGACCTCAACCTGATAGAACACCTTTGGGATGAATTAGAGCGGAGACTGAGAGCCAGGCCTTCTTGTCCAACAAAAGTACCTGGCCTCACAAATGCACTTCTGGAAGAATGGTCAAAATTCCCATAGACACACTCCTAAACCTTCTGGACAGCCTTCCCAGAAGAGTTAAAGCTGTTATTGCTGCAAAGGGTGGGCCATCTCAATATTGAACCCTACGGACTAAGACTGGGATGCCATTAAAGTGCATGTGCATGTGCATGTAAAGGCAGGCGTCCCAATACTTTTGACAATACAGTGTACATTTTTACATGTAGATAAAAAAAAATATTCTAGGCAAAGAAGTATAGAATATACAATATAGACATTCTGTAAATAATAGCATGGAATGGTGGAAAAGTCATAACTAGGATCTGGTTCACACACAAAGGCACGTGTTACAATACAGAGCAATAACATTCATATACATTGTTGGGTTGCATTCAAGATTTCATTTTCATTTGAATAGCAAAACGCATGTCAGCGCCCCCAAAGTTCAGCACAGAGCACTGTTTTACAACAAATCGCAACACATTGGTGTAAAAGAACCTTTTGTAAAGAATAGATTTCATCCTGTTCACATCTTGTGCCTGTGATGGGAGGATGCATCATAATGCAAATACTATACAAAAAGACTGTCATAGAT
Source organism: Lithobates pipiens (assembly GCF_037356315.1). Classification (NCBI taxonomy): domain Eukaryota; kingdom Metazoa; phylum Chordata; class Amphibia; order Anura; family Ranidae; genus Lithobates; species Lithobates pipiens. The sequence continues at coordinate 497,186,033 of NW_027507718.1, read as the reverse complement.
TATAAAAGCTTATTATACCCTGAATAATGCTAACTTCAAACGAACACGGCAACCCTGGAAATAACACAACTGTGTTGTTTGAAGGGAAGAAGGAATTGTTAACAAAGGAGGTCTCAGATGCCTCCTCTCTTTCTACTTGTTGGTCTTCTCTTTTCTGCTTTGCCCTTTATCTTCATTTTTCTTTATGAAGTTTTGTCTCAATATGGGATGATGAATATTGAATAGGCCAACACTCTTCTCTTTGGTCTGTGGCACTTGTAGAACTTCAATTGGCAGGAAAGACTTACGTAATCATAGCCAGGACAAGGAGTGGGCAGGAAGGGGCGGCTGCCCTGGGCACTATGGTACCATGTGAGGTGGGTAGAGCACCACAAGGAGACTGGAGGGGAGGTGATTTGTGTTGGAAGGGGAAATTTGGGGGGGGGTGGCAGGGGGTAAGTATTGTTTACGATGGGGAAATTTGGGGTGAAGGGAGTTCTAAGAGTGGTGATTTAGGGGATTTGTGTTGGGAGGGGGATGTGGGGAAGATGATTTCTGCTAGGGGGGGATTTGGGGGGAACTTGTACTGGGAGGGGGACATTTGAAGTGGGGGGGGCAAGATGTGTGATCGAGGGGAAAGTTTACGGGTACAGGAATTGTGCTAGAAGATGTGAAATTATTTGTGTGGGGGTCTATTGAGCTAGAGGAAATTTGGGGGATGGGAGGCAACGATTTGTGCTGAGAGGGGGGATTTCAGCAGGGGGCAGATTTGTACTTGTAGGAGTGGAGGAGGGGAAATGTATAGTTAGGGTGTAAGCATGCAGATTAGTGCTCAGTGTTTTTTTGTGGGGGGATTTTTGCTGACACATAATGCTCATACATTTGGGGGGGGGGGGGGGGTCAGTTTGGCATGTTCCCCCTGGGATCTAGGTGACCTTGTCCTAGCACTACTAATAATATAGACCAGTTGAGTACTGTTTAACTAATACTGCCATACCATCATTATAATGAAACATTATTTTGTTTTAATGGTTCTTTGTTGCTGACCACTAGTCATAGCCGTTAGGACTGCCTATCCCATTCTTATGTCCTATACCTATGTTTAACCCTTTTGTTGTCACTGATGTAAGACTTACACTGGTGGTAAACTGGGGTTTACACATTCCCAGCAGCCAAGATCGGTCTCCCATTCACAGGTCAACTGTTGTCTTTCTGATGAAAGTGATCCGGCAGCACTAGATCAGCCGGATCAGTTATGCTGCGTACACACGACCAGACTTTCCGGCAGACTGAGTCCGTCGGACAATCTGTTTGTGTGGGTGCTAATCCGATCGTTTTTCATTAGAAAAATACCACGGACCTAGAAATAGAACATGTTTCAAATCTATCCGACTGAGTCCATTCGTGTGTGGCCAAGTCCGTTTGTTTGGAAAGTTCGTCGAAACTCCGCTGAAAGTCTGTTGGGAAGACCGTTGGACCTAGTCTGCCGGAAAGTCCGGTCGTGGGTACACGGCATTACTGTGACCCCTCAAAGTGTGCCCCCAGCCATGCGTCACAGGCTCTGCTGTCCCCCCAGGATGCCTTGGACCAGCACGGCGTGTGTCACAGGGTGGAAGAGAGAAAGACCAGCAAACGTCCAACTGTAAAGAACTCACAAATGAGGTGCATAATGTCACTTCCAGGTTCTTGTGCCACTTTCCCTGGCTGCTCTGGTCAGGCAAGAAGCTAATTGAGAGTGATCTGCACTCTGTTAGCTTCAATGGAAGGCGGGTTATTATTATTATTATTATATAGGATTTATATAGCGCCGACAGTTTACGCAGCGCTTTACAACATTGGGGTAGACATTACAATACAATTCAAGACAAGGGAAATCAGTGGGCCCTGCTCGTTAGAGCTTATAATCTAGGAGTTAGACATCAGGGGTCTAAAATAACCCTAATGTCTCAATAAAAAGGACCTTTCACAAAGACATTTGGGTTTATTTACTAAAGCTGGAGAGTGCAAAATCTGGTGCAGCTCTGCATAGAAACCAATCAGTTTTCAGGTATTTTTGTCAAAGCTTAATTAAACAAGCTGAAGTTAGAAGCTGATTGGCTACCATGTACAGCTGAACCAGATCTCTAGCCTCTGCCTCTCTAGTGGTGATCCTTGTTCTCTGCCCTGCCTATGGTGATCCCTGTCCTTTGCTTCTCCAATGGTAATCTCTGTCCTCTGCCTCTGAAGCGGAGGACCTTACTTCCTCTCCAGTGATGATCCCTTGTAAAATACCTCTCCAGTGGTGACCCCTGTCCTCTACCTCTCCAGTGATGATCCCTGTCCTTTCCCTCTCTAGTGTTGTGCATGTCCGCTGCCTCTCCAGCAGTGATCCCTAAACTTTCCCTCTCCAGTGGTGATCCCTGTCCTCTACCTCTCCAGTGATGATCCCTGTCCTTTCCCTCTCTAGTGTTGTGCACGTCCTCTGCCTCTCCAGCAGTGATCCCTGAACTTTCCCTCATTAGTGGTGATCCTTGTCCTCTACTTTTCCAGTGGTGATCCCTGTAATTTACCTCTCCATTGGTGATCCCTGTCCTCTACTTCTCCAATGGTGATCCCTGTCCTCTACCTCTCCAGTGGTGATCCCTGTAATCTACCTCTCCAGTGATGATCCCTGTCCATTGCCTCTCCAGAAGGGATTGTTCCCAGCATCCTCAAACAAGGCATTGTCAAACCTCTACTCAAGAAACCAAACCTGGACCCTCAGGATCCAAACAACCGTAGGCCAATTACGAGCCTCAACACCATTTCTAAGATCATGGAGAAAGCTGTAGTACATCAGCTACAACTTCACCTGGATACTCACAAACTCCTGGATCCGCTGCAATCAGGCTTCCGCCCGGGTCATAGAACAGAAACAGCTCTCCTCAAGATTTGGGACGACGCCCTCGAAGCAGCAGATGACAGAGAGCCGTGTCTCCTCATACTGCTAGACCTAAGTGCAGCGTTTGATACAGTAGATCACAATACTCTACTCGTCCGCCTCACAGAAGTAGCCGGAGTCCAAGACATAGATCTCCAATGGTTCGCGTCCTTCCTAGGAAATCGGTCACAGATAGTGAAACTAGGAAAATTCCTCTCCGAAACTCGGGCAGTCACCTGCGGAGTCCCTCAAGGCTCTCCGTTGTCACCCGTTCTCTTCAACATTTACATTCGCCCACTCCTTCAAATCATCAGATGCTCAGATCTCTGCTTCCACTCTTACGCTGACGACACGCAACTTTATTTCCGGATCAATGGAAAAAAAGATCACCAACAACAACTTGAAAACTGCCTCAAATCAATAGAGGACTGGATGACCACCAACTCCCTCCAGCTGAACGAATCAAAGACAGAGCTTCTTATCTTACACCCAAATCATAAGCCCGCAACCAAAACCTCCTGGTCTCCACCAACCATCTTTGGGCAGACTATCTCCCCAAAGACCAAAGCGAAGAGTCTCGGGGTTATTTTAGACGCACAAATGTCAATGGATGCGCAAATAGGATCTGTAGTCAGTCGATCTCACCATCTGCTGCGCATGCTTCGCAGACTCATCCCTTTTATCCCAAAGAATGACAAAGCAGTGGTAGTTGCAACAATCATTAATTCACGACTGGACTACGCAAACTCGCTTTACATAGGATTACCACAATATCAACTTGCGCGATTACAACTGATCCAAAACACGGCGGCAAGGCTGATAACAGGAAAAAAACCCTGGGAATCCATCTCTCCTTCGCTGAGGAGCTTACATTGGCTAACCGTAAAAAATCGGATCACGTTCAAGACTCTGTGCCTCACCCACAAATGCGTGCATAGAGAAGCTCCGCAATACCTAATGGAGAAAATAAATCATTACACACCAAACCGCAGTCTTCGATCAGCCAACAAAAACCTCCTCCTCGTGCCCAAAGCCCGGTATAAATCCAAGGGTGATCGGAGATTCGCTGTCCAAGGGCCTCGGCTATGGAATGCTCTACCAATCAACATCCGCCAGGAAGAAAATCACCTGTCTTTTAGGAAAAAACTCAAGACCTTCCTCTTTTAGCAGATGATCAAAGCTCGCCACAGCGCCTAGAGGCGATTCAGTTCGCATTGTGCGCTATACAAGTATTTCATTCATTCATTCATTCATTCAGTGGTGATTCGTGTCCTCTGACTCTCCAGTAGTGAACCTTGTCTTTTTCTCTGCCAGCGGTGTTCCCCTTCCTCTGCCACCCCCATGGTGACCTCTGTCATGCCAGCGGTGGCCCCTGTCCTCTGCTTCTCTTGCAGTGATCCCTGTCATCTGCCTCTCCAGCGGTGACCTCAGTCCTCTGCCCTGTCAATACAGACCCCTGTCCTTCACCCCGCTGACCTTCCATGCTTTGTCCTGCTGAACTCCATATACACTGTGTCAGGTCACCTTGAGGCGAGGTGACAGGTGCACACCGTAGGGATCAGGAGTGCACCGCAAGGTTGTGGACCCTACGGCTGACTGCTGCAGATGGGGGACAGATCCCACTGGGGTTAGAGCGTAAGATTCCCTGGGGCCGGAGTCTAAGAGCCAGCAGGTGTTCACCAGCGCCTCCAGTGGTGAGGATGGACTTGGCTGCAACTTTCTCCAGGTCGCGACCCCCAGGGTCCCCCAGCTCACACCCACAGTAGGCAACAGGAGGATAGGGATGGTGAGGGACAAAGCCAAGGTCGGGGCCACAAGCAGACAAGAATAGTCGGGGACACGCCAAAAGGTCAGGATCACAGGTAAACAAGGATAGTCAAGACACGCCAAAGTCGGCAACGGAAACCAGTAGCAGAGCACACGACAGGAAACAGGAAGCTAACACACAAAGGAATACACAATGGTTGATCAGCCCTGATTGCCTGCAGTGCACAGGTTAATATAGGGCTCCCTGATAGGGCCTGGGGTGGAGCCATGCTTAGAGGAGAGGTTATAAAAACCACCAGGTGGAAGTGGCTGGGCTCTTAGGCTGAAGACATGAGGGGAGGTAAGCAAACACAGGAAGATCACTGCATAACCATGACACACTGCCCTGCTCCCTCTGGTCCTCTTCCCTTCTAACACCTTTACACTGCCCTACAAACTGCTAGTCCTATCCTCTGCCCTGCTATAATCCTGAACACTGCCCTGCTGGCCTCCCATCTTCTGCCCTCCTGACATTTTTTACTGCACCCCAAGCAGGGCTAGATCCAGACCGGAGCTCAGGGACCAAATGTTGGCCCTGAGGCAGGCACGTTTTTACACACTCATTTTGTTGTGAAACGTTTTCACGGGAAAAATTGCAATGCGTATGGGGTGCCATTTAGGATGAATGGCACCCACAGTGTGCATTGTGCTGCAATTTCTGTCACCCAAGTGTGAACAGAGCCTTAAAGAGGAAGTAAACCCTGATGGGTTTACTTCTTCTTTCATTCCCTGCAAAGGCAAAGCATAATGGACTACTATGCATCGCATAGTAGCCCATTATGTGTCACTTACCTGACACAGGAGCCAGCGAAGTCGCCGCTGTCCCCTGTAGTCCGCCGCATCCATCTTGCTGGTGGCGTCTCGCAGCTCCGCCGCTGTCATTCGGCGAAGCCGCAATGACGTCACTCCCGTGCATGCGCACGGGAGTCGACACGCGCGGCAGCTCCATTCTTGGAAATGCCGCGCTCAGTGCGCCTGCGCGCCGCTGTCTACGGCGCATGCGCCGTAGACAGCGGTGCCCGTTTTCGGGCAAATATCTCCTAAACCATATAGGTTTAGGAGATATTGCTTGGACCTACAGGTAAGCCTTAATCTAGGCTTACCTGTAGGTCAAAGTGGTTTGTAAGGGTTTACAACCACTTTAAATACAGATATTGAAACATGAATGATTATTATATAAGCATTAATAAACTAAACACAAAGTATGTTTTAGACTTAGAGCAGATAACATGACCAACACAATGAGGATTTACTAAAAGAGTTGCTCCTCTTTATTCATAAAATTGTTTGACTATTCACTTCTAATATCCAATCATGTAAAAAAAAATCTGCCCGTGATTGGGAATTCAGACTGAACAGGAATTTTCTTTTCACATGATTGGATAACTGACATAAATACTCACAATTGTGAAAGTTGTTGAACATTCCCAACTTCTATAGTGAATCAGACTCAATATATTAATATTATACTTGAAAATCTTGATGGAATTAATAATATGTACACACACAGGAAAGAATTGTATGGAAGCAGATACTTAATTGAACAAGAGCCTTTGAGTTAAGTGCAAAAATCAGAAACCAAGATTGATGTACTTTATATATGCAGCGACCATTCTCGAGTAATATGAAACACGCAAAGATCAAAAAGGTTAAGTCAATGCAAAGAATGGCCTAATAAGTGGAAAATTACATTTTATTATGGTTATTCTTATTATAATCCATTATATAAAGGTAAAGAATGTATGTAAAGGTGTTGGCATGGAGACCAAGAAACAGAGATGCAAACTGACATTTCATTGTCCATCTGATTCCTTTATAGCGTGAACTAGTATTCAACATATTTTATATTTTATATTTTACATGTGCAGGATAATTGTCTATGTACATATACATACATATATATATATATATATATATATATATATATATATATATATATATATATATATATATATATATATATATATATATCGATATAGATATATATTATAGTACCAAACGTATTGGGATGCCTGCCCCCCTCCCCACCTTAGTCCATAGGGTTCCATATTGAGTTGGGCCACCCTTTGCAGCTATAACAGCTTCAACTCTTCTGGGAAGGCTGTCCACAAGGTTTAGGAGCGTGTCTATGGGAATGTTTGACCATTCTTCCAGAAGCGCATTTGTGAGGTCAGTCGCTGATGTTGGTCTAGAAGGCCTGGCTCGCAGTCTCTGCTCTAATTCATCCCATCGGGTTGAGGTTAGGACTTCTTAATAAATTCATAAGTGGGTTCTTCTTTTTTATCTACCTGAAGTTTTAGTAGGTAAAGGGTACACATAAATAAGTAACACTTTGTAAAGAAGAAAAATATCTTACATATGTGCATTGATTTCCATTGGATCAACTGTTTGATCTATTCATTTTGGATTGGGTGTTTGAAGTTAATGTTCAATGCGACACAATCAGTAATTTCACCCACTGCAATTCAATAACTTTGAATATTAAAAGAATATAAGAAAGTGGAAAAAAAAAATTGATTGCTATTAACTTCAATGTAATAATACAAAAACAATTTAAATCAATCAAAACAGTAGACAAAATACTTATAATTAGAACATTAGATTGGAATGTTGAAACAATTGTTTTCTCGAATGGTTGGATCAATACCTGTATAGCCAGCTTAGGAGCAAAAAGGTTGGGTGCAGTTTATGTGTGGTCACGTTTTATAGACCGGCTGATATGTGTAAAGGAAACACAAGCGCATAAAAAGATGTGGCAAATCGAATCTACTATTCCTTAGCATAATTTAATTTAACAGGAGAGGCATCATTGAAGTATCAGATAATATGTATTAGAAAATGTAATTAATTTACACTTATAGTAATTTAATCTTAAATCCTGAGTTAATTTTATATTAATATAATAAAATATATAATAACAATAAATAATCTTAGATTTATAATACAAAATATTATATATGACATGATAATTTAATAATACCATACATATGTATGTATATATATATATATATATATATATATATATATATATATATATATATATATATATATATATATATATACACATACATACATACATATATATATATATATATATATATATATATATATATACACATACATACATACATATATATATATATATATATATATATATATATATATATACATATCAGGTTTCTGTGATGTACAAGAATTTGACAAGGATAAATAATTTCAGAATTTCTTCTACGTTTAATGTGACCTGTAAACTGTACAACTCAATTGAAGTGTGTGTGTGGGGGGGGGGATACAAATAAAGAATTTAAATAACGTGGTTGCATAAGAGTGCACACCCTCTTATAACTGGGTATGTGACGGTGTTCAGAATTAATCAATCACATTCAAACTCATGCTAAATATGAGTCAGTATACACCTGCCATCATTTAAAATGCCTCTGATAAACCCCAAATGAAGTTCAGCTGTTCTAGTAGGTCTTTCCTGAACATTTTCTTTCTCGCATCCTACAGCAAAAGCCATGGTCTGCAGGAGATGGGTACAAAGGTATTTCCAAGGCATTAGATATACCATGGAACACAGTGAAGACAGTCATCATCAAGTGGAGAAAATATGGCACAACAGTGACATTACCAATAACTGGACGTTCCCCCAAAATTGATGAAAGGACAGGAAGAAAACTGGTCATGGAGGTTGCCAAGAGGCCTACAGCAACATTAAAGGAGCTGCAGGAATAACTGGCAAGTACTGGCTGTGTGGTATATGCGACAACAATCTCCCGTATTCTTCATATGTCTGGGCTATGAGGTCGAGTGACAAGATGGAAGCCTTTTATTACAAAGAAAAACATCCAAGCCCGGCTAAATTTTGCAAAAACACGTGTAGCACCCACCACCTTTCGGTGGGTGCTAATAGGAAAGAGTTAGGTAAAATTGCCAGCGACCTTACCTTTTTCTTGTTTAGGCCTGGTTGTTTAATTTGGTGTGGGAGGAGTAGAAGAATAGAGGGGGGGGGGGGGTGTGACCCCCTGTACTCTGCCCTGGAAAAACCTCCCTTGCTTTCCCTAAGAAATGTTCTGGAAAGAAGGCGGGCTGGGGACTGGAGTGCAGGCAGTGTATATGGCCCTGGCCCAATCATAAATTTGTATGGGCAGGGGCAGGACTGATATATATACTGAGGTCACATGCTTCCTGGGGAAGATGGGAAGAAACTGAGTGCAAAGAAGCAGCTAAAATGTCACTCTAAGGAGCAGGCTTGAAGGCCTGGGGGTTCAGAGACCCCAGTGCTGGAGAGCAGGAACCTAAACCTGAAGGCCTGAGGGTTCAGAGACCTCAGTGCTGGAGAGCAGGAACCTAAACCTGAAGGCCTTAGGGTTCAGAGACCTCAGTGCTGGAGAGCAGGAACCTAAACCTGAAGGCCTTAGGGTTCAGAGACCTCAGTGCTGGATGGTTCAACAACACCATTTCACCTCAAATAAAACCCTGGGAGAAGTGAACCAGGCATCCTGGCTGGGATGGTTCTATCCACAAGAAGTGGGAAGTAGCTGTAAATAGGATGGAGTAGATCGGGATGTCATCTGGACTTTCCTGGACTGACCTGCGAGGATCACAGGAGGCAAGATAGGGGACTTCCAGCATCCATTTACCAAGGTGCTTTTCAGAGGGGCATCGGTCAGTTCATTAAGGGAGAGGGACTTAACTACTCTAAGAATCAGGAGGAGGCAGCTCATATTTCCCTCTATTACCATTACACCTGGACTGCAACAAGAAGAATAAAAATTATTTGTTCAACCTTTATTGACTGTCTGTTGTGAATTATGCGGGGCGGAAGAACGGAGGTATGTTAGAAGTAGTGTATGAACTACCCAGCAGCTCCCAAGGGAGTAGTGCACTACACACATCTGAACTCTCCCAAAAGCATGTGGGAAAATGTCTTATGGTCTGATGAAACCAAGGTTGAACTTTTTTGCCATAATTCCAAAAGATGTGTTTGGCGCAAAAACAACACTGCACATCACCAAAAGAACACCATACCCACTGTGAAGCATGGTGGTGGCAGCATCATGATTTGGGGCTGTTTTTCTTCTGCTGGAACAAGGGCCTTAGACAAGGTAGAGGGAATTATGAACAAATACCAGTCAAAATCTTCAGGCTTCTGCTAGAAAGCTGAACATGAAGAGGAACTTCATCTTCATCAGCATGACAACTACCCAAAGCGTACATCTAAATCAACAAAGGAATGGCTTCACCAGAAGAAGATTAAAGTTTTAGAATGACCCATCCAGAGCCCAGACCTAAATCCCATTGAAAATCTATGGGGTGATCTCAAGAGGGCTGTGAATAGAGAATGTTCTTGCAATCTGACAGAATTGAAGTGTTTTTGCAAAGACCAGTGGGAAAATATTGTCACGTCAAGATGTGCCATGCTGATAGACTCATACCCAAAAAGACCGAGTGCTATAATAAAATTAAAAGGTGCTTCAAAAAAGTATTAATTTAAGGGTGTTCACACTTATGCAACCATATTATTTAATTTTTTTATTTTTACTTCCCTTCAGATAAAATATTTTAGTTTGTTTTTCAACTGAGTTGTACAGTTTATAGGTCACAATAAAGGTGGAAAAAGTTCTGAAATGATTTTTCTTTGTCTTATTTTTTTGACATCACAGAAACCGGACATTTTAAGAGGCAGTGGCGGCTGGTGTTTTTTTTTTTTTTTTTTGGGGGGGGGGGGGGGGCGGCAAACAAACAACCCCCCACGGTCAGCCGTGGCAACACCCCCCCCCCCATTTCATTTTATTTGGCTATTTTTTCATATAGTTGGGCTTAGGCTGGGTTCACACTGCTGCGGGGGGGGGGGATCCGGATGTGATTCGCACCGCAAATCACATCCGATCTCCGTAGCGATGCGAGTTCAGCCATACAGATAGTATGGCTGAATTCGCATCGCTCCCGCAGCAAACTCGCACGGGACCCTTTTTTTGGTCCGCAACAGAATCGGATCGCATGGGGGTTCACACCATGCGATCCGATTCCTGTGCGAGTCGGCAGATCGCACTGCGATATGCGGACGGATCTGGGGGTGTCATTAACATATCATTGACACTCCCAGCCGTCCGCATGGGGCAGTGTGAACTGCCGGCGGGAGTAATGCGATGCGGGAAAACGCTGCGGATTCGCGGCGTTCCCGCATCGCAGCGGTGTGAACCCGGCCTTAGACTGGGAGAATGAACGGCAGTACAAGGGTCCAACCAGGTGTGCTGCATTCAGCTGATCAGGAACAAGCTGTCAGAAGGAGAGTTCAGAGTGATGACTCACCTGTTGCTGAAGCTCCTTACCTGACCAGTCACAGTCTGGGGGAAAGGCAGTGACTTCTATATTGATTTTAGTGGTTGTAAACCTCAGACATGAAATACGAACAAAGCACATCCCTCTAGAGCAGTGGCCATCAACTCCTGTCCTCAGGACCCACTAACAGGCCAGGTTTGCAAGATAATTGAAAGCGGGATTCCACCCTAAAGTGGAACCTCCACTGATCGGATCCCCCCCCTCCGGTGTCACAATTGACACCTTTCAGGGGGGAGGGGGGTGGAGATACCTGTCAAAGACAGGTATTTACACCCACTTCCCGGCATAGACTCCCGTGGGAGTCTACGCCATTTCCTGCCCTGCCGCGCTGTCTGCTGGGACACACACGGGTCCCAGTGACAGCGCGGAGATTTCCTATTGCGCGGCTCAACTCGTGCATGCGCAGTAAGGACCCGGGAAGTGAAGCCGATTCGCTTCACTTCCTGATTCCCTCACCTAGAATGGTGGCGGCAGCAGCCGAGAGCCGAGCGATCGATTGGCCTCGGCTGCCGGCATCGCTGGAACCCGGGACAGGTGAGTGTCCATTTATTAAAAGTCAGCAGCTGTAGTATTTATAGCTGCTGGCTTTTAATATTTTTTTTTTTTTTTGGTGGAATCCCTCTTTAAATACATCACAGGTGATATCATTTGTTACTCAGTGATTGCAGAATTCTAGTCTGCATCTCCCCAAGGCCGCGTACACACGCGCGGACTGTTGGCCCAACTTTGTCCGTCCAACAGTTTGAGCGAACAGTCCGCTCAAACTTAGCATGGACGGACATGGCCACACACGACGGACGAACAGTTTGCTGAAACCGTGCGCGATGACGTGAACGGCACGTACGACGGGACGAAAAATACGACGTCCTATACACTGCAATGCAACCTTCCGACGTGGAAATCCTTTCTGAGCATGCGCGAGACTTAGTTGGCCGAACAAGCCTACACACGAGCGAACAGTCCGCTGAAACCTTGTTTCAGCGGACAGTTTTTCGGAATTTCCGTAAGACCTTGTTCGTCCAACTGTCCGCTGAAACTGTCCGCTGAAGCCCCACACACGAGCGGACTGTCCGCCCAAACACTGTTCAGCGGACAAGGTTGGGCGAACAGTCCGCGCGTGTGTACGCGGCCTAAGGTAATACTTAAAACCTGGCCTGTTAGTGTGCCATGAAGACAGGAGTTGAGAACCACTGCTCTATGGTGTATACTTGTCTCAATTAAAGAGGAAGTAAAGCCAATCTAAAAAAAAAAAAAAAATAGACCCTGCAAGGCAAAGCATAATGAGCTAGTATGCATAGCATATGCATACTAGACTCAAGGGCTGATGATGACTCATTGGTTGTTAAGGATGTGGCGGCCGGCTTCCAGACTGCTCCTTAGCAGCCAGCTATATACAGTGTAAAAAAAAATGTAAAAAAATGCAAATTGCGGCGCGTCGAAAAATGCGGCAAGCACCTCAAAAAGCACTGCAGAAATGCTAAAGACCAAGATAGAGCATAGAATCGAGCCTTAAAGCAGATTTTACCTACATTTAAGGAGCATTATAGTTAAATAAAATCTGCTTCTTCCTCTGCACCTGCTGCAAGGGCCTACTTGGCAAAATATTAGGGGCGAGTCCAGTCTCACAGATGTCATCTTGATTAGTCAGACTCATCCTGGTTTCACTTGAGAAAGAATATGTATTCTACCCCATATATCCTACATAAATCTGCCAACACCCCACTTTCATGTATTTTGTATGTCTTGTGTTACAATGTGATTGTAGTATCTTCCTCTGTTCCCCCTCCTATTTTATGCTAGTTCAGTCCTTGCTAGATCCTCCCCTCTTCTTTTTCATTTCTACATTCAGTGCTAGTGGTTTACAAATACAGGGCATAGCAAAGTCATTGTCCTTTTACACTTCATAGAACTGGAAAAACATCCTCTGTACTGCAATTAGCTGAAGTACATTGCTTTGGTTTCAACTTCTGTGTCCTTTTGAAAAGTTAAAATGGAGTTCCGGCCAAAATATGACTTTTAAGATAAAAATACCCCTAGAATAATCATGCCTCGTGCACGGTAACAAAGGTATTCTGTAAACTATGCCCAGTTTTCTACCTGTGCAGTACTGTTTTCTCACTTTGTGAAGTTTCTGCACAGCGCGGCCATCTGCAGTGTGGTCATCTGAAGCCACAGTGTCCTTCTTCCTGAATTCTGTGCATACTGGCTACCCAGCATGCACCTGCTGATCTCGTGCATGTGCAGTGCAGTGCAATCTTACTCAGCTTGCCATGCCAAGCTGACCAAGATTTTCCATAGACACCAATGTTAAATGTTACTGGAGCTGCGCCATGCCAAGCTGACCAAGAATTTCTATAGATGTTAATGTTAAATGTTACTGAAGCCGCACCATGCCAAGCGGACCAAGATCTCCCAGGAGCCAATGCAAAACCGGGAATGACATCCGCAGCTGAGGCCCCCTAGAGGAGGAAGTGAAATTAGATATAGGCTTAAATCAGGTACGTGAACAGAAATAAAATAAAAATAAATTTCCGGGGGGGCGTGGCCTGGACGGGGACCTAGATGGCCGATTGAGTTCGGAGCTCCTGCTTTCTGGGGACTGCACGGCACAATTTGGGGAGCCCGACGCACGTTTGAAGATAGGCAGGTCCACCAGAAGCTCCTCTGTCTCTCGAGCTTCGGTGGATACCGGATCACAGCCGCACCGTAACATCCCGGAGCTGTTCCGGACACAGCGCCAACTGTCTCAGGCTGCGCTGGCGGCCTCCCACGCGGCGGCGCAGGCCCAAGCACCGGACTCGCCTGAGCCTCCTCCGGCCGCGCCAATGCATACTACGGGCGCGCAGTCTCCTCTTCCCTCTCAGCCGCCGAGCCTGCTCGATCTGGAGAAGTTCGCTACGGACATCAAGTCCACCGTGATGGCGGCGGTGGCTGACCTCCGCTCGGACATACAGGCCGTGGCGCACCGCATCAGTGAGGTGGAAGAGGCCTCGAGAACCCATGCTGCTGCTATACGCCAGGTTCAAGGAACATACGATGCCCAGCTCACCCACCTCCTGGAGCTGCACAGGCACGTCGAGGACCTGGATAATCACGGGCGCAGACACAACATCAGGGTCCGCGGCGTGCCTGAACATATTGACCCGGGGCTCCTCCAGCAAACTGTGAGTAACATTTTTAATTCGCTAATTGATCGCCCAGCTGATTCCCCCATTGATATGGAGAGGATACACCGAGCGTTGCGCCCCCAACCCAGGGAGAACGAACCGCCCAGAGATGTGGTCTGCTGCATCGTAAGCTTCCCCCTGAAAGAGGAGATTCTTAAAAAGGCCAGGGAGAGGGGGCGCATTGTACACGATGGCGCAGAAATTAAGTTGTTTCAGGACTTGTCCCAGATAACCTTGCAAAACAGAAGAGCGGTGCGCCCCCTGTTGGAGGCCCTACGGGCCCGCAACATTCAGTACAGGTGGAGGTTCCCGTTTGGTCTGTCTGCGTCCGCGAGGGGACGCTCGGCTTTGCTCCGTACGCCGGAAGACTTACCAGCTTTTTGTGACCAACTGGACCTTCCTCGTGTGGAGCTTCCGGACTGGTACTCGTTCTATTATCCGGCTGAACCCTGGTTGCCGGTGTCTGTCAACATCTCGCCGAAAACTCAACGACAGAGATCCAGAAGACACCGGGATGGTCCTCTTTCCCCGGGTAACCGCTCCTCTCGTCGAGACCTGTACCAGCAGGGCCCTGGTTCTCTGTCCTCGCCATCGGCCAGGAGGGATCGGTTGGATGCCTGAGGATTTCGCCTTATTTTCACTCCATGCTGCCATGCCCGAGCCATTTGATGGATGATCCATTATGCCCTCGCCCTCACAAGGCCTGTTTTCTGGAGCTTCTCTCTGGCGGACTGCCCCTCGCCTCCCCCCCTCCTCCCCCCCTGCTTCTCCCGTTCCCTACACCCCCCCCCCCCCTCCTTTTTCTTTCTTTTTTTTTTCTTCTTTCTTTCATTTTTGTTTTTGTTAGATCCTGCCATGGGTCGGAAGGACTTGTGCCCCTACAGCCCCTGATGACATCTGCCTCGACCTGGACGTTCTTGGAGCTGTCGCAAACTTTCCATTTTCTCTGGACCGGACTCTTTGGGTATGATCTGCTCCGAGGGCAGGTAAGCCTTACTGCCCCCCGGTCGGGGGAGGCCTTGCCTTTTGTCCCCCCAGACAATGTCCTCCTTCCTCTCCCCTTCCATGATCTGGATACTCCGAAAGCATCACCCTGCCAATGGACACGTTGCCTTACCTTTCAATTGACTTGTTGGATGGCCCCTGCGCCTTGTTGGAACTGGGAACGACTGTCCTCTGGCCCTTGTAGCGGGAACTCATATTAAGCTTTTACTGCTTCGATTGTGCCCCGACCCTCGGAGCCGGAACTACGATGTGACTCGCTCGGTTGTGGATACACTTCGGCCACCCTTCTCTGGCCCGTCCACGTTTTGGCCCTCTTTGCTTTATTTACTCACATCCTACTTAACGTACTTACGCTTTTTGATTTGTCCCTGCTTTTGTGTTTTTGTGTTTTTTTTTTTTTATTATTTTAAACTGGATGTTTGCTATTACCAGGGGGGGGGGGATCCGCGCGCGTCCTCCTTGTTAGGCGACCTGGCCCGTTGGTTACTGGTGCCTCTGGGGGGACGGGCGCGGATTGCCCTCCGCACACTTAACTCAGTTTTCCTTCTGTGGGGGGCTGCTTGGTCCCGGGGGGCGGGGGGTGGGGGACTGTGGGTGGGGGTGGGATCACCACATTGTTATCTGTTTTGCTGCAGTGTCTGGGTGGGGGGGTTTCTTGTGGCCTGGGTCTAGGTTTTTGCCCGGGGGTCTCCCCCTCTCCCTACTATGGGGTGGTTCCCTCCCCCTCTCCCTCTCCCTTCTCTCCCTCCCCCCTCTTTTCCCTTCTCCCTTCCCCCGTCCTCTTCCCTCTCCCATTCCCGGTCCCCCCCTGGCCCTCCCTGTCCCCCCCTGGCCCTCCCTTTTTCCCTGGCTCCCCCCCCTATCCCTCTTTTTTCTCCTCCCCCTTTGCCCGTACCCCCCCTGGATGTGGAGATGGTGGGGAGGATATTTACTCCTATAGTAGCCTGTACCTCAGGTACTCTGGGTTGGATATGGTAGTCATGGAGGTTCATGGTTTATACGAAGGGGACAGGGGGAGACTTGTAAACTTGGATGTCCCTCCTTGCCTCTCTCATTGTTACGAAAAGTACATTTGCATGCTTGTTAATACTCAGGTTTTGGATTGTTTACGGTGTTCTGTACATTTGTTGCACTAATTCTGCTTGCTGGCTCCCTAATGTTATACGCACTTTCCTTTAGCTGGGTTCTACCCCTGCGGTCCCTGGATTGCTGAGCCACCTGTGGTTTTCCTGTCCTTTCTCCCGTTCCCACACAGCGGGACCGTATTGGATCCCTGCTGACTCCCCGGTTTACTTTTGTCTAGGTGGAACAGTGTCTCTGTTCTCACCTCTGGTAACTTTCCCCAGTCCTTGTCCCCCTTGCTTCCCTTTACCCCCTTACCCCTAACTTTTTTATTCCTTTCTCCCCCCTCCTGCTTTTCTGTCTTCTTCTGGGGCTGGTTCTGCTCGTCCCCCCTCTTGCTACCTGCCTGGGGGAGCCCGTTCCTTGATCCCGGTCCGCCCCCCCCCTCGGGTCCCTGAGCCTCCTCACCGCTCTCCTGTGGTTGGAGGTTTTCCAGACCTTAGCCGCCTAGTCGCTGACATGTCGCACAGAGCCGCTTATACCACGCCCGTCGAGCTGAGGTGTGTCTCTCTGAATGTGAAGGGACTTAACGCCCCTGAAAAGAGGTCGCAAATTCTGACCTCCCTGTCCAAATATAAAGCGCACTTCCTTTTCCTCCAGGAGACACACTTCCACTCGGACGCGATACCCAAACTATCCAATCATATCTACCGCACGGCGATTCACGCCACGAACCCAGTGGCAAAAACAAAAGGTACCTCCATATTGATATCCAGACATGCCAACTTCCATCAAACTGACTCCCTGATCGACCCGGAGGGTAGATTTGTCTTCCTCAAGGGTACCTACGCCTCCAAGCCTATAACTCTTGTGAACATATACTGTCCTAACGAACACCAAGTTTCCTTCTTCAGGAAACTGGGTGACCTTCTCTCCTCTTTTCAGACTGGTCTGGTCCTCCTGGGAGGGGATTTCAATGTGCCGCTGAACCCTGTTCTTGACTCCTAATCGGGAGCTTCGGCCTTACCGTACAGGGCTTTCAGGCAAATTAAATTGCAACTTCAGAATATAACCTTGCACGACGCCTGGCGCACCTTGAACCCCTCCGGGAGAGACTACACCTTCTATTCGGCCCCACACAATAAATATTCGAGAATAGATTATTTTTTTATCACCCAGACAGACCTGTCCCTATTGCAACGTACGACCATTGAACCAATGTTCTTGTCTGACCATCATCCCATTACGATCACACTCACCTTCCCTGACAGGACCACCAGATCTAAAACATGGAGACTGAACCCTTCGGTTCTCTCCGACCCGGTGACGCTGGAGTACTTAAAGAGCCGTATCTCCCTCTACTTCAATGAAAATGCCTCCCCGGACGTTTCGGCAGTTTCTCTGTGGGAAGCACACAAATGTGTTATTCGGGGGGAACTTATTGCGCTAGCCGGAAAGGCTAAGAGGCTGCACCAAACGTATATATCTGACCTGACCAAAAAGATTGCAACCCTGGAAACAGCTCACAAACAGTTGCGAGCCCAGTCCACCCTGCAAGAGCTACTGCATACACGCGCGCTCCTTCTAGAGGAACTGAACAAGCGATCTAGGCGCCGCTACGTACTGGGTCAAAAGGTGTTTTACGAGCAGGGAAACAAGAGCGGTCGCCTTCTGGCCCGATCGGTCCAGGCCTCTAAAGCCTCGTCTACTATACACCACTTGAGGAATGCTTGTGGTTCACTTTTGAATACGAATGAAGATATGGCTAACGAGTTCGAAGCCTTTTACTCCAATTTATATAACTTATCCCGGCCCCATTCTGGTTCGCCCTCGTCTCCCACTCGGCTGGAGCTCATTAGGCAGTTCCTCTCGCGTAATTCCCCGGCGCCAATATCTCCCCAACAAGCTCAAGCCATGGAAGCTCCGCTTACCAGGGATGAGCTGGATCTGGCCATTAAACAGATGAAACCCGGCAAGAGCCCAGGCCCGGACGGATTCACGCTCCAATATTACAAACTTTTCCTGGACGCGCTAGCCCCCAAACTTCTTGCGACCCTTAACGCGCTTTCGGACCCCCAGACCCTGCCCCGCAACATGCTCATACCGCATATCGCTGTCATCCCAAAAGATGGGATGTCTCCAATTATCGGCCCATATCACTCCTAAATGTGGATATAAAAATTTTTGCAAAAATACTGGCGAACAGGCTGCTACCCTTGATCCCTGAGATTATTTCCCCTGACCAGGTGGGATTTGTCCCGGGCAGGGAGGAGAGGGACAACACGATCCGTACCCTAAATTTACACCACTGGCTTACGTCCTCCTCCTCAAAGGGTTTCCTTCTATCGCTGGATGCTGAGAAGGCATTCGACAGAGTGGCCTGGGATTACATGCGGGAGACGCTAGTGGCTGTTGGTCTGGCGCCTCGTATGCTTGCCTTCGTGATGTCTCTATATTCCAACCCTTCGGCCCGAGTGAGGGTTAATGGCCACCTGTCGAATGCCTTCTCTATCAGCAATGGCACACGCCAGGGATGCCCCCTGTCCCCCTTAATCTACATCTTGACCCTGGAGCCCCTACTTAATAGCATCAGAACCAATCCTGACATTGAGGGCATCTCAGTGGGTGGCAGGGAGTTTAAAGTCGCCGCGTTTGCGGATGACGTGTTGCTTTCCCTTCGTTCGCCTCGCATAACCTTGCCCAACCTTCTGAAGGAACTGGAACACTTCCACACCCTTTCTAATTTGAAGATCAACTACACTAAGTCACAAGCCCTGAACGTTACCCTTCCCGCTTCGGAGGTGGCCCACTGCCGGGAAGTCTTCCCCTTTCGTTGGGAGGAGGAAGCTATTACATATCTGGGAATTAAGATTACCTCCAAACTAACGGACTTGTACGCAGCCAATTTTCAGGTGGCTCTTGCGGGGATTCAGTCCCATCTTAAGGACTGGATGGGACTGAACGTGTCTTGGTTTGGTCGCTCTGCACTAATTAAAATGATCGTCTTGCCAAGGCTCCTCTATTTAATGCAAACCATCCCGATTCACCTCCCCCCTGTCTTCTTTGCCACATATCGCAAGGCTTGCTCTGCGTTTATTTGGAGGGACTCGCCCCCAGAATAAAATACTCTACGCTCACTCGGCGGAGGAGACTTGGGGGTATTGGTCTCCCAGATCTCCGACGATACTATTTAGCTAGCCACCTAACGAGACTGGTAGACTGGAGCACCCACGATTCCGGGAAAACCTGGATAGCCTTGGAGTCTTCGGCTTCAGTGACCCCTCTGCACCAACTCCCCTGGCTTTCCCCCGAGCACTGGCCACTGGAACTCCGCTCGCACCCTCTCATTTTTCCCTCCCTCTCTGCCTTTAGACAGGCGTTGAAGGCCGGCTTGGCTGCCTCGGAGCCGGGGCCGTTGACTCCCCTAAGGGGTAATCCGGCCTTCCCCCCGGGCGAGGTGCGTTCCTTCTTACTCCGAGAATGGCCCCATGACGATGTCTTGGCCCTCCACTTCTACTCGCGGGGTGCCCCCCTTTCATTTGACGCCCTGACAGCTATCTCAAACACGTCCTCATTCTCTTTTTGGTCCTTTCGACAAATTCGCCACTTTCTAACGACCCACGCTGACCAGTCCTGCTGGTCCAGACAGCTCACGCAGTTCGAGTCCCTATGTCACCAGAAAACGACACAGAGACACCTAATTTCGATTATATACGCGCTCCTCTCCTCGAACCAGTCCGCACCCCCCGGCTTCCGCGCAAATAGCCTGGAATAGAGACCTTGGTTCTCCCCTCTCGGCAGATCAATGGGAGGCGATATATGATTACACTCACAGATGCTCCCTCAACGTAGCGGTCCAGGAGAATGCTTACAAGATTGCCACTAGATGGTACCGAACGCCGGCGCGTCTCCATAAATTCTCTCCCTCCATCCCCGATACATGTTGGAGATGTGGCGAGAGTGGAGGCACTATGCTACACATCTGGTGGTCCTGTGAGAGGTTGCAACCCTTCTGGAAGGAGGTTAGTGAGATCATTGCACAAGTTACAACATATAATTTGGACTATACGCCAGAACAATTTCTCCTACACCACTCTTCCCTGACAAGAAAAGCATACTTTAAATCGCTGGCCATGCACATGGTCAACGCGGCTAGACTCTGTATCCCTATACATTGGCGTTCGACTCGCGCACCCACAATTGGTGAATGGCTTAGGAAGGTCTCCACCATTAGAGAAATGGAAGAACTAATTCACACCTCGCAAGACAGGATGCATAAATTCTTGTTCACCTGGGCGTGTTGGGTTCATTTTACGACCACTGACCGGTACCGACAGCTGACGGGTTAGTGCGGTTCTCTGTCTGGGGGCCCGGGGGGGGGGGTGGGCTCCATCGGGACTGACTGACGTGCAGCATCCCCAGACCCCTCCTTTCTCTTGTTCTGCTTGTTTTCTTTCTTCTTTTCTCCCTTTTGTCTGTCCTAACCCTCTTCCCCGTCCCATCTCGTCGGAGTGTCCGACGTTCACCCACAGGTGGTAGGCCTTGCATGGGCCCTACCCAATTATCCCGGAGGATACTCTTAGTGATCGATTTGAACCGGAACCACCTGATTGACTCCCCCCTCTCATGGGCTGCGGATCGCCGCCTGGGGAGGGGGGAGGGAGGGGATATGGATTGAAGATCCTCCTTCCACGAGCTATGATCTCTATTCCTACGATTGTGCTTCCGGTTCAGCGTGTTCCATATGCTATGCATAAGATGTATCCTATGTATTAGTTGCTCGTACTTTTTGCTGATTGTCCTGCTTCATTTGTTCAACAATGCTCATTGTTATGTGTTTCTCTTTGGAAAATAATAAAATCTTTATGGAAAAAAAATAAAAATAAATTGCCAATTCATTTTAAGGGTGCAAATTAGTGCTGCATGGTGAGGAGTGAAAAATGTGGCTCTGCTTTAAAGTGTTACTAAAGCCACAACAGTAAAATCAGTCTGTATATGCAGTAAAGCATGCTTGTTGTACTCACTGTGGAACCTAGGGAATTAATTCTCTGCATTGTGTAAAAAGGCTATGTGATCCTGTCCTCTCTGATCTTCCCCATCTTCCACTGTCCCCAGTCCATCTCCTGATAGAACAAAGCACTCTGCACATGCTCAGTTTGGCGTGTATTGCTATATAGTTTGCTTTTTTGTTTTTTTTCTTGGGAGGATGTATGTGATCAACACAGGGCCAATTAGCACTGTCCAGACAGAGGGTCAGGGGCCCTGCAGCCTCATAGAATAATCAGAGTAGAATGAAAACTCCTCCAACAAGCTTTAACCAGACCATGATAGAAGTCACAAGACTGCTATATACTGCTGATGAGCAAAGGTATTTAGCAGTTTATATGTACTAAAACTATTGCATGTTCTGTGTACTGTCGGAGACCAGATATAGTGAATGCAGGGTCCTGGGTTTACTAACACTTCAAGCTGCCTGTGAATGGTGCCAAGTCAGCAGGTGTCCCTATTGTCCAAAAAGACTGGATCTAAGGGAGCATGTCAATAAAGTGGCATTTGAAAATAAAACAATATTCCATTTTTTTTTACTTTGGAGAGGAGTAATACTGCTTGAGCAGCAGTAAAATATATATATATATATATATATATATATATATATATATATATATATATATTTTTTTTTTTTTTTAACAATTAATAAATTATAACCTTTCCAAGCACCCATGGTAATGTTAAAGTTTGCTCCAACCCCTGCCACTGTCACACTTGTGTCATATTTACATGGAAATGCAGAGATCATTTAAACAAATGCATGTTAAAAGGAAATTGAAAAAAAGGTTATTGTATCAACACAGAGTGGTACTGTGGACACTACATAGATATAAGGTACCACGTCCCATTGAGACCAAATAAAAGAATATTTTTTTTTTCTTCCTTCCTACCCCATCTCATCATGTGCCAGGGTTGTATGTTGGATGTATGTTGTTTGTTAATCGTGTTTTTTTTTTGTATGAAAAAGTAAAAATAATAATAAAGATGATTTGATTTAAAAAAAAGAAAAAAATGACAAAACATATATAAAATCACACTGATAAAATGAACCAGTGATAAGAATATAGAGCTAAATATAACCGACTTATCGCTACATGGAATCTGACAACAAATACATTTGATGTATAGTAACGGTGAATCCAGGAGTATACGGTTATATTGCAGTGAAGTAATATCTTGCTCTACATGTTGCGCGCCTTGTGCCTCTTCAGGAGAATTTGAGTAACTATTTAAATAAAGAGAAAACGCATAAGCAACATATAATGAATTTAACAATTAATACGGTCTTCCATTTCACCCATCCCCCCATGGGGGGGATATCCCACAAGGTGACCACACAGACAATAAAGGCAAACCAAGCAACTATGGGGCATGGATTACATCATGATAATAAGCGGAAAAATAATGTATATATAATTTATAGTATATAAATATACTTTAGTGCACGAAGTAAATAAATTGTCAAAATAATTATAATATTTTTGAGGGATCTCCCTGGCAAAGTTATTTCATATCTCTGCATTAAGAGAATATTCACTCAAATTCTCCTGAAGAAGAGCAAGGCACGTAACATGTAGAGCAAGATATTACTTCACTGCAATATAACCGTACTGTTGGATTCACCGTTACTATACAGAAAATGTATTTATTTATAATGTAACAACCATTCTTTTACCCTATATTATACTAAATCTCCTCCAACCCTAAACCTTGAAATTACTATTTTTACTATGTATTTAATCCAGTTATTAAACGTTATACATGTTTATCTTTATCCAAACTTTGTTAAACAAATATATCCCAAATTACATGACTTTATTATAGTATTTACCTCCTGTTAATATACTGAGAAGCCTAATTTCACACTTTTATGCATCCTACTTAACTACAAATCTATTGTATGACTCTTTTTATTGTATTATATTCAATAAAATATTTGAAACAGAAAGAAATAAGTTGGTTATATTTAGCTATACATTCTTCTCATTGGTTTATTTTATCAGTGTGATTTTATATATATGTTTTGTCATTTTTTATAAATATTTATATTTTTGGAATCTTTATGTTGTTGTGCCTAAAAATTCCAAGCTCTCTATCGAATTTCTCATAAAAAAAGGAAATGAATGTACCAAATAATATAGGTACATACAGTGGTGTGAAAAAGTGTTTGCCCCCTTCCTCATTTCCTGTTCCTTTGCATGTTTGTCACACTTAAGTGTTTCGGAACATCAAACCAATTTAAACAATAGTCAAGGACAACACAAGTAAACACAAAATGCAATTTGTAAATGAAGGTGTTTATTATTAAAGGTGAAAAAAAATCCAAACCATCATGGCCCTGTGTGAAAAAGTGATTGCCCCCCTTGTTAAAACATACTATAACTGTGGTTGTCCACACCTGAGTTCAATTTCTCTAGCCACACCCAGGCCTGATTATTGCCACACCTGTTCACAATCAAGACATCACTTAAATAGGAGCTGCTTGACACAGTAAGGTCCACCAGAAGATCCTTAAAAGCTACACATCATGCCGAGACCCAAAGAAATTCAGGAACAATTGAGAAAGAAAGTAATTGAGATCTATCAGTCTGGAAAGGGTTATAAAGCCATTTCCAAAGCTTTGGGAATCCAGCGAACCACAGTGAGAGCCATTATCCATAAATGGCGAAGACATGGAACAGTGGTGAACCTTCCCAGGAGTGGCCGGCCGCCCAAAATTACCCCAAGAGCGCAGCAACGACTCATCCAAGAGGTCACAAAAGACCCCACAACAACGTCCAAGGAACTGCAGGCCTCACTTGCCTCAGTTAAGGTCAGCGTTCATGCCTCCACCATCAGGAAAAGACTGGGCAAAAATGGCCTGCATGGCAGAGTTCCAAGGAGAAAACCACTGCTGAACAAAAAGAACATCAAAGCTCGTCTCAATTTCTCCACAACAAATCTTGATGATCCCCTAGACTTTTGGGACAACATTCTGTGGACCGATGAGACAAAAGTGGAACTCTTTGGAAGGTGTGTGTCCAAGTATATCTGGCGTAGAAGGAACACTGCATTTCATAAAAAGAACATTATACCAACAGTAAAATATGGTGGTGGTAGTGTGATGGTCTGGGGCTGTTTTGCTGCTTCAGGACCTGGAAGACTTGCCGTGATAAAAGGAACTATGAATTCTGCTGTCTACCAAGAGATCCTGAAGGAGAATGTCTGACCATCTGTTTGTGTACTCAAGCTGAAATGAACTTGGGTTCTGCAGCAGGACAATGATCCTAAACACACCAGCAAGTCCACCACCGAATGGCTGAAGAAAAACAAAATGAAGACTTTGGAGTGGCCTAGCCAAAGTCCTGACCTGAATCCTATTGAGATGTTGTGGTATGACCTTAAAAAGGCCGTTCATGCTCGAAAACCCTCTAATGTAAGTGAATTAGGACAATTCTGCAAAGATGAGTGGGCCAAAATTCCTCCAGGACGCTGTAAAAGCCTCATTGCACGTTATCGCAAACGCTTGGTTGCAGTTGTTGCTGCTAAGGGTGGCCCAACCAGTTATTAGGTTTAGGGGGCAATCACTTTTTCACACAGGGCCATGATGGTTTGGATTTTTTTTCACCTTTAATAATAAACACCTTCATTTACAAATTGCATTTTGTGTTTACTTGTGTTGTCCTTGACTATTGTTTAAATTGGTTTGATGTTCCGAAACACTTAAGTGTGACAAACATGCAAAGGAACAGGAAATGAGGAAGGGGGCAAACACTTTTTCACACCACTGTACATTGACTGCATGCGGCTATCAGAATACTAGTTTTCCTTTAAAAGCATTAAAGACGCAACGGTTGTTTGGTTAATTACTAGAATCAGCCCTTTACATTGTAGTGAATATAGCATCCAGAGATAAAGAATTACTTGCATCCTAACTAATAATCCTTTCTTCTGGTATTTTTTTTTTCTCTTTTGGAACCCTGGAACTGTTTAAAAATGCTTTAACAGCGTTCAATTTCCCTTTGGAGACTATCTCACTAATTAGGTTTGTATTTTTCCAAACTTCACTGAATATAATCTGTGAATTATTTTCCCTCTATCCACAGAAAGGATATTAGCTTGGTGCTAAATTAAGAATGGAAGGAACAGAAAACATATCGGTCATTGAAAGTCTAAAATAAGGTTTTACTGTCGCTGTGCCCTATCTGTATGCCACAGAAGAGGTGTTTATACATGCCACATTATAAACAAGTGCAATGTATGCACAGAGAGGTTTGACGGTGGCTTTGGATTAAAGAGATTTGAGATGCTGGGGATCGGTTTAGCATATGGGAGCTGTAGAAGGTTAAGGGTGTAAATATGGTTGACCATAGAGATAAATAGGTTGGCTATGGAGAGCTATAGGGGATGATGATGTAGGAAGTAGCAGAGGTGCATATGGGAATCCCCCGAATCCAGCTACTCCTGCTCTAGACTGCAAACACCCACGCCCGCAACATTCCCCAAGACTCAACACATCTAAACCCCATCTATCATGCACATATCATGCCAATTCGATATATACAGCACTCTCCCAGCAGGTATAAGCCTCAGATGCTACATCATCTTCCGCTTTAGAATTCCATAGCCAACGCCTCTATCTCAGTCCACCACATTTGCACTCCCGACCATCTACAGCCCTCCTATGCACATCCCTCACCTTCTATTAGGTGGTTACCCATAGTTGTTTCCTCTTATTGGTGCTCCCTCACCAAAACCCTTTGAGCTATAATAAGAAGGGGCCCTTGACTGTTGAAAGCTTGTCAGGCCTTACAAGTAGACGTGTGATTTGCTTCACTAAGGATCAAAATTTGGACATCATTTTGGTTATTCTGAGTTTTGAATGTATCTGAATTTCGGAATCACAATAGTAGCAAATTTCAATGAATCTGAAATAAATTATAATAGAATTAAATAACTGAACAAAGTAACAAATTATCCAAATTCAAAAATTAATTTGAATTTGAAAATGTATTTGAATTTAAAATGGAAAGGTATTTCAATACATACATTAACTGCTTGCCGCCTGCCCACCGTCAAATTACGGAGGGAAGGTGCAGCTCTCGTTCTGGGATGACTTTGCCCCAGAACGGCCGCTCTCGCGCTCCTGTGGGGGGCCTGCAACGCAGCGATCGCGGCTGCGCCATGTTGCGAGGACATGGTGCGACCCTGATCTCTGTAAAGAGCCGATCACGCGGCTCTTTAACCATGTTATGGGCTGTGTCCAATCATAGCTGGTCCCATGTAAACAAGGAAGTGCCAGTGATTGGCTCTCCTCGCATCACACTGACAGTGTGTGGCGAGGAGATCCAATCAGCTGCATCTCCTCGCAGGGAACATCTGGATATGTTATCAGAGCACTGATAATTTAGTGCCCTGATTACAGTAAGGCTCCCCAGTGCCACCAATCAGTGCCAATCAGTGGCACCAATCAGTGCCCATTAGTGATGCCAGTCACTGATGCCTTTCAGTGTCCATCAGTGCCTCTCATCAGTGCCGTCCATCAGTGCTACCTATCTGTGCTGCCCACCAGTGTCACCTATCAGTGCCCACCAGTGCCCCCTATCAGTGCCTATCAGTGCCACCTATCAGTGCCCATCAGTGCACAATATTAGTACCCCCTCGTCAGTGCCCATAAGTGCCACCTCATCAGTGCCCATCAGTGCAGTCTATTCAGCGACCATCAGTGAAGGAGAAAAATAACAGATTTACAAATTTAATGACAGAAACAAAGAAAAACTATTTTTTTTTTCAAAATTTTCAGTCTTTTTTTTTTTAATAAAAAACCCAGCAGTGATTAAATACCACCAAAAGAAAGCTCTATTTGTGTGAAGAAAATTATAAAAAAAATAATTTGGGTACAGTGTTGCATGACCGTTCAATTGTCGTTCAAAGTGCAACAGCGTTGAAAGCTGAACATTGGATGGGCAGGGAGGGGGTGGAAGTGCCCTGTAGGTAAGTGGTTTAAGTGATTGTAAAGTCTTGTTTTTTTTAGGTAAGAATAACAAACATGTTATGCTTACCTGCTCTGTGCAGTGGCTTTTCACAGAGCCCGATCCTCTTCTAGGGTCTCTCTTCTGAGCTCCTGGCCTCTCCCTCCTGTTGAGTGCCCCCACAGCAAGCAGTTTGCTATGGGGGCACCCGAAGTTGAGTCACAGCTCCCTGTGTCCATTTAGACATGAAGTTGCGGCCTTAACCATTTTTTGGTTAAGTTCTATTGGCAGATAGCACGTCTATTTTTTTTTTTACATTTTTTTTAATGCACAATAAAAAAATTGTGTAGAATAATACTTGGCTATGTGTTTTACTTCAAATGACAGTTTGGGAGTAGGCAGTTACATTTAAAAAATACAATGTAAAATTGACAAGGGACACCAACATATTTGTATCTTTGAACTTATAAACTACGGGATAATGGTGTTGTGGGAACTTTCCCAAATAATAAAATAAAAGCATAATAATATTATTCTTAATGTCACTAGAAAAAAAAAGCCTTTGAAAATTAGTTTGCAATAACTCCATCAGTATCACCAGCAAAGCAGCTTCATTATTATCCCATTAAAGAAGAAGAGAATGTGCGCTGCATTTGGAGATTTCATAATTTGCCACATCACAAATGTTAAATCTCCATTACAAACGCTAGTTTACAAGATTGAGTGCTTCTGGTTCATCCTTGGTTCCAAGCATGCGTGTTTGTACTTTGGGCTTTTGTCCGACAGACTTATGTACACACGCTCGGAAAATCCGACAACAGACATTTGTCCTTGGAAAATTTGAAAACCTGCTATCCAACATTTGTTGGCGGAAAGTCCGACAATTGTCCGATGGAGCGTACACACAGTCGGATTTACTGTCATCAGCCTGTCATCACACATTTCCCGTCGGAAAGTCAGATTGTGTGTACGCGGCTTTAGACATATATTACGCAATGTTTAGACATAATAGATGGATACAGTATATCACTTCAACTACACCTTCTTTTTAGCGGCAGGTTGCCATCCTGATTTCTATGTTATAATAATATATAACTTTTATGATATTGTTGATTATTTGCCGTGTCACCTATTCACCTTATTGTGTGTGACTATGTACTTTGATATATATATGTCATGTTGGTACTCTTTTTTTGGGAACTTGGGAAACTTCTAATAAAATTATTGGAAAAGAAACCAGCAAAATATTTTTTGGTACAGCTATAGTCAACCAAGTATATTGCATAAAATACTGCCATTCTATCAAACTTGATTGTTATATTATATTATATTATATTATATTATAATATATTCATAGCATGCTATTTAATATATAATATATATATAACAACACCACTTGAAGTTAATTTTAGCCCCTATCATACTGTATATCAGTGAGTACAATGCTATGCCTGGAGTTTTTATAGCTAGTTCCCGTAAATACAGCGATTGGACCTTTATTGTTTGAATTTCATTTTGTAAAGGTAATACATCTCCATTTACAGTGAATCCATTTTCCTTCATTATCTACCTCCAGTTTGCTGGCCTGTATATTCACGTACAGTACAATGGCCTATTATATTGTCAAAAGTGACTTCACTGTGGGCGCATTATATGGTTAAGTATATGAAACAATGTTCCCACTTTCTGCACAAATCATAGCGCTTCGATCTTCTTCTAACAAGGTACATTTCATGTTGGTTGACACTGAAAGGGAAACAGTGGCTACACATTTGGGTTATCATTGTAAACTTTACTTGAAAATAATTTATGACTCGATTTTCAAATTTTAACAACATTGCTGTTTCATTTTATGAAAATACAATTTTCTATATCTCCAAAGCCACCAGTACCAAAATAGCTATTTTCTTTGACTTCTATTGCCTCTTAAAGTGGGCTTTGAAAAAATGTGTCACTAAGTTGGGAACCTCCGCTTGAGCTGCAGGGGAGACATGCCCAAACACGACCCCTACCGGCCCATTGTTGACATACGGTAAAGCCTAAAATATGTCAGTACTTCATTTTTAAAACCCACCAAGCACTGTGTTTATACAGTGGGGAAAATAATTATATGACCCCCTGTAGATTTTGTAAGTTTGCCCACTTACAAAAAAATTAATGGTCTATCATTTTTAATCATAGATTCCCTTTTAAAATGATAAAAACAGAATATCAACCAAAAATCCAGAAAAAAAAACACATGCTACAAATGGTATAAGTTGAGTTTCAGTTCAGTGAGTAAAATAAGTGTTTGATCCCCAAGCAAAACCTGACTTAGTACTTGGTGGCGATACCCTTGTTGGCAACCACAGAGGTCAGACGTTTCTTATAGTTGGTGACCAGGTTTGCCCACATCAGAGAAGGGATTTTGGTCCACTAATTTTTACAGATCTTCTCTAAATCCTTGAGGTTTCTTGGTTGGGTTGTTGCTTGGTAACTCGAAGTTTCTGCTTCCTCCATACATTTTCTATAGGTGTCAGAAACCATAAATCAGACTGAGACAGAAGTACAATTAAATCACACTTGTTTATTAATAAAAATAAAAAGGTAAATCGAAAAAGCGTAGTCAAGCATAGCCAGAGTCCAGTAACTGGATCGAGTAGTCAGCCAGGCCAGAGTTCAATAACCAAATCGGGTAATCAGCCAGGCCAGAAGTCAGGGATCCAAGTAGAGCAACAGCAAGCAGGATAAGGAGCCAGAAGGGATGTCAGCAAGCCAGTCTTTAAACAAACCGCAGGGGATGGTTTCTAGTGATGTGACCAGGGCGAAGGCAGAGGTGAAGTGAGCTGGAAGGCTTTAAGTAGGCAGGTCAGACAAGCATCATCAGAAACAGCTGGTAACTGTGGAGAGAGAAGAGAGCTGGCAATTAGCCAAGCAGCCAGACCAGAGAAGGAAGGGCTAAGCCAGCCCTGACAGAACCCCCTCCTCAATGACCCCTCTCCCTTGGAGGGCCACCGGGCTTGAGGGGAAACCGTCTATGGAACTCACGGAGGAGGACAGGGGCATGTATGTGAGAGGATGAAACCCAGGAGCGTTCCTCCGGACCGTACCCCTTCCAATGCACCAGGTACTGTAATGCACATACTAGGAGGAAGGCCCAATGCATAAGCCACTGGGTTAATCCTGCAAAGGATATGGAAAGGCCCAATAAACCAAGGTGCAAACTTCAGTGAGGGAACACGAAGCCGGAGGTTGCGAGATGACAGCCAGACTCTGTCCCCAACCTGGTAGGAAGGTGCAGGCAGGCATCTTCGGTCAGCATGGAGTCTGTACCTATCATTAGCATGACACAAAGCCTGCTGGACTTGTACCCAAGTGTAGCGAAGACCACGGAGATGCTCCTCTAATGCAGGAATACCTTGCGGAACAAACGAGTCAGGCAACATGGTAGGTTGGAAACCATAATTCGCCATAAATGGAGACAACCGGGAGGAAGAATTCAAGGCACTGTTGTGAGCAAACTTTGCCCAAGGTAATAGGTCAGACCAGTTTTTATGATGGTCAGAAATATACTGTAGCAACGTAGGAATTGCTCCAAGGACTGATTGGCTCATTCTGTGGCCCCATTAGACAGCGGGTGATACGCAGAAGAGAACGCAAGCTGGATTCCCAACTGTGCACAAAAGGCTCGCCAGAACCGGGAGACAAACTGACTGCCCCTGTCCGAGGCAATCACCTTGGGTAGCTCATGTAAGCGAAAGATCTCCTGAGCAAAAATGGAAGCCAGTTCCTTAGAGGTGGGCAACTTCTTAAGTGGAATACAATGACACATCTTTGAGAACCAGTAAACCACCATAAGGATAACAGTGTTGCCTTGGGAGTTGGGCAACTCCACAATTAAATCCATAGACAGGTGAGTCCAGGGCCTCTCTCCATTGGGTATGGGTTGTAGGAGGCCCACTGGAAGGTGTCGTGGAGTCTTACTCTGAGCACACACGGGACAGGCAGCTACGAAGGCAGTAACATCAGCCCGTAGACTAGGCCACCAGAATTGTTGGGAAATGGCCCAAATGAGTTGATTTTTCCCAGGATGGCCAGCTGCCTTGCCAGAATGGTAAGTCTGGAGCACAGCAGTATGAAGACTCTCTGGGACAAAGCAGCGGTCACAAGGTGTATCAGAAGGAGCATGGACCTGAGCCCTGTATCACAGATCCTCCCCTTTTTGCATTGCCCCCAAAACATGTCCAGATAAGACATGGTTACTGGAGTCAGGGTTCACATGCTCAGTATGGTGTGTATTGCTAGGTAGTTTTTTTTTTTTTTGTGGGGAGAGTGCATGTGATCAGCACAACTAAGAAAACTGTGATGTTACAAATGAAAACACAGAATTTTGTAAAAAGACAGAAACAATTTCAGAAAAATAAAAATACAGATAAAGTAAAAGATATAATGGAGTTACACAGACATCCTTGCGTTTCATTGTGCGCCCAGAGAGAGAGCTGAAGTCTGTGTTTTGATTTTTTATACAATTATGCCCACCCATCTGGGTAGTAGCACATCCTTTCAAATATCTTAATATTTGGCCATCTTCATTCAGTGGATGGCGCTGTTGGACTGTGACCAAATCTTGAGATACTGGTCAATTTTAGTTCACCAGCTGGCATTCATAACAGGGATTTTTTTCAGCTGGAACTTGGTGGAACTCAGTTCCACCACCTCTGGCTTGGGCCCTCTGCTTCCCGCTCATCACTATCACTTGTAAACACAGAAGTCCGGATTTTGTGTTTACAACTGACAGCTTGTCTCCCAATGGCTCCCATAGATCTTATCTCCTGAGTGGCTCCCACTGAATGCGGGGAGAAGGGAGATTCAGGTCCTCGGGTGTAGTGCAGATGCCTACATCCCCACTGGATCATCTCCCTGCAAATGAGAGAGGTGTAGCCAACTACACTGTGTGGGGAGGCACTAAAGCCAACAGGGCGCTTCAGCCTAATACAGAAACGAAAGTAAGACATGTGGAAGATGGTGTAGCTTTTAACCACTTGGCAACTGGGCACTTAAACACCCCTCGTGACCAGACCAATTTTCAGCTTTCGGTGCTCTCACACTTTGAATGACAATTA
This sequence comes from Lithobates pipiens, assembly GCF_037356315.1. Classification (NCBI taxonomy): domain Eukaryota; kingdom Metazoa; phylum Chordata; class Amphibia; order Anura; family Ranidae; genus Lithobates; species Lithobates pipiens. The sequence goes on along the minus strand of NW_027507718.1, from coordinate 497,153,668 downwards.
CTCAGTCATGTAACACTGTACCCAAATGAATTTTTTGTCCTTTTTTCCCCACAAATAGAGCTTTCTTTTGGTGGTATTTGATCACCTCTGGGTTTTTTATTTTTTGCGTCCCAGGAATGAAGTATTTCTCACAGAAGGGCATCCCAGAGCTATATGGCCATGTTCAGCGGCAAGTGAATGTATCTCTGACACATAGTGTCGGTACCAAGATACATCTGACCACTATATATATAGAGCGTAGGGAGGACCACCTTCTGCAGAAAGAATACTCTAAGGTAAGGGGGGTGGGTTACTAATATAAGGAGGAAACCCTTTATATCATTGCCCCTTACATTATCGTATTCACTCCCCCCTTACATAAGTGACCCCCGACTGGCCAGGCGGTGCTTTCACTGACCTCCTCTCAGGTGCACTGTGCAGGGCTCAGTGAGTCGGCTCCAGCTTGGTGGTTCTGGTTTTATCCTATAGTCTCCTGTCCACAGTCCACACAAGTCTGACTTCTCCCATGTCCCCCATCCCGGCGGTGCTCCCACTCTTGACTCCTCTCAGACTCCATCAGAGACTGCAGACATGCTACAGGAGATGGTCAGAGACTGCAGACTTGATGCAAGAGTTCAATGCAGCCTCACCAGTGCCCATCAAATGCAGCCTCATTGTGCCCATCAAATGCAGGCTCACTGTGCCGTCCAATGCAGCCTCACTGTGCCCATCAAATGCAGCCTCACTGTGTCCATCAAATGCAGCCTCACTGTGTCCATCAAATGCAGCCTCACTGTGTCCATCAAATGCAGCTTTACTGTGCTGCGAATGCAGTCTCACTGTGCCCATCATTGCAGCCCATCCCGTGCCCCATGTCCCAGTCTGCAGTCCCTGTCTGTGGGAAGGTGTGTTGTTGATGCTTGGTATGGTACCTTGCATGCCAGCAGGATATCCATGACAGCCAGCAGCAGGCAGGGTCTGTTCTCGTTTTTGGATGGGGACGGTGCTCCTTCCAGAGGATCTGTCTGCTGTGAAATGGAGTGGTCCCTGGCCACTTGCACCTTCAGCCCCAGTCAGCCTGCCCTGTCCTGGGGAAGTGGAGAGCACTGGGTGGGAGTTGGAGAGAAGGGGGAGCAAAGAGTACTGGCGGGGTTGGAGAACACATGGGTGGGGGCAAAGAGCGAGTGGGAGTGGAGATCACAGGGGTGGGGAGTGGAGAGCGCTGGGGGGGAACTTGAGAGCACTGGGGGGGCCAATAAGAACAGGTATAGAGAGCACGGTAGGCTGAGAGCACTGGGGGGGGGGGGGGCTAAGAGTGTGGTGTGGTGTTGAATAGCACTGGGGGGCAGAAAAACAGGGGTGGAGAGCACGGGGGCTGGAGAGTACTGGGGGGTACAAAGAGCAGGGGGGATAGGAGAGCAATGGGGGGGAGCTTGAGAGCACCAGTGGGGGCTAGAAAGAACAGTGGTGGAAAGCACGGGGGACTGGAGAGCACTATGGGGGGTGGAGAGCACATGGGTAGGGGCAAAATGCAGGGGGAGTGGAGAGTACAGGGGTGGGGAGTGGAGAGTGCTGGGGGGAGCCAAAAAGAACAGGGGTGGAGAGCACGGGGGGTAGAGAGGACTGGGGGGAGAGCACTGGGGGGAGTGGAGAGCACTGGGGGGGAAAGAACAGGGGGAGAGCACTGGGGGGGAGAGGAGAGCATTGGGGGGAGAAAGAACAGGGGGGAGAGCACTGGAGGGAGTGGAGAGCACTGGGGGGGGGAAAGAACAGGGGGAGGAGAACGGGGGAGATGACTGGGGGGAGTGGAGAGCACTGTGGGGGGGGGGGGGGGCAGGGGGGAGCACTGGGCGGAGTGGAGAGCACTGGGGGGGGCAGGGGGGAGAGCACTGGGGGGGGACAGGGGGAGAGCACTGGGATGGTGGCTAGAGAAGTATGGGGATAGCTGGAGAGCAGGGAGGGCAAGAACAGGGGAGGAGAGAACTGTGGGGGGGGGCAGGAGAGTGTGGTGGTGGAGGAGAGCACGGGGGCAGGAGGGTGTGGTGGTGGTGGAGGAGAGCACTGGGGGGGCAGGAGAGTGTGGTGGTGGGGGAGGAGAGCACTGGGGGGGAAGGAGAGTGTGGTGGTGGAGGAGAGCACGGGGGGCAGGAGAGTGTGGTGGTGGTGGAGAGCACTGGGGGGCAGGCGAGTGTTGGAGGGCAAGAGAGTGTGGGGACGGCAGGAGAGTGTGGTGGTGGAAGAGAGCACTCTGGGGGGGGGGGGGGGGGGGGGAGCAGAAGCGTGGTGGTGGTGGAGGAGAGCAGGGGGGCAGGAGAGTGTGGTGGTGGTGGAGGAGAGCATTGGGGGGGCAGGAGAGTGTGGTGGTTGAGGAAAGCATGGGGGGCAGGAGAGTGTGGTGGTGGAGGAGAGCATGGGGGGCAGGAGAGTGTGGTGGTGGAGGAGAGCACTGGGGGGGCAGGCGAGTGTGGTGGTGGTGGAGGAGAGCACTGGGAGGGCAGGAGAGCATTGGGGGGAGAAAGAACAGGGGGGAGAGCACTGGAGGGAGTGGAGAGCACTGGGGGGAAAGAACAGGGGGAGGAGAACGGGGGAGAGGACTGGGGGGAGTGGAGAGCACTGTGGGGGGGGGCACGGGGGAGCACTGGGCAGAGTGGAGAGCACTGGGGGGGGCAGGGGGGAGGGCACTGGGGGGGACAGGGGGAGAGCACTGGGATGGTGGCTAGAGAAGGATGGGGAGAGCTGGAGAACAGGGAGGGCAAGAACAGGGGAGGAGAGAACTGTGGGGGGGGCAGGAGAGTGTGGTAGTGGAGGAGAGCACTGGGGGGGCAGGAGAGTGTGGTGGTGGGGGAGGAGAGCACTGGGGGGGAAGGAGAGTGTGGTGGTGGAGGAGAGCACGGGGGGGCAGGAGAGTGTGGTGGTGGAGGAGAGCACTGGGGGGGCAGGCGAGTGTTGGGGGGGCAAGAGAGTGTGGGGAGGGCAGGAGAGTGTGGTGGTGAAGGAGAGCACTCTGGGGGGGGGGCAGGAGCGTGGTGGTGGTGGAGGAGAGCAGGGGGGGGGCAGGAGAGTGTGGTAGTGGTGGAGGAGAGCACTGGGGGGCAGGAGAGTGTGGTGGTGGAGGAGAGCATGGGGGGCAGGAGAGTGTGGTGGTGGAGGAGAGCATGGGGGGCAGGAGAGTGTGGTGGTGGAGGAGAGCACTGGGGGGGGCAGGAGAGTGTGGTGGTGGGGGAGGAGAGCACTGGGGGGAAGGAGAGTGTGGTGGTGGAGGAGAGCACGGGGGGCAGGAGAGTGTGGTGGTGGTGGAGAGCACTGGGGGGCAGGCGAGTGTTGGAGGGCAAGAGAGTGTGGGGACGGCAGGAGAGTGTGGTGGTGGAAGAGAGCACTCTGGGGGGGGGGGGGGAGCAGGAGCGTGGTGGTGGTGGAGGAGAGCAGGGGGGCAGGAGAGTGTGGTGGTGGTGGAGGAGAGCATTGGGGGGGCAGGAGAGTGTGGTGGTTGAGGAAAGCATGGGGGGCAGGAGAGTGTGGTGGTGGAGGAGAGCATGGGGGGCAGGAGAGTGTGGTGGTGGAGGAGAGCACTGGGGGGGCAGGCGAGTGTGGTGGTGGTGGAGGAGAGCACTGGGAGGGCAGGAGAGCATTGGGGGGAGAAAGAACAGGGGGGAGAGCACTGGAGGGAGTGGAGAGCACTGGGGGGAAAGAACAGGGGGAGGAGAACGGGGGAGAGGACTGGGGGGAGTGGAGAGCACTGTGGGGGGGGCACGGGGGAGCACTGGGCAGAGTGGAGAGCACTGGGGGGGGGCAGGGGGGAGGGCACTGGGGGGGACAGGGGGAGAGCACTGGGATGGTGGCTAGAGAAGGATGGGGAGAGCTGGAGAACAGGGAGGGCAAGAACAGGGGAGGAGAGAACTGTGGGGGGTCAGGAGAGTGTGGTAGTGGAGGAGAGCACTGGGGGGCAGGAGAGTGTGGTGGTGGGGGAGGAGAGAACTGGGGGGGAAGGAGAGTGTGGTGGTGGAGGAGAGCACGGGGGGGCAGGAGAGTGTGGTGGTGGAGGAGAGCACTGGGGGGCAGGCGAGTGTTGGGGGGGCAAGAGAGTGTGGGGAGGGCAGGAGAGTGTGGTGGTGAAGGAGAGCACTCTGGGGGGGGGGGGGGGGGGCAGGAGCGTGGTGGTGGTGGAGGAGAGCAGGGGGGGGGCAGGAGAGTGTGGTGGTGGTGGAGGAGAGCACTGGGGGGCAGGAGAGTGTGGTGGTGGAGGAGAGCATGGGGGGCAGGAGAGTGTGGTGGTGGAGGAGAGCATGGGGGGCAGGAGAGTGTGGTGGTGGAGGAGAGCACTGGGGGGGCAGGAGAGTGTGGTGGTGGGGGAGGAGAGCACTGGGGGGGAAGGAGAGTGTGGTGGTGGAGGAGAGCACGGGGGGCAGGAGAGTGTGGTGGTGGTGGAGAGCACTGGGGGGCAGGCGAGTGTTGGAGGGCAAGAGAGTGTGGGGACGGCAGGAGAGTGTGGTGGTGGAAGAGAGCACTCTGGGGGGGGGGGGAGCAGGAGCGTGGTGGTGGTGGAGGAGAGCAGGGGGGCAGGAGAGTGTGGTGGTGGTGGAGGAGAGCATTGGGGGGGCAGGAGAGTGTGGTGGTTGAGGAAAGCATGGGGGGCAGGAGAGTGTGGTGGTGGAGGAGAGCATGGGGGGCAGGAGAGTGTGGTGGTGGAGGAGAGCACTGGGGGGGCAGGCGAGTGTGGTGGTGGTGGAGGAAAGCACTGGGAGGGCAGGAGAGCATTGGGGGGAGAAAGAACAGGGGGGAGAGCACTGGAGGGAGTGGAGAGCACTGGGGGGAAAGAACAGGGGGAGGAGAACGGGGGAGAGGACTGGGGGGAGTGGAGAGCACTGTGGGGGGGGCACGGGGGAGCACTGGGCAGAGTGGAGAGCACTGGGGGGGGCAGGGGGGAGGGCACTGGGGGGGACAGGGGGAGAGCACTGGGATGGTGGCTAGAGAAGGATGGGGAGAGCTGGAGAACAGGGAGGGCAAGAACAGGGGAGGAGAGAACTGTGGGGGGGGCAGGAGAGTGTGGTAGTGGAGGAGAGCACTGGGGGGCAGGAGAGTGTGGTGGTGGGGGAGGAGAGCACTGGGGGGGAAGGAGAGTGTGGTGGTGGAGGAGAGCACGGGGGGGCAGGAGAGTGTGGTGGTGGAGGAGAGCACTGGGGGGGCAGGCGAGTGTTGGGGGGGCAAGAGAGTGTGGGGAGGGCAGGAGAGTGTGGTGGTGAAGGAGAGCACTCTGGGGGGGGGGGCAGGAGCGTGGTGGTGGTGGAGGAGAGCAGGGGGGGGCAGGAGAGTGTGGTGGTGGTGGAGGAGAGCACTGGGGGGCAGGAGAGTGTGGTGGTGGAGGAGAGCATGGGGGGCAGGAGAGTGTGGTGGTGGAGGAGAGCATGGGTGGCAGGAGAGTGTGGTGGTGGAGGAGAGCATTGGGGGGGGCAGGCGAGTGTGGTGGTGGTGGAGGAGAGCACTGGGGGGGGCAGGAGAGTGTGGTGGTGGAGGAGAGCACGGGGGGGGGGGGGGAGAGCACTGGAGGGAGTGAAGAGCACTGGGGGGGAAAGAACAGGGGGGAGAGCACTGGGGAGGAGAACGGGGGGAGAGGACTAGAGGGAGTGGAGAGCACTGTGGGGGGGGGCAGGGGGGGAGCACTGGGCAGAGTGGAGAGCACTGGGGGGGGACGACAGGGGGGAGAGCACTGGGGGGGCAGGGGAGGAGAGCACTGGGGTGGTGGCTAGAGAAGGATGGGGAGAGCTGGAGAGAAGGGGGGCAGCAGAGTGTGTGGTGGAGGAGAGCACGGGGGGGGCAGGAGAGTGTGGTGGTGGAGGAGTGCACGGGGGGCAGGAGAATGTGGGGGTGGTGGAGGAGAGCACTAGGGGGGGGGCAGGAGAGTGTGGTGGTGGAGGAGAGCACGGGGGGCAGGAGAGTGTGGGGGTGGTGGAGGAGAGCACTGGGGGGGCAGGAGAGTGTGGTGGTGGTGGAGAAGAGCACTGGGTCGGCAGGAGAGTGTGGTGGTGGAGGAGAGCAGGGGGGGCGGGAGAGTGTGGTGGTGGAGGAGAGCAGGGGGGGCAGGAGAGTGTGGTGGTAGAGGAGAGCACTGGGGGGGCAGGAGAGTGTGGTGGTGGAGGAGAGCACTGGGGGGGAGGAGAGTGTGGTGGTGGAGGAGAGCACTGGGGGGGGCAGGAGAGTGTGGTGGTGGAGAAGAGCACTGGGGGGGCAGGAGAGTGTGGTGGTGGAGGAGAGCACTGGGGGGGCAGGAGAGTGTGGTGGTGGAGGAGAGCACTGGGGGGGCAGGAGAGTGTGGTGGTGGAGGAGAGCACTGGGGGGGCAGGAGAGTGTGGTGGTGGAGGAGAGCACTGCAGCCCCCCCTCGATCCTCCTATCCAGGCACTGTGGCACACAGGGCGGGCTGTACAGATGGGCATCTACTCCTTTGGATCACAACGCTGGCTGGCTCTGTGTTTGGCGGCCGCTCTGTAACACAGTCCCGCCCCCCCAGACCGGCTCATGTGATAGGCGGAACGTTGATTCTATCTACTATCACACGGGCTGAGCTGGTCTGGGGGGCGGGGCCGTGTTACAGAGTGGCCGCCGAACACAGAGCCAGCCAACGTTGTGATCCACAGGAGAGAGCGGAGGATGCAGCCGCCAGCGGACTCAGTAAAAAAAAATGCAGCATGGCGGCGGCTGCAACACCTTGGGGATTCCAGGGGGGGCACTTGGCCCCCCTTGCCCCCTGCTGCGGATGCCCATGCTGATGACACGTGGCACTGATGTGGCACTGATGACAGATGCCACTAATACATGGCACTGATGACACGTGACACTGTTGACAGGTGGCACTAATATGTGGCACTGATGACACGTGGCACTAATACGTGGCACTGACAGATGGCACTAATACGTGGCACTGATGACAGATGGCACTAATACATGGCACTGATGACAGATGGCACTGACACGTGACACTGATGATAGATGCCACTGATACGTGGCATTGATGACACGTGACACTGATAACAGATGGCATGTGACACTGGCAGGTGGCACTGATGACAGATGGCACTAATATGTGGCACTGATGACACGTGACAGTGATATGGCACTGATGACAAATGGCGCTATGTGGCACTGATGACACATGGCACTGATGTGGCACTGATCACAGATGGCATTATATGTGGCACTGATGACAGATGGTACTTATACGTGGCACTGGGGACAAATGGCACTGACAGGTGGCATTGGGGCAAATGCCACTGACAGGTGGCACTGGGGCAAATGGAACTGGGGACAGATGGCACTGACAGGTGGCACACTGGGGACAGATGGCACACTGAGGACAGGTGGCACATTGGGGACATTACTTACGGCCGCTGCAGCCGCTAATCCCTCCCTCCTCATACGCTGTCTGTGTGAGGAGGGAGAGCCGGCAATGAGAGATGATCTCATATGTTTACATATGAGATCATCTCTCATTGGGCACGCCGTTCGTGCTGTAAACGGCCGCTGTGATTGGCCGTTTACAGCGATCTATGACTGGCTGTGTCCGGGGGACACGGCCAGCACAGAACTTCCCAGATGCACGCTCGTGGAAGCAGACATTGCGGTTACTGTTACATTACTGTTATTGACATTTGACCACACCCACTATTTGGGCTTGGAGAGTGTGGGAGGAGGGGGTCATGTTAGAGTTCCTGTTCCTATTTCCTGAGGAAAAAAAACCCTGGAGACAACTGTCTCATACTCCCGTAGGGTTATTTCACAGGACACTTAAAGAGGAAGTAAACCCTGATGAGTTTACTTCCTCTTTCATTCCCTGCAAAGGCAAAGCATAATGGACTACTATGCATCGCATAGTAGCCCATTATGTGTCACTTACCTGACACAGGAGCCAGTGAAGTCACCGCTGTCCCCTGTAGTCCGCCGCATCCATCTTCTCGGTGGGTCTCGCAGCTCCGCCGCTGTCATTCGGCGAAGCCGCAATGACGTCACTCCCGCGCATGCGCACGGGAGCTGAGACGTGCGGCATTGCGCGTCATCTTCGTTATCGAGGATGCACGCTCAGTGCGCCTGCGCGCCGCTGTCTATGGCGAATGCGCCGTAGACAGCGGTGCCCATCTTTGGGCAAATATCTCCTAAACCGTATAGGTTTAGGAGATATTTCTTGGACCTACAGGTAAGCCTTAATCTAGGCTTACCTGTAGGTCAAAGTGGTTTGTAAGGGTTTAAACCACTTTAAAGGGGTTGTAAACCTACGTGTTTTTTCACCATAATGCATTTTCTGGAACTGGAACGCACTGGAACTGACCACACTGGTGTGAATTATGCCATTGAAAACCATATTACCTACTTTCTATGCATTTTTGATGCAGAAAAAAATGCACTGAACTGCATGGGGTGTGGCCCTTATACAGCAATCAGTGCTATACAAATATACAAATGCACTAATTTCTGTGTTAACTCACACTGGCATTGAAGGGGTTAAACACCTGGTGGCAGTGTAGGGGCTAAGTGTGTCCTAGGGGCGTGTTGCTAACTGTGGGGGGCGTGGCTGTGTTTTACACATCGCTGATCTCTGCTCCAATCACAGGGAGCAGAGATCAGTGTCACTGTTGCTAAGCAGAACAGGGAGATGCTTGTTTACTTTGGCATCTCCCCGTTCTTCCTCCCCGTGAGACGATCGTGAATATCCCCGCGGTGATCTAGTCTGCGGGACCCACGACCCAGCGCGCATGTGATGGCACGGCGGCAAATTTAAAGGGACGTACCCGTACGCCCATTTGCCTGTCCATGCCATTCTGATGACATACATCGGCGTGCGTGCACCAGTTGGGAAGTGGTTAATTTATCACAAAATTTACTAGTGTTGCATTTATTTTGTATATTCTGTGTGTATGGCAGCTGGTCAGTGCTAAACCTTTCATCCAAATTCTAAATTGCTGCATTTGTAAATTTAAAGCGGTTCTCCACCCTAAAGTGGAAGTTCCGCTCATCTGATCCCTCCCCCCCTCCGGTGCCACAATCGGCACCTTTCAGGGGGGAGGGGGGTGCAGTTACCTGGATAATCCAGGTATCTGCACCCACTTCCGGGACAGACCGCCGCAGACCGCCGCAGATGCCCCCCCCCCCCCATTGTGTTCTGGGAAACACACAGTTCCCAGGACACAGCGGGGACCAGCAGAGACGCGCAGCGCGACTCGCGCATGCGCAGTAGGGAACCGGGCAGTGAAGCCGCAATGCTTCACTTCCCGATTCCCTGACAGAGGAAGGCGGCAGGGGCAGCAGATAGATATATACATACATTTTTTTTGTCAGAAATGTACTTATAACCTAAAAAAATTATATATATATATATATATATATATATATATATATATATATATATATATATATACATACACACACATTATATATATATATATATATATATATATATATATATATAAAATGCTTTGAGGTTATAAGTACATTTCTTGCAACAAATACTGATTTAAACTTGTAAACAAAAGTGCCAGAACAGGCCTGGTCTTCAAATGGTTAAGACTTCAGAAAGCTGGGGCTGGGGGTAGGGTTGCCACCTGTCCAGGATTCACCCGGACAGTTCGGGTTTGAAATCATGCTTTCCGGTTTCAGACCGCCTGAAACCTGGACACATTATTCAGACCAGGCTATGGCTTTCCAGCAGGGTTTCTGGCTGCAGTTCTGTAAGCTGAGTGGGTCTGTTACACTCTCTTTCACACTGCCCAAAGCCAACACTAACAATTACCCCTCCCCCCACACAGACGGGAGAGGAGAGAGGGCATAATCTGCTCCTCTTCCTCCCGCCTTTACAACTCAGTGTCTGCCAACACTTCAGCAGCCTCAGCTACATCTGGATAAGAGGTGCTGACTGCCAAGGGGTGAGTGAGATCACCATCCATCCCTGTCTGTGACTGAATTCTCCCCCCTTCTCTCTCCTGCCTCTGAGTGAGTACACTAAGATAAATCAGGGTTCTCAGTGCACCCTTTACATCAGAGTTCCCCTTTACACCAGAGACCACAGTGTTCCCCCTTACATCAGAGTCTTCTTGTACATCAGAGTTCTCAGTGTTCCCCTTACATCAGAGTCTTCTCGTACATCAGAGTTCTCAGTGTTCCCCTTACATCAGAGTCTTCTCGTACATCAGAGTTCTCAGTGTTCCCCCTTAGATCAGGGTACCCAGAGCATCCCTTATGTTAGAGTCCCCCCCTAAGTCCCTCCCGTAAGGGAACTCTGCGAGTTCAGACGTAAAAGGGGAGCTCTGTGGACTCTGATGTAAAGGGGGACTCTTGTGATTCATTTCAATTGATTAGAAATTGTATTTAATTGCAACATATATGTATAGTTCATACTATAAAGATAGATTTCTGTGCTCCGCTAAAGTGTTCGGGTTTGGCTTGAAGCAAAGGTGGCGACCCTAGCTGGGGGGGCTCTGGCCTTCCAACCGCCACTGCAACAACAGTCTAGCATGACCTATATGCAGCAAGGAGCTTTGAAAAAAAAGCTGGCGGCAGCTTCAAATACACTGCGCTGAAACGAGGTACAGCAAGTAAACACTTTACACATATCTACAGCACAATAATTATGTTTGTTTTCTGCTCGCACTGAAGCATAACATGAAAACAGAAACATACTTTGAATTATTCCCAAGAGCAAGCACTGGTGAAATGTAGCTTAGTAAATATGATTGTAGCTACCCATCACTCAAAACATTCAGTGATTAGACTGTGCAAGATTCATACAGCTTCCTGCCACAAAAATACACATTTAGAGAGAAGGTCAGATTCCAAATCACTTGAGACTTGATTGCCGCTTATGCCGCTGCAGTAAAAAAAAATGTAACAGGTATTTAACGCTAAACTCTGGGCAGGCAGCTAAATACATACATAGGATTTATCCTGCAAAATGATTTTTCCTTCTGTTCAGTCCTTGTATCCAGACAGAATTGTCAGAAGTAAAAATTGTACTGCAAAGCTTGGTGAGGAGCATGTCTGCCTGGGGTTGCCAACTTTTCATTATGCCAAACCCGAACACTTTAGTGGTGCCCAGGGGCGTTGCTATGTCTACAATAGATCTGGGGCTAGAGCCCATAGATGCATAGTAAAGAAAGTCATACGCTTGGGCGAGCATACACAGGTATATAGAGTAATGTGTATGTGTATATCACCAGAGACCCCCCACTTACATCAGGATCCCCAGAGAGCCTCCCCTTGCATCAGGGTCCCCAGAGAGCCTCTCACCTTAAATCATGGTCCCCAGAGAGCCTCCCCTTTAAAAGCAGGCCCCCCCTTACATCAGGGTCCCCAGAGAGCCCCTTCTTACATCAGGGTCCCCAGAGAGCCTCCCCCTTGCATCAGGGTCCCCAGAGAGCCTCCTCCTTACATCAGGGTCCCCAGAGAGCCTCCTCCTTACATCAGGGTCCCCAGAGAGCATCCCCCCCTTGCATCAGGGACCCCAGAGAGCCTCTCCCTTAAATCATGGTCCCCAGAGATCAGGGTCCCCCTTACAAGTGGTTCACCTAACATCAGGGTCCCCAGAGAGCCCCTCCTTGCATCAGGCTCCCCAGAGAGCCCCTCCTTACATAAGGGTCCCCAGAGAGCCCCCCACTTACATCAGGGTCCCCAGAGAGCCTCCTCCTTACATCAGGGTCCCCAGAGAGCCTCCTCCTTACATCAGGGTCCCCAGAGAGCATCCCCCCCCTTGCATCAGGGACCCAGAGAGTCTCTCCCTTAAATCATGGTCCCCAGAGATCAGGGTCCCCCTTACAAGTGGTCCACCTTACATCGGGGTCCCCAGAGAGCCTCCCCCTTGCATCAGGGTCCCCAGAGAGCCTCCTCCTTACATCAGGATCCCCAGAGAACCTCCTCCTTACATCAGGGTCCCCAGAGAGCATCCCCCCCTTGCATCAGGGACCCCAGAGAGCCTCTCCCTTAAATCATGGTCCCCAGAGATCAGGGTCCCCCTTACAAGTGGTTCACCTTACATCAGGGTCCCCAGAGAGCCCCTCCTTGCATCAGAGTCCCCAGAGAGCCCCTCCTTACATAAGGGTCCCCAGAGAGCCCCCCACTTACATCAGGGTCCCCAGAGAGCCTCCTCCTTACATCAGGGTCCCCAGAGAGCATCCCCCCCCTTGCATCAGGCACCCCAGAGAGCCTCTCCCTTAAATCATGGTCCCCAGAGATCAGGGTCCCCCTTACAAGTGGTCCACCTTACATCAGGGTCCCCAGAGAGCCTCCCCCTTGCATCAGAGTCCCCAGAGAGCCTCCTCCTTACATCAGGGTCCCCAGAGAGCCTCCTCCTTACATCAGGGTCTCCAGAGAGCATCCCCCCCTTGCATCAGGGACCCCAGGGAGCCTCTCCCTTAAATCATGGTCCCCAGAGATCAGGGTCCCCCTTACAAGTGGTTCACCTTACATCAGGGTCCCCAGAGAGCCCCTCCTTGCATCAGGGTCCCCAGAGAGCCCCTCCTTACATAAGGGTCCCCAGAGAGCCCCCCACTTACTTCAGGGTCCCCAGAGAGCCTCCTCCTTACATCAGGGTCCCCAGAGAGCCTCCTCCTTACATCAGGGTCCCCAGAGAGCATCCCCCCCTTGCATCAGGCACCCCAGAGAGCCTCTCCCTTAAATCATGGTCCCCAGAGATCAGGGTCCCCCTTTCAAGGGGTCCACCTTACATCAGGGTCCCCAGAGAGCCCCCCACTTACATCAGGGTCCACAGAGAGCCTCCTCCTTACATCAGGGTCCCCAGAGAGCCTCCTCCTTACATCAGGGTCCCCAGAGACCATCCCCCCCTTGCATCAGGCACCCCAGAGAGCCTCTCCCTTAAATCATGGTCCTCAGAGATCAGGGTCCCCCTTACAAGTGGTTCACCTTACATCAGGGTCCCCAGAGAGCCCCTCCTTACATCAGGGTCCCCAGAGAGCCTCCTCCTTACATCAGGGTCCCCAGAGAGCATCCCCCCCTTGCATCAGGGACCCCCGGGAGCCTCTCCCTTAAATCATGGTCCCCAGAGATCAGGGTCCCCCTTACAAGTGGTCCACCTTACATCAGGGTCCCCAGAGAGCCCCTCCTTGCATCAGGGTCCCCAGAGAGCCCCTCCTTACATAAGGGTCCCCAGAGAGCCCCCACTTACATCAGGATCCCCAGAGAACCTCCCCTCCCCTTGGGGACCCTTTGAAAGACTCTGGGCTATGGGCCCCAGATTCGGGGGTATAGCCCCAAAAGCCACCCCCTAGTGATGCCACTGGCGCCCCGCACAGGGCAATTCATTTTTTTTGCAGTAAACTCATAGTTCCCAACTGATTTGGAACAAAGTCATACTTTCCCCTTCATTTCCCCCTCATTTTGGTCTGATCTATATAGTTGTATATAAAATGCACTTTTTATCTTTCAAAAAGTGTTTCCCAGTGCTAAACCTTTCATCCAAATTATAAATTCTTGCATTTGTACATTTTAAAAGCCAATATAAAGGAATAGTAGTGGTAAAAAAAGCCTTTGTGGATTTAATTAATCTTTTTTGGAGGTTATTCTCCTTTAAGGAGGTGTGGCAGGGGGCGTGCCCTATGCCTACATACATTTGGTGGTAGGTGTCCCTCATTCCCAACTCAAAATGTTGGGAGGTATGGTATACTGTACACACTACAGGATTGTAAAAGACCTGCGACACATTTGGGTGCCCCAAGAAGAGTAATAATGTGGGGCACATAGCACACTGTGACAAACAGTGGATGTGGCAAGGACTTCAGGGGGTGATCAGAAGGGAACCAATACCCAGGAATACAGGAACTTTCATTCCCCCACCCCCCTCTAGATAAGGAAGACCTGCAGCTAAAAGGACTTCGGGGGGGTGATCAAATGGGAATACAGGAACTCTCCTCCCACCCCCTCCAATTAAAGAAGACCCCAACTGGGAAGACTGCAGGGGAGGATGATAAGAGGGGACCTCCCTCCAGGAACATAGGAACCCCTCTCCAGTTAATGAAGACCCCAGGTGGAAGGACTGCGGGGGGGGGTGATAAGAGGGGGCCTCCCTCCAGAAATATAGGAGCCCCCCTCCAGTTGAAGAAGACTCCATTTGGGAGGACTGCAGGGAAGGGTGACAAGAGGGGACCTCCCTCCAGAAACATAGGAGCCCCCCTCCAGTTAATGAAGACCCCAGCTGGAGGACTGCAGGAGGGTTAATAAGGGGGAACACCCATCCAGGAACTTAGGAACCCCCATTCATGCATTTTAAAAAAAGACCCCTAGTTGGGGGGATTGCAGAGGGGTGATAGGAGGGGACCTTGCCCACCCCCCTCTAGAAGAAAGAGACCACTGGCCAGGAAGACTGCAGGCAGCTGCCTCCAACTCCCTCTGGAGAAGGTGAATGGTGTGTAGTGAGTGAAGATATCCAGAGCCTTACATACATAACAGCCCCAGTCACAGTGCAGAGGGTGAGGCTCACAGTAGCAGAGAAGGTGGAAGAAATTCCGCTCAGTTCCGATGTCTGTGAGTGAGGTGACTATACTGTGGCTTCCACTACTGGATCTGTTCTCTACGCTGCCAAAACCACCCTGCCTTCATCCACTGTACCCGGACAGCCGATCCGATTCCGGGGAGGCTGGAGGATCTAGAGTGGAGACGGGGATGAACCTGTGCAGTGACTTAAAGTGCCCCCTACCAATATAGTTAAAAACACTGCTAGCCGACAGGAGGGGAGAGGAGGATTGGCACTGCAGGGCTGCCACTGATGTGTCAGGGTGTAAGATGGACGGAAACCCGGGCAGAGGATTCAAAACCTGTACTGCCCGGGTAAATCCCGGACATGTGGCGATTTGACAAAGAATGAGCAGCAACACATCCATGAGGTCATCACCTCTGCTTTTACTTCCCGGTTCCCTTTCAGCACATGTGCAATGTGACCTGATTGGCTCATAGTGCTGGATCTCCCTCACCCACACCCTAAGTATAGGGAAGTACAGAATAGGGACAGAATAGGGACATTAAGTTACCTAGGTACGTAGAATGATTGCAATTACCAGATAATTTAAAGTATGGTCTATCCAAACTCAAATCATAGTGGATAGAGGGTGGAAAGGGTTAACAATTATGTTAAGGTTTTTTTTGCCCTCTCATTGAGGACATTTCCTTTCACTTCCTGCCCTCTACCTACAATAGATTGTGTGAGCAAAGGGAAACGATCACCTCCACTATTTCTTATAAAATGCCGAATGTTCAGCTCTAAGAAATGCATTGTTATTCCTGCAACAACTGAACATTTATCCAAATTATCTGGAAAACTGGTCGATTTTTTTAAAACTTCAAAATTGGGGAGAGCCTGACTAAGGAAGACAAATACCCAAGAACCTTCTCAGTTACTCTGCCTCAGTCAGTTAAAAAATGAAAATTCGCATGAATTCTCATTTTTTTGGAGATGTGGATGTATCCAAATTCCCGAATTACAATAGTATTGAATTTAAACTATTTAAAGTATTGAATTTCCAAATAACGAAAAAAAAATTGGACGCAATTTGAATTTGGATTGTTTTCAAATAGTTTTCAAATACTTTTAGAATAGTTTTCCAATTCGAATTTGAAAAGTTTTCAAATTGTTTTCGAATTTCCAAAGAATTTCCAAAGAGAATACAATAGAATAGAAAATAAAGGAATAGAATAGAAAAAAAAATAGAATAGAAAAGAATATAACAGAAAATAAAAGAATATAATATAATCGAGTAAAACAGAACAAAATAGAATGGAAAATAGAAGAACAGAATAGACTAGCTTACCATCTTCTGAAATTGCATCTTCTGAAATTCTAATTTCAAATAGAATAAATTTGAATACATAATAAAATAATATAATAGAAATATAATAGAAAAGAATAGAATAGAATAGAAAAAAAGAATAGAATAGAATAGACTATAATAGAATACAAAAGAATTTAAAAAGAATAGAATAGAATATAAAGAATATAACCATTTCCCAAAATTCAAATAGAATCAATTTGAATTTGAATAGAATAGAAAATAATATATTAGAATAGAAAATAACTGAGTGGTATAGAAAAAAAACATTTCAGAAGATGGTTATACTCTTTCTTTTTAATTCTATTTTTTTTTTATATTTTATTCTATTCCTTCCTTATTCTATTCTATTCCATTCTATTCTGTTCTTTTATTTTCTATCCTATTTTTTTTTCTATCCCATTTTTTTCAAAAACAATTTGAACTTGAAAACATTTCGAATTCAAAAACTTTTTGAATTAAAAAAAAAACTATTTGTATTCGAAAACTATTCAAAATTGATGTAAAAACTTTTTAAATCGATCCGAATTTGAATTTGAAAAATCTAATCGATTTGAATAAGAATAAACAAAACGAATCCCGAAAGCATATTAAACAGATTAAACAAATTTAACAAAACACATTTATGTAAATAACGAATCATAACAATGTTTTTCGCTCTGCACATGTCTAACTTAAATCTCGACCAATAATAGAGATGATGTCCACATTCTGCCTGGGCACTGGTGACCAAGAACTAACTGTGGTCAGCTCAGTAGATTGATTTAGCTAGAGCTGGATGCATTTCTAAATGCACAGAGCAGGTAATAGAACCAGAGATTGTTGCTCTAGGAAACATCTCAATGTCTTCCGGGGATCAGGAAGACATTTATTTTTCCCCTGTTAAAGCAAATTGGACCATGATTTATAGGATGTCTTGCTATTTGCTGGATCAACTGTAGTTATTTTTCTGCACTCTCCGGCCACTTTATTAGGTAAACCTGTTCAATTTCTGGGTAACACAAATCACTAATCAGCCAATCACATGGCAGCAACTGAATGCATTTAGGCATCTAGACATGGTGATGATGACTTGCTGAAGTTCAAACCGAGCATCAGAATGGGGAAGAAAGGGGACTTAAGTGACTTTGAACGTGGCATGGTTGTTGGTGCCAGGCGGGCTGGTCTGAGTATTTCAAAAACTGGTGAACTACTGGGATTTTCACACACAACCATCTCTAGGGTTTACAGAGAATGGTCCAAAAAAGAGAAAATATCCAGTGAGTGGATGTCAGATGTCAGAGGAGAATGGGAAGACTCATTCCAAATGATAGAAAGGCAACAGTATCTCATTAAACTCAAGGTATGCAGAATACTATCTCTAAATGTACAACACATCGAACCTTGAAGGAGATGGGCTACATCAGCAGAAGACCACACCGGTGCCACTCCTGTCAGCTAAGAACAGGAACCTGAGGCTACAATTCGCACAGGATCACCACAATTAGCCCTTGTACACACGGTCGGAGAATCCGTCGGAATGTGTCCTATCGGACCATGTCGTCGGATAATCCAACTGTGTGTGGCATGCATCGGACTGATTCCGTCGGAATATCCGTCAGACCCAATTTTCCAACATGTTGGACATATTTCCCGACCAACTGGGCCGATCGGACATACTCCGATCATGTGTAGAGAATTTTGATCGGACCAAGTGCCACGCATGCTCAGATCAAATTCCTACATCAAAGCTATTGGCTACTAGCCTGAATGTAGTCCCATCGTAACGAAATTACGTCATCACGTTCTGAAAGATCGGATTTTTCGCCAACTTTGTCCGACTGTGTGTATGCAACAGTTTCGGACAAGATCCGACGGACAAAATCCGACGGGCAAAATCTGATGGATTTGGTTGCGGAAATCTCCGACCGTGTGTACAGGGGCTTAGACAATAGAAGATTGGAAAATGTTGTCTGGTCTGATGAGTGTTGAGTTCAGATGCGACATTCAGATGGTAGGGTCAGAATTTGGTGCAAACAACACGAAAGTGTGGATCCATCCTGCCTTGTATCAACGGTTCAGGCTGGTGGTTGGGATGGTGTAATGGTGTGGGAGATATTTTCTTGGCACACTTTGGGCCCCTTAGTACCAATTGAGCATTGTTTAAACATCACGGCCTCCCTGAGTATTGCTGCTGACCATGTCCATCCCTTTATGACTACAGTGTACCCATCTTCTGATGGCTCCTTCCAGCAGGATAATGCTCCATGTCACAAAGTTCCAATCATCTCACCACTGGTTTCTTGAGCATGACAATGAGGTCACTGTACTCCAATGGCCTCCACAATCACCAGATCTCATCCAATAGAGCACCTTTGGGATGTGGTGGAACAGATTTGCATCATGGATGTGTAGACAACAAATCTGCGGCAACTGCGCGATGTTATGTCACTTTGGACCAAACTCTCTGAGGGATGTTTCCAACACCTTGTTGAATCTATGCCATAAAGAATTAAGGCAGTTCTGATGGCCTAAAAATCCCAAGATTATATCTGCCCCACCTCTCCAGTACCTTCTCAGCCAATAGAAACATGTCTGTGTATACTGTGTGTACATGTATGTGTATACTGTGTGATTGTATACTGTGTGTGTGTATACTGTGTGGAGCCATAATCTCTGATTGCCTGGGGGCCCCATAATCTCCTATTGCCCGGGGGCCCCATGAGTTGTCAGTCCGCACCTGATTGGGATCTGTAAGTTTTGGGATATCTTTTGTTCCTTCACCTTTGTTTAAAAGCTTCATACACACTGGCTGAATATTGGGCGGTATGGGCTGGTTTAATAGACACCACACAAGATTCGACCGGTGTGTACTGCAGCCAGTCTGACAGAAGACGGCTGAACATTCGGCTTCTGTCAAAAGAGGCATGACCGAAAATGGTTTGCCAATCGGCATCCAATCAGCGCTCTCAGCCAATTGCCGAAAGCAGTGACCGGTGCGTTCCCCCCCGTCAGAACAGGGTGATCACTTTACTAACTAACATTGTATCGTTAGTACAGTGGCTCCTCCCGAGCTCTTCAGTTTTGTTTTTTTTTGTTCAGCCCGCTGGGTTAAGTGAAAAAAACTAAAAAACTGCTAGGGTGTACTAGGCTTGCCTATCACCCACCCATCGTATTTGTCATTGATACTGCTTTGAGGCAGAGGTATGTGTTCTATTCAGGGCCGGAATAAGGGGTGGGCAGGAGGGACGACTGCCCTGGGCGCAGTGGTTTACTGTAGGGAAGGGGGCGCTTTCCTTCTGTTGCTGGGCATAGGATCCCCTAAGCTTACATATTGTGAGCCGTGGAGGGAGGATGCAATGTGGCATCTTTGCCCTGGGCACTGGATGACCTTGTCCCAGCACTGCCTGTATTCAACAGGTGCTTGCACAAAACTCATTTTCACTGGAATATCTCAAATTTTGTAACATGTTTAATTATTTTCTGAATATGAGCCAACCTTTCTGAGGAAGGAACTTTGCTCAGTGAGTGGACTGGGACCTGCATTAGGTCTAATGATATGAAAGTTGCTGGCCTAATGATTGTTGCTTTTATTACTGGGATTGAGCTTTAAGGCCCCTTTCACATGGACGGATAGAATGGTGCTTTTAGCTGCGGATTTTCTAGTTTTCTACCGCAGCTAAAAGCACACAATGCTTTCCTATGGCCCCATTCACACACAGCGTTTAGCTGCGATTTAGTTACATGCGGTTCGGTGCGAATAGAAAAAATAGAATTGAATGCGTCCAGGTGCGATGTAGCGCAGCTATATGCAAATAACCGCAGCTAATCGCAGTCTTTTGTGTCAACTGCAGATAGCAGCGTGAGAGGGGATTCAAGGGACCAAAAAACATTATAAAAAAAGGCTTGCTATGGGAATGACTATATTAGATAACTGCATCTGAATGCAACTGCACAGAAACGCACGTAAATGCAGGTAATCGCACTGTACAAATGCACCTGATCGCTGTGCCTGGAGTCTTGAATTTCACAGAAAAAAATAAACATGCTAAACTGCGGCAGAACAGCCGCCTGTGTGAAAAGGGCCTTAAACAAAGAGTTAATTGGAGAACTTTCACAGTAAAGGATCTCTCTTGGATATTGGCCCACTTTAGATTTAAAAAAAATCTTCTTTAGACACAAATGTATCTATACCAATAAACCTTTCTAAAAAGGGGAAATTACTTCTGTGTAAATGTCAGTAGCAGATACAAAATGCTTACCGGCAGACAGTACTGTTCCAATTTAGTAGACCTCTTCAGCAAAAGACTGATAGCCCTTGAAAGCATGTGGAGCAACTTAGAGGTGACTGCATGGTGGTACTAAGTAGTTTGGGAGACTCCAGGGCTATCCATATGTGTGTATTCTATGACGGCCAAGGCCATGTAATGGTTCTGTACAATTTATCATTTTCTTTAGAACAATCTGCTGCCTTTTTGTTGGCTAATTGTTGTCTCTTTGTACAGTTTTGAATTTAATGCTCATTCATGCCATAGAGTAACTTCCTTTCCAGTAAAATTTTTCACGTTTTTCGAGCTGTAAGGCTCGGTTCACACTATAGCGGGCTGCGCATTCCGGTTGCGGGAATCACATTAAGAGAAGGAAAGATGGCAGGAAGGAGGGTGTTCTTTCAGTACTTTCTTATGGGCAGAAGCCCTTTTTGGCTCAACACACTACTCTTCACTCGGCACCTTTAAACAGATGACCACATTTTGACTAAATACAGTGCCTTGAGTAAAAAAAGTATTCATACCCCTTGAAATTTTCCACATTTTGTCATGTTACAACCAAAAACGTAAATGTATTTTATTGGGATTTTATGTGATAGACCATCACAAAGTGGCACATAATTGCGAAGTGGAAGGTAAATAATAAATGGTTTTCAAATAAAAAAAAAAAAAATGTGAAAAATGTGAGCCCTTGTACACATGATCGGAGATTCCGACGGAATGTGTCCTATCGGACCGTTTTGACGGATATTCCGACTGTGTGTGGTCTCCATCGGACTGTTTCCATCGGAATATCCGACGGACCAAGTTTTCCAACTTGCCGGTAAAATTTTCCAACAAAATGCTCCGATCGGACATACTCTGATCATGTGTAGCCTACTCCGATGGACAAAGTGCCACGCATGCTCAGATCAAATTCCTAGACCAAAGTTATTGGCTACTAGCCTGAACGCAGTCCCGTCGTAACGAAATAACGTCATCACGTTATGTACAATCGGATTTTCCGACAACTTTGTCTGACCGTGTGTATGCAACATCACTTCCGGACCTCTTCCGGAATTAATCCGTCGGAATTACTCAGACGGATTTGGTTGTCGGAATCTCCGACCGTGTGTACAAGGGCTGACATGCATTTGTGTTCAGCCCCCTTTACTCTGATACCCCTAAATAAAGTCTAGGGGAACCAATTGCCTTCAGAAGTCCCCTAATTAGTAAATATGAGAAGGAAGTGTCACCAGCACACCAGGAGCTCCAAAATCGGGCCCAAAATTTGAATCACACAGTATCAAAAAATAAATTATATATATATATATATATATATATATATATATATATATATATATATATATATATATATACAATTACATTTTTTTTTGATACAATATGATTAAAATTTTGGACCCAGTTTTGGAGATCCTGGTGTGTTGGTGACCACTTCCTTCTCATGATTGCAGTTGGTTCCAGCCGTCACTTCAGCACCCAATCTAAGATACAGCTGTTTGTGCAGAAACGTGTGCATTGGGAGTATTGCATTGGAGGTTCTAATTAATAACTAGACTCCAGCTGTGTGTAATTTAATCTCAGTATAAATACAGCTGGTCTGTGAAGCCCTCAGAGATTTGTTAGAGAACCTTAGTGAATAAACAGCATCATGAAGGCTAAGGAACACACCAGACAAATCAGGGATAAAGTTGGGGAGAAGTTAAAAGCAGGGTTAGGTTATAAAAAAAATATCCCAAGCTTTGGACATCTCATAGACATCTCATAGAGTACTGTTCAATCCATCATCTGAAAATGGAAAGAGTATGGCACAACTGCAAACCTACCAAGACATGTCCGTCCAACTAAACTGACAGGCCGAGCAAGAAGGCCCATGGTAACTCTGGAGGAGCTGCAGAGATCCACAGCTCAGGTGGGAGAATCTGTCCACAGGGCAACTATTAGTCGTGCTCTCCACAAATCTGTCCAAATCTGGAAGAGTGGCTCTGGTCAGATGAGATCAAAATTTAACTTTCTGGACTAAAAGCAAAAATGAACATTGCACATCACCCTGAACACACCATCCCCACCGTGAAACATGGTGGTGGCAGCATCATGTTGTGGGGATGCTTTCCTTCACCAGGGACAGGGAAGCTGGTCAAAGTTGATGGGAAGATGGATGGAGCCAACTACAGGGCAATCTTAGAAGAAACCCTGTAAAGCCTCATACACATGATCAGATTTTCCACAGACAAAACGTCAGGCTTTTGTCCGAAGGGAGTTGGCCAGGAACTTGTCTTGCCTACAAACGGCAAGGAATTGTCAGCCAACAAACATGAACCTAGTGACGTATTATGCCACGTACACACAATCGGACTTGACCATCGTATAATTCGATCATGTGTGGGCTCCAGCAGACTTTTTCTTCCCCAAAGTCCGGCGGACCAAGAAATAAAACATGTTTTAAATCTTCCTGCCGAAAAGTCCCCCAGACCCAGTTCCTGTTGGGAAGTCTGCGCGTCTGTATGCTGGTCCGACGGACCAACTATGATGCAACAGCAACCACTGCACCTGCCCCGTAAGAATGTTCCCAGCACAATCCTATTGCGCTGGTTCTCGGCTACAGGGTACTGTACACCAGACCCTTAGGTCTGGTATGGATTTTAAGGGGAACCCATACGCTGAAAAAAACGGTGTGGGCCCCCCCCAAAATCCATACCAGACCCTTATCCGAGCACACAGCCCAGCTGGTCAGGCTTCATGCCCTCAACATGGGCGGGGTGGGTGCTTTGGGGAAGGGGGGGCGCCCGGCTGCCCCCACCCCAAAGCACCTTGTCTCCATGTTGACGAGGATAAGGGCCTCTTCCCAACAACCCTGGCCATTGGTTGTCGGGGTCTGCGGGCGGCGGGCTTATCAGAATCTGGAAGCCCCTTTTAATAAGGGGGCCCCAGATCCTGGCCCCCCACCCTATGTGAAGGAGTATGGGGTATTCACCTGGGGGAAAACGTGTAAATAAAAAAACTCACTACACAGTTTTTTTTTTTACCGTGGACACGATTTATATAGGCATAAGGGGCGGGGTTACTAGGCATGCTGGGACTGTGACATCATACGGAGCGGGGTCATCGTGTGACATTACCCCTTATGCCTATATAAGTCGCCGCGCACTGTGTCCATGGCATTACAGCGGGAGAAAGCATCGGGTCAACATCAGAAGAACAGAAGAAGGAAGAAGAAGAAAAAGATGGCGACAGCGAAGGAGAAAGCCGGGCCACCGCTAGCAAAAGAGCGGAAAGAAAGGGCAGAAGATAGCAAAGTAGCCCAGCGAGAAGAACTGCAAGGCTTCTCCTTTGTCGCCACCGTCTTTTTCTTCTTCTTACTTCTTCTGTTCTTCTGTTGTTGACCCGATGCTCTCTCCCGCTGTAATGTCGTGGACACAGTGCACGGCGACTTATATAGGCATAAGGGGTGGGGTCACCGGGTAATGTCACCCGATGACCCCGACCCATAAGATGTCACAGTCCCTTATGCCTATATAAATCACTGTGCACCGTGTCCATGGTAAAAAAAAAACCCTGTGTAGTGAGTTTTTTTATTGACACTTCCCCCCCCCCTGGTGAATGGGTAGGGGTACGGTGTACCCCATACTCATTCACATAGGGTGGGGGGTCGGGATCTCGGCCCCCCTTATTAAAGGGGGCTCCCAGATTCCAATAAGCCCCCCGCCCACAGACCCCCCAACAACCAACGGCCAGGGTTGTCAGGAAGAGGCCCTTGTCCTTATCAACATGGGGACAAGGTGCTTTGGGGTGGGGGGGCCGCAGGGCGCACCCTTCCCCAAAGCACCCACCCCCCAATGTTGAGGGCATGCGGCCTGGTACGGTTCAGGAGGGGGGGACGCTCGCTCGTCCCCATGCCCTTTCCTGACCGGCCGGGCT
Source organism: Lithobates pipiens (assembly GCF_037356315.1). Classification (NCBI taxonomy): domain Eukaryota; kingdom Metazoa; phylum Chordata; class Amphibia; order Anura; family Ranidae; genus Lithobates; species Lithobates pipiens. The sequence continues at coordinate 497,129,713 of NW_027507718.1, read as the reverse complement.
GTGTGCTCGCATAAGGGTCTGCTATGGACTATGGGGGGACCCCCACGCTGTTTTTCGGGCGTGGGAGTTACCCTTAAAATCCATACCAGGCGACAGGACTCGCAAGGTGTCAATCTCACTGATGAAAGCGGCGAGATTTACTTCCTTCTCTAGTCACGTAGTACCGGGAGTCATGTTCAAATTGAATGGACTTTAGTCCGTGTGTGGGCAAGTCTATTCATTTGGAAAGTCCGTTGGACCACCGCCAAAAGTCCGTCGGGAAGTCCGTCGGATCTAGTCTGCCGGAAAGTCCGTTTGCGTCTGTGCAAGTCCGCTCGTTTGGAAAGTCCGATCATGTGTACACGGCATTAGATGTACTATAAAACTACAAAGAGGAAGTTCAATTGTTATGCGCCACCCTTTGGGCTCCTTCTGCTAATTTCGTGTTAGTAAAAGTTTGGTGAATGTTGATTCGCGCTTTTCATTTCATGCTTTTCTTTTTGCGCTTTTCAGTTAGTTTCTGAATGGCCGTTCGTCAACCAGCCATGTTAGGGAATTGGAGGAGATAACGTGTTATTTATTATTGGCCTTGGAGTTATTGCTTTGACCCAAGTCCAGTTCAGGAACAGGAGGAGGAGGATTTCTTGGACCAAAAATTGGTTGCTTTATTAATCATGACCAAGTATGTCATATGACTTTGCTGCGGGAGCTCCAGGAGAATAATCCAAATTATTTTCGGAATTATCTCTGGATGACGGACCCCTGCTTTCACCAATTCTTGGCATTGTTGACTCCCTATATTAAGAAGCAGCACAAGGCTTTTATTTTATTTGTTGGTTGAGTAATGGTTTGGTTTTGTATATTTTCGGATGCATAGAATGCACTTTTTGGTTAAGTTCTATTGGCAGATAGCATGTCTAATTTTCATAGTTTCATAGTTAGTAAGGTTGAAATAAAGACACCAGTCCATCCAGTTCAACCTGAGTTAGTGTCTACCCCTATCCCTGTACACTGCACACTCACATTGGTCCCTACCCTCAAGGAACCCACAATCTAAGGTCCCCATTCATTAACTAAGGCCAATTTTGGACAGAAGCCAATTAACCTACATGCATGTCTTTGGAGTGTGGGAGGAAACCGTAGGAAACCCAGGCAGGCACAGGGAGAACATGCAAACTCCAGGCAGGTAGTGTTGTGGTTGAGGATTCGAACCAGCGACCCTTTTTACTGCTAAGTGAGAGTGCTAACCACTACACCACTGTGCCACCCACATTTTCTCTGTTTTATTTTTTTAATGCACAATAAAAAAAAAATTTGTGGAGAATAATACTTGGCTATGTGTTTTAACAAGTGTAAAATTAACAAGGAACACCAACATAGTTGTATCTTTGATCTTAAAAACTACGGGATAATGGTGTTGTGGTAACTTGACCAAAAAAAATAACAAGCGTAATAATATTATTCTTGATATCACTAGAAGAAAAAAATCCTTTGGAAATACGTTTAGCAGAACTGCATCAGTATCATCAGCAAAGCAGCTTCATTATTATCTCATTAAAGAAGAGAATGTGCGCTGCATTTTGAGATTTCATAATTTTCCATGCCATAAATGTTAATTCTCCATTACGAGCGCTAGTTTACTAGACCGACCATTTCTGGCTCGTCCTTGCTTCCGGGCATGTGTGTTTGTACTTTGTCTGATGGACTTGTGTACACACGCTCAGAAAATCTGACAACAGACATTTGTCCGCAAAAAAAGTATAAGCCTGCCATCCAACATTTGTCCATGGAAAATCCGACAACAATTGTCCGATGGAGCGTACAAATGGTCGGCTTTTAGGCCAACAACCTGTCATCACACAATTCCCCGGGGAGAATATGATCATGTGTACGAGGCTGAAAAAGACTTGAGACTGGGGTGGAGGTTCACCTTCCAGCATGAAAACGACCCTAAATATACAGCCAGAGATACAATGGAATGGTTTAGATCAAAGCATTTTCATGTGTTAGAATGGCCCAGTCAAAGTCCAGACCTAAATCCAATTGAAAATCTGTGGCACGATTTGAAAATTGCTGTTCACAGATGCTCTCCATCCAATCTGACAGAGCTTGAGATATTTTGCAAAGATGACTGGGCAAAAGTTTCACTCTCTAGATGTGCAAAGTTGGTAGAGACATCTCCAAAAAGACTTGCAACTGTAATTGCAGCAAAAAATGGGGACAAGGGCCTGTTTCCCACAACCCTGTGATGTGGTTGTGGGGGTCTGTGGGCAGGGGGCTTGTCGGAATCTGTAAGCCTCTTTTAACAAGGGGGGCCTCCAGATCTGACCCCCCTCCTCCCCGTTGCCAGGTGGCTCCACCCCTTACCTATTTAAGAACTGTCAAACAGTGGAGCAGGCAGTCAGTGGTAAGCCTTCGTTGCGGGCCGAGCTTTTTTTTTTTTTTTCGGGGTCTGGCGCCGTGATTGACAAAGGATTTACATGGGGGGGATTTTATTTTTTATTTTTTTTTAAAGGACCTGGTATGGATTGGGAGGGACCCGCATTACTTTTTTTTTTCACATTTTTCTATTGCCGGTAATGTTTTCCTTTTTCATTCAGCCATCAGCGGGGAAGCTGATGACTCATCCGATGGTAAGGACACAGCGGCCGGCTTCCTGGCCTGCTCCTTAAGAACCAGCTATTCACCTTGCCCTGATTGGGTAAAGCCTTGCACCTTACCAGTATTCAGATGAATTGCTACAGCCATCCAGGGCTTAGAATGCACTGTGCAGCACACAGTGCATTGTGGGGCGCTTGGCAGGCAAACATTCTGCCGAGTGAACCTCAAATTTGGGTGTTTGCCGAATGGACGAACGGGCCAACCACTCGCCCAATACTAGTTATGCTGATTTCCTATGCAGGGAGTTAAATATTTGATGACCTGAAGGTGCATTGCTTTTTATTAAGAATTTTACAGTGTACACACAAAGGAACTGTGAAGCAATAACACTGCAATTACAAGTAAGGGTAAGCAAGATCAAAAATCGTGGGTATCGGGTCATTTGGGTATCGGCGCATTAATGTTTACCTGTATTATTCAGAAAATGGTTAAAACCTGACCCCCTCTAGCTGTCATATTGGACTGTGTAATCATTTTGACAATTCTTTTGCGGCTAGAGGTGGCACCCAAAGATCCACGTAGTGATAATTGGGACAAATATATGGATTGAAAGGCCATGGTGAAATTATTTCCTATAAACCTTTTTTTTTGTGATCCTTGGTCATGCCTTTTGCTAGGAAAATGAGGGAGTTAGTTGAGTTATTTTTTGAACATTATCTAATTCTTTGTATACATGTCTCCTGTTTGGGCAACTCTTCTTATTAACCACTTGCTTACTGGGCACTTAAACCCCCCTCCCTCCTGCCCAGACCAATTTTCAGCTTTCAGCGCTGATGCATTTTGAATGACAATTGCACAGTCATACAACCCAAATTTAATTTTTATCATATTTTTTCACACAAATAGAGCTTTCTTTTGGTGGTATTTAATCAAAGCTGGGGTTTTTATTTTTTGTTAGGCGATGCTGGTGGGCACTGATAGGCACAGATAAGGAGGCACTGATAGGCACAGATAAGGTGGTACTGATGGGGACAGAGAAGTCTGCACTGATGGCAACTGATAAGATGGCCCTGATGGGTGGCACTGATGGGTGGTACTGATGGGTGGTACTGATGGGCATTGATAGGTGTTTCTGATAGGTACCACTGATAGATAGCACTGATAGGTGGCACCTATGGGCACTGATGGGCACTGGTAGGTGACACTGATGAGCAGCACTGTTGATGAGGCACTGATTGGTGACACTGATAGGTGGCACTGTGGGCACTGATGGGTGGCACTGTGGGAACTGGTAGGTTGTGCTGGTGGGCACTGGTAGGTGGCACTGTTGTACACTGGTAGGTGGCACTGGCAGGTGACACAGGTGGGCACAGATGAGCTGGTGGGGGCTCTCCTTGCTCGGGACCGACGTCCATAAGTGGCCTCTAATTGGGGCACTGCAAATGCGCAGTTGGTGAACCAAGCACTGTGACATCACCCACTGACCTAATTGCAGGGCAAGGGTGCGTTGGGCAGGAGCAGTTTATACAGGAGATGATCTTCCTCCAAGGAATGACACTACAGCACTGCCTGGTGGGCAAGGTTGATCACAAACCATTTCCGTAAGTAGGGATTTCTCTCCATCCTTGTGCTCAGACTTATTCCATCTAATCACTTGCATTGTTTATTCCAAGCTTTGTGTCATCAGTTACCATGGCAGATGCCCTTCCTTCCCTGGTCTAGCTTTGGTTGCTGATTTGGGTCCTTTGGGATTGAAGCACTAGTTTACGGTTTCTCAACCTTTTTGGAGTCAAGGCGCCCTTTAAAATTATGCACAGTCTCGAGGCAACGCATTCTAAGATTTACAAAAGCTAAACTAATATTCTTACATTCAGAGCACGCATGTAGGAGACCCAACATTAGAGGGTATTTATTTTTACAAAGAAAATACACCTTTGAACGCTGGTACTGATTAGACTTTAGTGTTTCTCTTCTCCCTAAGTTTCTCTCTCTCACTTAACTGACTTGACTCCAATGCTGAAAGTGAGGAGCAGAGAAGGGGCAAACAAGGGTGTCCTCGGGCACCTGACGTCCATCTTATCAACCTGATCAATGATGTCTTTGGTTCTTCTTAGATATGCTGGCATCTGGCCCACGCAGTGCCCAAGGTTCTAGTGCTGCACAATAAAAATCTTTGTTTAACAAAAAGAAGGACCTGATCCATCCACTTGTCCACAGTTTTTGGGCAATTTGGGTACATTTTTTGGCATTTTCTCAAGTCACCCCTGAAGAACCCAGAAGGCACTGCCTTCTGAAGAAGCAGTAACAGCTGCAAAACATGTAGAGGACTGAATTTTCTCGGATGTCGAGTTTCCCTATATGCCCTAGTATTGGCACCAGAGATTCCAGATCTTGTTATAACAGTGTATTTAGACATATTTAGGATATTTTATTTACCACCTTAATTTTTTTCATATGTCTGTTTTTAAAGAGTTTGATATATTTTTATACATTGGTGTATTGTGTGCATGAAGTACCGATAAAGTACAAATCCATTTCTCTTCATTTTAGAATGGACATGCATGAGGTGGGGGTATATTACTTATCTTTTTTATACCAACTTCGAAGAGTAGCAGTAAGAGGTCCAGTATCACTAACCATTGCACTGTACGTATTGTAGTATATTACATACATTGCACTGTATATATGCCTGACCCCTGCACTTTATATGCTCTTGTTTTTTGTTTATTTATGCTATGTTATATGTCATACTCCTGCCCCCTGCACTGTGCTCACTATGTTATACATTATACTCCTGACCCCTGTACTGTATAGACTATTTTGTGCAATATAGTCCTAAACCTTGCACTGTATAGACTATGTTTATGCTATAATTCTGACTGTTGCACTGCATTCACTATGTTGTACAATTTATACTTTATTTTGTATATTATACTCCTCACCCCTGCACTGCATTCACCATGTTGTACATTATACTCCTGACCTCTGCACTGAATTCACTATGTTGTGCATTAAACCCCTGACCCCTGCATTTTATACTCTGCGCTGTATATTATAGACCTGATGTGCTGTATACACTATGTTGTATGTAATACTCCTGTCCCTGCACTGTATTTACTATGTTTACATTGTATATACAATGTAGATTATACTTGAGCCCTACATAGTATATGCTATGTTGTATGTCATACTCCTGACCCCCACACTGCATTCACAATGTAGTACACTGATTATGGTATTTTGTAAATTACTCTTATGCCGCGTACACACGATCGGATTTCTCGTCCGGGAATTCCGCTCAAGTTTGCGTTGCATACACCACACAGTCACACAAAAGTTTGCTGAAATTACGACTGTCAAGAGCGTGGTGACCTACAACACTACGACGAACCGAGAAAATTAAGTTCAATGCTTCGGAGCATGCGTCAAATTGTTTCCGAGCATGAGTAAGAATTTTACACGTCGGAATTACCACAGACGGCAACTTTTCCCAACCGAAAAATTGAGAGCATGCTCTCAATTTTTTGCTGGCTGGAATTCCGCCAGCAAAAGGCTGATGAAGCATACACCACGATCGCATTTTCCAATGAGAAACTCTCATCGGTCTTTTGAGGGCCGAAATTCTGATCGTGTGTATGCGGCATTACACTGCATTCACAATGTTGTAACTTATACTCTGGACCCCTGCACTGTATACAGTATGTTGTACGTTTGAGACATGTGCACTGCCAAAAAATGTGTTTGTTTTATTTCGGGTCATTTTTTATGATTGCAATTCGTAAATTATAAAAAAAAAAATGGAAATTCTAATAAATTGAAAAAAAATTGAAATTTGAAAAAAAAATAAAAGGGGAGGGGGACCGGAGTAAGTTCACCTTACAGAGTTTTCTGTAAAGGTGAACTTTACAGGTGAACTTCCTTTCAAATTTGGCTGTTAGGGTCCTTTCACACGGGGCGGATCAGTTCTGATCCCCGTGGATATCCGCTTGCTCAGCGGGGATCACTCCGTCGATCCCCGCTGAGCAGGGAGATGACAGGTCTGTCTCTGCATACTGCGCAGGGACAGACCTGTCACAGCGCCGCTCTCCCCTATGGGAGATCGGATGATGATGGACCGCAGTGCCCGATCCGCAGACGGATGGAAAAATAGCTTTTTCCTCCGTTACACTTTTTCGGATCGGAGCGGGTCGGATGTCAGCGGACATGTCACCGCTGACATCCGACGCTCCATAGAGCTCTATGGAGCACCCGTTCAGGTCCGCCTGAAAAACTGACAGGCGGACCTGAACGGGACGTCAGTGTGAAAGGGGCCTAAGTGAAAGTAACAAATATGAATTTATCCGAAGTTATGAATTATCCGAAATAACGAATGCCGCATCTAAACACATGGAAGGGAACCAATTAATAATAATAAAACCTTTGTATTATTATTATTATTGTAATTTATTATTATTAATTAGTTCCGTTTCATTCGTTTAGATGTGGCATTCGTTATTTCGGTTAAATTGTAACTTCGGATAAATTCGTATTCGTTACATTCACTAACAGCCAAACTTTCAATACCTTTCCGGTTTTTTTTTTGAATTTTCGAATTAACGTATTTTTTTGAATTTACAATTTTTTTTGAATTTACTATTTTTCCTGAATTAAATTTTTTTTTTTCAAATTCCTGAATTTTTTTTTTTTCAAATTCCTGAATTTTTTTTTTTTCAAATTCCTGAATTTTTTTTTTTTCAAATTCCTGAATTTTTTTTTTTTTTTTTTAGAATTGACAAATTCCCGAATTTTTTTGAATTTCCGAATTTTTTGAATTTACAAATTTTCGAATATTTTCGAATTTACGAATATTCTGAAAAGCTTATTAAATGGGTTTTCATTAATTCGGACATTTACGAATTAACGAATTTGTCGAAATTTGTTAAACGAATTGGGAATGAAACAAATTGCACATATCTAGTACATTTTACTCCTGACCCCTGCACTGTATATACTATGGTGAATGTTATACTCCTGACATCTGCACTGCATTCAGTATGTTGTACGCTATACTCCTGATACCTGCACTGCATTCACCTTTCTTCTGCACGTAAGGGACGGAAATTTATGTTGTTGAATACAGTGTAAGGGTTGTTAACCTATACACTGCATTCACTATTTTGTACATTATACTCTTGACCCCTGCACTGTATACAATATATTGTACATTATAGTCCTGAACTCTGCACTGTATACACTCTGTTTTATGTTATACTTTTGACACCTACACTGCATTCACTGTGCTGTGCTTGATACTTTTGAACCATGCACTGTATATGGCAGTGATGGCGAACCTTGGCACCCCAGATGTTTTGGAACTACATTTCCCATGATGCTCATGCACTCTGCAGTGTAGTTGAGCATCATGGGATATGTAGTTCCAAAACATCTAGGGTGCCAAGGTTCGCCATCACTGGTATATGGTATCTGGTTTACCATAATCTTGATCACTGCATTGTTTATGTTGCATGTTATACACCTATCACCTATTCTCTAACTGTATAAAGTATATATAAAGCCGCGCCAACCCTCCACTAAATATAATGTGAAATTAAAAAATAGAATATGAAAATAAAAATAAAGACTGATACAATTATGCAAAAAGACCTCAAATAATGTGTAGATAACCAAAAAAGCCAAAAAATGGCATAAAGTGAAAAAAGTCCAATCTAAGAAGAGTTCATAGGTGAATCCAAATAACGGACGTTAGTGTTCTTAAATGACAGCACCACAGTGGTTCAACACTTTCCAAGGCGCGTGAAATGCCCGTCACCATATGTGGAATGCGCTTACCAGAAAATATATGGAATGAAGCATATATAAATGATCAGTGGATAACATCCAGGTTAACCTTCCTCAGCTGGGTCAGCACCCCATCTCTTAGCGGTATTTCCAAGATAGTAGTCTGTTCAGTGGTCTCGATATGAAGCACTCAGAGGCCCACAGAAAAGAAAGGGACTGACATAGCGTAATAACGTAGGAACAGTTTAATAAATAAAAGTAATGCACTTACAAGTACGTAGATAAAACACAGCATATAGGAGAAATGTAAAAAGCCGGCCGGCAAACAGGAGCCCGTCCTCCTCTCCTACAACGTGGTGGCGTCACTGTATACCCTATGTTGTGCATTATACTCCTGCCACCTGCAATGTATATGCTAGTTTGTACATTATACTGCTGACCTCTGCATTGTATAAGCTATGTTGTAAACTATAGTCCTGAACCCAAGTCTGTATACACTATGTTGTACATTATACTCCTGACTCCTGCACTGTTCATGCTTTATTGTACATTATAGTCCTGACTCCTGCACTGTATATACTCCTAACCACTGCACTGTATGCGCTATGTTGTACATTATACTTATGTCCCCTGTAATGTATATGCTATGTTTTTTTTTTTTGCATTCATGACTGCATTGTATAAATTATACTCCTGATTCCTGGACTTCATTTACTATGTTGTACATTACTATGTTGTATATCATATAATCATGACTCCTGCACTATGCTATACATTGTTTTCACAACATTATACTCCATAACAATGTTATGCATTGTTTTAATTGTACATTATACTCCTGACTCCTGCACTGTATATGCTATGTTGTACTTTATACTTTTGACACCTGCACTGCATTCACAATGCTGTAGTTGGTACTCCCGTCGCCTGCACTGTATAAACTATGCTGATTACCATAATTTTGATCATTGCACTGTTCATGCTGTGTTGTATGTTATACACCTATCCTCTGCACTGTATACCCTATGTTGTACATTATAGTCTTTACCAGTGCATTGTACAAGCTATGTTGTACATTATAGTCCTTAACCCAACACTGTATACACTGTGTTGTATATTATACTCCTGGCCCCTGCATGATATATGCTGTGTTGTACATTAGACCCCTGACCCCTGCATTGTATAAGCTACACTATACTACCAAAAGTATTGGGACACCTGCCTTTACAATGGCATCCCAGTCTTAGTCTGTAGGGTTTAATATTGAGTTGGCCCACCCTTTGCAGCTATAACAGCTTCAACTCTTTTGGGAAGGCTGTCCACAAGGTTTAGGAGTGTGTCTATGGGAATGTTTGACCATTCTTCCAGAAGAGCATTTGTGAGGTCAGCCACTGATGTGGACAAGAAGGCCTGGCTCACAATCTCCGCTCTAATCCATCCCAAAGGTCAAGACTCTGTACAGGACATTCAAGTTCCTCCACCCCAAACTCCATGTCTTTATGGACCTTGCTTTGTGCACTGGTCCAAATGATTTGGTGGAGGGCTTGTTTTCCAGGGGTTGGGCTTGACCCCTTAGTTCCAGTGAAGGGAACTCTTAAGACATCAGCATACCAAGACATTTTGGACAATTTCATGCTCCCAACTTTGTGGGAACAGTTTAGGGGTGGCCCCTTCCTGTCCCAACATGACTGCGCACCAGTGCACAAAGCAAGGTCTATAAAGACATGGATGAGCGAGTTTGGGGTGGAGGAACTTGACTGGCCTGCACAGAGTCCTGACCTCAACACGATAGAACACCTTTGGGATGAATTAGAGTGGTGCCTGACTTCACAAATGCACAGAAGCGGCCGGTCCATAAGGGCCGCCGCTCCCCTAGTTTGCATGCGGGAGCTGGACTCATAGGTTTCTATGAGTTCTTTTTTTTTTTATCAAGCACATGATTAGAGCCTGAGGCTTGAAAAAGATTGGGCTTGGGGGCAGAGCACTTCGCCCCAAACCCACTCACTTGTGACACTAGCAAATCAATATTCGCTATTGGTTTCCAGCTTCTCCAACCAGCCAATCAGGAGATTCTGGGGAAGCTGCGGTACCATGACCATTAAGGGGTGAGTGCGGACATGGGGGGGGGGTGTTTGCTGCCCCCTCAAAAAAAGTTTAGCACCACCCACCACTGAAAATGCACTTTTGAATGGTCAAACATTCCCATAGACACTCCTAAACCTTGTGGACGGCCTTCCCAGAAGAGTTGAAGCTGTTATAGCTGCAAAGGGTGGGCCAACTCAATATTGAACCCTACAGACTAAGACTGGGGATGCCATTTATCTGCTTGTAAAGGCAGGCATCCCAATACTTTTGGTAATAGAGTGTTGTACATTATATGTTGTACATTATACCCCTGACCCCTGCATTGTATAAGCTATGATGTACAAATATAGTCCTGACCCCCATACTGTATATACTATGTTGTATATTATACTCACTTACATGGGTGGCTGATGCGGTCGATGTTAGCTTTAGCTGCAGAGGAGTAGGGATCTCCTCCTGAATGGGCAACTTGGCAGTGCCTCTTCAGCCTAGGCCAGTGATGGCAAACCTTGGCACCCCAGGTGTTTTGGAACTCCATTTCTCATGATGCTCAGGCACTTTGCAGTGTAGTGGATCATCATGGGAAATATAGTCCCAAAACATCTGGGGTGCCAAGGTCCGCCTAGATTCACATTATTGTGATGAGCCGTACTGCGAATGTAGTCATTTTTTTTGTCCTGTGTGAGGTGCGAATTTGCCTTGCGTTTTGAGGTGGTCAGGTGCAAATTTACCACGTATTTACTGCCAATTTCAGGAGGCAGACAGTGAACGATTTGCAGAGATGTAAACTGTGTGCTGCGAGTTTATGACAAGTTCAATTGAAGCCTAAGATAAGACCCCTTTCACACTGGGCGTTTTTCAGGCGTTTTTCAGGCGCTTTAGCATTAAAAGAAGCGCCTGTAAAGCGCCTGAAAGAAGCCATAACTGCAATCCCAATGTGAAAGCCCGAGTGCTTTCACACTGAGATCCCTTTCACACTGGGGCGTTTTTCAGGCGCTTTAGCTTTTAAGAAAAGCGCCTGTAAAGTGCCTGAAAGAAGCCGCAACTGCAATCCCAATGTAAAAGCCTGATTGCTTTCACACTGAGGTGCTGCGCTGGCAGGGCGTCAAAAAAAGTCCTGCAAGTAGCTTCTTTGCAGCAGTGTATTCACCGCTCCAAAAGCGCCCCTTCCCATTGAAATCAATGGGAAGCGCCTGCAAAACGCATGAAAAGCGCTTTTGGCAGCAGCGCTTTGTGGGCGATTTTAACCCTTTATTTGGCCACTAGCAGGGGTTAAAAGCGCCCCAATAGCACTTGAAAAATGCTGGTAAAGCGCTGCTAGTTTAAGCGGTGCTTTACGAGCGTTTTTCGGGCGCTGACATTGTGAAAGGGCTCTTAAAGCTCTTGGCCTTTCACATTGGGATTGCAAATGAGGCTTCTTTCAAGCGCTTTTTTTTAACGCTAAAAGCGCCTGAAAAACGCCTCAGTGTGAAAGGGGTCTAAAATTCGCACTGCGCCATAGGAACTTGCATCGCAGTCAACGTGCACAGGACCCTTTTTTTTTCCCCTCACACCAAATTCGCAACGCATAGATGTGAACCAAATCCATGGAATTCTATGCGTTTTACATGACCTGCGAATCTGTGTGTTCCTAAGCGCATGAAACCCGCTGTAAATTCGCATCAGTGTGAAACCCAAGCTTAATCTGATAAAAACATTGTGGCCTGCTGATTCTCAACGGCTGGAAAAAAAGACTTTTTTTTTTTACGGAGACATTCGTGGACTTTTACAGACAATGTAATTTAGCGCGCTGTCTGCAAGTGCCTTGGATGTCCGCGACCCAGTGAGCCTGGGCTTGTATCCCTGCTCCCGCGCAGTGAATGATAACACTGCGTTATAGAAGGGCAGGGGACGCACGCTCCCGCTCTAGTCTGCAGGCATCATGTATCTGCTACGCTCTCCCTGCATGATGCATTCTGATATTAGCTTTAACTATACCAGTGTCAAGACTTCAGCTTTGTACTCACTAGATCAATGCTGGCATCATGTTTCTTGCTGAGAAATGTTCATCCCACCGTTGTGTGCCAGGGGACAGAAGTTCATTCTCATCTGGCATCGACTTTTATCTTCAGAAAACGTTCTAGCCTCTTCGTAGCTCGAATGTGCCAAATTTGGAATGAGCTATGGGAAAAACAAGTGTGTGCTCTGTTCCTCCAACCATGGCGGAGCTCTGAGCACTCAGGACCAGCCAGGAATTCTTATTCCAAATTTCTTTTGCTTCAAGACATTAAAAAGGGCAAGCAAGTATGAAAGACAAAAAGATAGCCTGGACGTGGTTCTAAAATTAAATATTATTATTACAAGGATTGTGTAGTGTTACGTCGTTTTTTTTTTTTGTTTTTTTTTTTTTATACAATATAGTATATTGGCCAGGACTAAAAAAAAAAAAAAGCACATTTCTTAAAATATTTCTTCTTTAGTTCCATGAATATATTTGAGAATAATACTTTAACCACTTGACCACTGGGCACTTAAATACTCTTTCCGAACCAGACCAATTTTCAGTTTTCGGTGCTCTCATACTTTGAATGACACTTACTCAGCCATGTAACATTGTACCCATATGAATTTTTTGTCCTTTTTTCCCCACAAATAGAGCTTTCTTTTGGTGGTATTTAATCACCGCTGTTTTTTTTTTTATATTTGTGCTATAAATAAAAAAAACTCAAAATTCGTTAAAAACAAAAAAAATAAAAAATCTTTGTTTCTGTTAAAATGCATTATTGGCAGAGTATTGGCAAGTATTGGCAGATTATTGGCAGAGTATTGCAGTGTTGCAGAGTTTTGGCAGAGTATCGGACAGTGTTGCAGAGTATTGCAGAATATTGCAGAGTACTGCAGAGTATTGCAGTGTTGCAGTGTTGCAGAGTTTTGACACAGTATTTCAGAGTATTTCAGTGTTGCAGAGTATCGCACAGTGTTGCAGAGTATTGCAGAATATTGCAGAGTATTGCAGTATTGCAGAGTTTTGGCACAGTATTGCAGAGTATTGCAGAATATTGCAGTGTTTTGGCATAGTATTGGCAGAGTATTGGCAGAGTATTGCAGAGTTTTGGCAGAGTATTGCACAGTATTGCAGAGTATTGCACAATATTGCATTAGCCCACGTACACACGGTCGGAGATTTTGCCAACCAAATCCGTCGGATTTTGCCCGTCGGATTTAGTCTGACGGATTGTGTCCGAAACTGTTGCATACACACGGTCGGGCCAAGTTGGCGAAAAATCCGATCTTTCAGAACGTGATGACGTAATTTCGTTACGATGGGACTACATTCAGGCTAGTAGCCAATAGCTTTGATGTAGGAATTTGATCTGAGCATGCGTGGCACTTTGTCCGATCAAAATGCTCTACACATGATCGGATTAGGTCCGTCCAGCCCAGTTGGTCGGGGAAATATTTCCAACATGTTGAAAATTTGGATCAGACGGAGATTCGGACGGAATCAGTCCGATGCATACCACACACAGTCGGATTATCTGACGACGCGGTCCGATAAGACTCATTCCGACAGATTCTCCGACCGTGTGTACAAGGGCTTACACATCCAGCCCACAGCCCTGCTGCCATCTCTCCCCCTCTCCCTTCGCACTGTACCGAGCGGTACAGAGAGGGGAGGGAGGAACCGGCATCATGACGTGACGCGGGTTTGTTAACAAGTAATCGCTCTGTCATTTGACGGAGCGATCACGTGGTAAACGGCAGCTATCACTGGCTGTTTACCGTGATTCGTGATGCGCCGGGTCTTCCGGACCCGGTGGTTTTGGATATTTCTGGGAACGCGCCACAGGGGGCGTGCGAAAGCCAGATTCTGGCAGGACATCCATGGCTGCCCTCCCAGAATAAGCCGACCGTGCTGTAGCTGTCTTTCGACTATGGCCCGGTCAGCATGTGGTTAAAGTGGAGGGCCACCCTACATTTAAAAAAAAATAAAAAATACAATTAATATTCTTAAAAAAAAAACATTTGAAAAAATATAAAATTTAACTTACCAGAAACCCCTGTTGCTAGGCAGTCTTCCTAATCTGCCTCTTCTTACTCTGCGGTGATCTTCAGTCTTCTCTCCTCCTCGCGTTGTCTTCTGGGGAATGGGGCATGCTGTATTCTGGGAAATGTGTGTGTCCCAGAACACAGCGCTCCACATTCACAAAGCGCCACGTGACTCACACATGCGCAGTATGAAACGGGCAGTGAAGCCACAAGGCTCCACTGCCTGTTTCCCTTAGTGAGGATGGGGGTGCCTGGGACGCGATACGAGGGACATATCGGCCTCGGCGGGGCCGACATCGCGGGTGCCCTGGACAGGTAAGTGTCCTCATTAAAAGTGAGCAGCTACAGTGTTTGTAGCTGCTGACTTTTAAAAAACATTTTTTTTTCCGCTGGAACACCCCTTTAAAGTCTATTTTAGTCAACAGATAATTTTGTCCTGTTTCCTTATTTCCTGAAGTAAAAAGCCTCTTGTTGACAGACCTCAATAACCCATGGTGAAATTCACACTCAAGGTAATGACTAACTGCAGTAGCTCATCACATCTATGACAATTTCTATTTATTAGAGTTAACCGATTCCCAATGCAGCAGAAGGGCATGTACAGACAAATTAACGTACCTGTGCGTTGCCCTTTAAGAGGTGGCTTGCAGGCCTGCTCCATGACCATGATTGCAGGTCCCGCGGACTCGATGTCCATGGGGATACACGGATCGTCTCACGCTGAGGAAGAAAAGGGAGATGCTGATGTAAACAAGCATTTCCCCGTTCTGCCTAATGACACTGTCACTGATCACAGCTCCATGTAATTGGGAGCAGTGATCAGTGTTGTGTAACACACAGCCACCCCCCCCCCCCCCCCACAGTTAGAATCACTCCCTAGGACACAATTAACCCCTACAGCGCCACTTAGTGGTTAACCCCTTCACTTCCAGTGACATTTTTACTGTAATCAATGCAATTTTTTTGCATTGATTGCTGTATTAATGCCAATGGTCCCAAAAATGTGTTAAAAGTGTCCGATGTGTCCGCCATAATGTCGCAGTCATGATAAAAATCACTGATCGCCGCCATTACTAGTAAAAAAAAATATCAGTAAAAATGCCATAAAATTATCCCCTATATTGTAGAGGCTATAACTTTGCGCAAACCAATCAATTGCATTTTTTTTTACCAAAAATATGTAGAAAAATATATATTGGCCTAAACTGAGGAAAAAAAAAGTTTTTTTATATATTTTTTGGGGATATTTTTTATAACATAAAGTAAAAAATAATGCATTTTTTTCAAAATTGTCGCTATTTGTTTATAGCGCAAAAAATAAAAACCGCAGAGGTGATCAAATAACACCAAAAGAAAGCTCTATTTGTGGGGGGAAAAAATTTGTTTGGGAGCCACATCGCACGAATGCACAATTGTCAGTTAAAGCGAGGCAGTGCCGAATCGCAAAAAGTGCTCTGGTCAGGAAGGAGGTAAATTCTTCCGGGGCTGAAGTGGTTAAACTATATTTAATTTTTTATGTTTTTTTAAAAAAAAAGGATATTAAAATTGTTTCCCACACTTCTTGTAGTGAAAAGCCTCCTGTTGACACACCTTAATAGCTCAAGGTGAAATTTACACACAAGTCAATGACTAATTACAGCTGCTCATTCCATCTATGACAATTTCTATTCATTGCCCTTAAACTATATTACATTTTTTAATGATTTTTTTTAATGCTATTGAAGTCTCTATTTCAGTCAACAGTTTTTTTTCCATGTGTTTTTTCTGTTTCCTTACTTCCTAGTAAAGTAAAAGTAAAAAGTATTTTGTTGACAGACCTCAATAGCTCAAGGTGAAATTTACACACAAGTTAATTACTAATTGCAGTGGCTCATCACATCTATGACAATTTATATTTATTAGAGTTAAACTATTTTAATATATATATATATATATATATTTTTAATGATATTAAAATCTCTATTTTACTCAACAGGTAAAAAAAAATCCTGCACTTCCTGCAGTGGACAGCCTCCTGTTGACAGGCCTTAATAGCTCAAGGTGAAATTATACATGGGCCAGTGACTAATTGCAGTTGCTTATGCCATCTATGACAATTTACTTAAAATATATATTTTTTATGATTTTTTTTTTTCACGCGTTTTTTCTGTTTCCTTACTTCCTAAAGTAAAAAGCATCCTGTTGACAGACCTCAATAGCTGGAGGTTCAATTTACACACAAGTTAATGATTAATTGCAGTGGCTCATCCCTTTTATGACCATTTCTATTCATCACAGTTAAACTATATTTAATTTTTTATGATTTGTTAATGATATTGAAGAATCTATTTTAGTCAACAGGTAATTTTTTCCCCCCACTTCCTGCAGTGAAACGCCTTCTGTTGACAGACCTTAATAGCTCAAGGTGAAATTTACACACAAGTCAATGACTAATTGCAGCTGCTCATCCCATCTATGACAATTTCTATTCATTGCCCTTAAGGCTGGGTTCACACTGCTGCGATGCGGGAACGCTGCGAATCCGCTGCGGGTTCCCGTATTGCATGCCTCCCGGCGTCAGTTCACACTGCCCTATGTGAACTGCTGGGAATGTCAGTGAAAAGTTAGTGACACCCCCAGATCAGTTCGCATATCGCAGTGCGATCTTCAAACTTGGACAGGAATCGGATCGCATGGTGTGAACACCCATGCGATCTGATTTTGCTGCGGACCAAAAAAAGGGTCCTGTGCGAGTTTGGGCCAGATACGATGCGAATTCAGCCATACTATCTGTATGGCTGAACTCGCATCGCACAGAGATCGGATGTGATTTGCACTGCAGTGCGGTGCGAATCACATCCGATCTCGTCACCTCAGCAGTGTGAACCCAGCCTAAGCTATATTACATTTTTTATGCTTTTTTTTAATGGTATTGAAGTCTCTATTTCAGTCAATAGATTTTTTTCACTTGTTTTTTCTGTTTCCCTACTAGCAAATATAAATTAAAAAGCATATTGTTGACAGTCCTCAATAGCTCAATGTGAAATTTACACACAAGTTAATGGCTAATTGTAGTGGCTCATCCCAATTATGACAATTTATATGCATTGCAGTTAAACTATATTTTATGTTTTATGAATTGTTTTTTTTACTGCTATTGGAAAATCTATTTTAGCCAACAGGCACATTTTTTTTTGCACTTACTAAAGTAAAAAGCCTCCTATTTACAGACCTAAACAGCTCAAGGTGAAATTTACACACAAGTCAATGACTAATGGCAGCTGCTCATCTGATCTTTGACAATTTCTATTCATCACCAATTGTTTACTTTTGTAATAGTATTGAAGTCTCTATTTTAGTCAACAGTTTTTTCTGTTTCCCAACTTCCTAAAGTAAAAAGCCTCCTATTGACAGACCTCAATAGCTCAAGGTGATATTTACACACGTTAATGACTAATTCATCACAGTTAATCTATATTTTATCTTTTATGATATTTTTATAATGATATTAAAGAATCTATTTTAGTCAATAGGTACATTTTTTTTTCCAGATGGTTTTTGTTTCCTTACATCCTGCAGTAAAAAGCCTCCTGTTGGTAGATCTCAATACCTCATGATGAAATTGACACACAAGTCAATGACTAATTGCAGTGGCTCATCCCATTTATGAAAATTTCTATTCATTGCACTTAAACTATATTTCATTTTTTAGGATTTTTGTAAATGATATTGAAGTCTCT
The DNA here is from genome assembly GCF_037356315.1 of Lithobates pipiens. Lineage (NCBI taxonomy): Eukaryota > Metazoa > Chordata > Amphibia > Anura > Ranidae > Lithobates > Lithobates pipiens. Next base: position 497,111,522 of record NW_027507718.1, on the reverse strand, counting down.
ATTTTAATCAACAGGTAAATTGTTTCCCATATTCTCTGTTTCCTTACCTGCATTGGTTCATCCCATTTGTGACAATTTCTATTCATTGCACTTAAAATATATTTCATTTTTTTGGGGATTTTTGTAAATAATATTGAGTTCTCTATTTTAGTCAACAGGTAAATTGTTTCCCATATTTTCTGTTTCCTTACCTCCTGTAGTAAAAAGTCTCCTGTTGACAGTTCTCAATAGCTCAAGGTGATATTTACACACAAGTTAATGACTAATTGCAGGGGTGTAGCCAATATATGATAATTTCTATTAACTATATTTTATTTAGTATTATTTTTTAATTATATTAAAGTTTTAGCATTTTTTTAAATATGAATATATAGTTGTTATATTTGAGTACCTCAAAAGTAGGTTTAGTTTGTGTTTCCATATATTTACTACAGTTATAAAAAAGGTCTTGTTCTACAGAGTAGTATATACTGTTAAATAAAATTGCCTTGAAATCTTATTCTATCCCAGTATTGCAGTGAATATAAATAGTATTCAACAATTGTACAGAAAATTACATTTGTTATTGTTATTGCTTTGAATTTTGTTCTCTTTCCTGGCCTATGGAATAACTCGCATGAGTGGTCTTTTTATTTTTATGTGAGGAGCTTCAGAATGATGGAGTATCATTAGACTCCTATGATCATGGTGGATTGTAACCCCTGTTGCTGGGATACTACAACATGGGTACACATTTTATCTGGACTACTTCCCACTGTTACTGATGCCTAATTCTCCTCTGCAGCACTGTGTTTGGCTGTTGCCATTGCTGCCCATGGACTTTACAGATCAGCTACCTCATAACATCACCGGTGAACGGTTTATTGTGATTTTTTTTTTTTACATTTATTTGACTTTATTTGCTTTTTTTGATATAGGAAGATTCCAATTTTAAGTGAATTTAAACTGTGCATTCTTCTTAATCAACCAAAATATTTTCCAAAATAAAGAGAGAGTGAGCCAACATCTGTCAGTAATCTCACAATTTTGATCATAAGGTACAGATCTACAGAGACATCCCGTGCGTTCCTTCTTAGTGTACTCTAAAAGGTTACTCTTTTACTCTCCTATACTGGTAGGAAACACTGTATCCTGGCCTAGGCCGACAAGGCCCAGCCTAGGGCAACACTTTGCAGGGGGCAGCACGGAAAGAGTCCCCGCCAGCTTGCGTTACACTGTTATGCCCCATACACACGGTCGGACTTTCCGACTACAAAATCCGTCTGATTTTTAGTAACTAACTACGGATTTTGGCTCAAATTTGTCTTGCATACACACAGTCGCATAAAGTTGTTGGAAAATCCAATAATTTTGAATGTGGTGATGTAGAACGCGTACAACGGGATTATAAAGAGGGCAGTAGCCAATAGCTTTCGTCTCGTAATTTATTCTGAGCATGCGTGGCACTTTGTCTGTCGGAATTGTCTACACACGATCGGAATTTAAACGATTGGATTTTGTTGTCAGAAAATTTTAGATCCTGCTCTCAAACTGTGTGTCGGAAAAAGTCAGATGGAGCCCACACACGATCGGATTTTCTCAACAACAAGATCTGATTGCAAATTTTCCGTTGGAAAGTCCGACCATGTGTACAGGGCATTAGTGTAGTGCCAGTCTTACGGGGCAGACTGGGCTGAGAGGCAAATTAGTCTAGCTTCCCCATAAAGTGGCCTCACTGCTTCCGGTATACGGGAGGCTGGCATTCCGCAACTGGTGGGGGGGGGGGGGGAACGCCGCTTCTAATGTTGATTGTCCTCTCATCCTGGACCACAAACCTTCCTCATTGTGCTATATGTTTTCTGCTGCACCATTGGCTTAAAGTAGAACTTTAGGCGACACTTTTTTTTTTTTCATTTTGGATAAAGTAAGGGAGGGATAACCCATCATTTTTTTTTTTTTTTACCATCCCTGTCCCATTGCAGAGATTTCCCTTCACTTCCTGCCCCATAGCCAATCAGGAAGTGAGAGGAAATCTATGCAAATTAAGGGAATCCATTGCCCCCCCCCCAGGCCCTCAGAACTAGTGTCCCCACTCAAAAATTTCAGGTCTTAAACAGCAAGGGGTGTGACCTTGACAGGAAGGGGTGGTCAAATTTAAATTAGGGGGTCACGAGTTTAGTCAGGCCTAGGGCAGCATCCCTTGTAATATTAAAAAGGCATTAACCTCTGGGAAAACTCTACACAAGACCCTAACGCTAACACCTGCATAAACCCAACTGGAAGAATTGGGTCTCCAGCAACTGATAAAAGCTCCCCCTCATGGGTTAGGACACACTCTGGACCTCATCTTCAAACAAAATATGAACATCAACATCATCGACAACATACCGCTACCATGGACGGACTACCATGCTATCAAATTCAAAATCACCACTAACACCACCCTCCAAAAATGGAAACACGCAACATCAATACACTGGACCAGATCTCAGAAGAAGCTACACTCCGAACTCTTCAAGACTACACTATCAAACAAAATAGCAATGCTAAATTTAAACCTCTCAACGGAACAAACACTCAACTCCCTAAACAAGGCAATACTACGAACAGCAGACTCAGTGGCTCCAAAACGCAGAACACTCATCCGGGAAAAAAACTTGGGATGGTTTAATGTCACGCTCACTCTACTCAAGCAAGAACTCAGAAGAGCTGAGACAGTATAGAGAAGAAAGAAGGAAAAAAACCACACAAACTACAAAGCACTCACAGTTAAATACCACAAAGCGGAAAAAGAAAATTTCTCCAACACCATCTCATCTGCCTTAAACAGCCCTTGGGAACTTTTCAAAATAGTTGACCAGTCAATGAACCCTACCTGCTTAGAGCCCCAAGCAAACGAGACTCAAGAATTCTGCAATGAGTATTCAGACTTTTTCATCAACAAAATCGACATCAGGAAGACAATTCACCAGAAAAAAAAAACAACCAACCTCATTCAACCAAAGCAAAAAGAAGATACTGACACAAACATCACAAAAGCACCAAATTTTTCATTCCAGCTGAGGACAAAGCAGCAGTAGTTGGAACAATCATTAATTCCCGACTCGACTATGCAAACTCCCTTTACATAGGACTACCCCAATATCAACTTGCGCTTACAACTCATCCAAAACACGGCGGCAAAACTGATAACAGGAAAAAAAAACCCGGGAGCCCATCTCCCCCACCCTGAGGAGCCTACATTGGCTAACCATAAAGAATCAGATTACATTCAAGACCCTCTGCCTCACCCACAAATACATACAAGGAAACGCTCCTCAATAGCTTCGCGAGAAGATAACACACTACACACCCAATCGCAGTCTCCGATCATCCAACCAAAACCTCCTCCTCATTCCCAAATCCCACTACAAATCAAAGGGAGAATGTAGATTCGCAGTCCAAGAACCACGGCTATGGAACGCTCTTCCGACTTACATCCGCATGGAAGGGAATCATCAGGCCTTCAGGAAAAAACTTAAGACCTACCTATTCTAAGCTAGACAACACAGGATAGATTGAGCACCTTGAGGTGAATCAGTTCGCATTGCAGCGCTATAAAAAAAAAATATATCATTCATTCATTCATGACAGGACTTCTTAAATATGAGATCTGGGGTCAAAAAGACCTCAGATCTCATATTTACACTAAAATGCAATAAATTTTGTCATTTGTAAAAAAAAAAAAAAAAAAAAGGCCCTTTAAGAGCTATGGATGGAAGTGATGCTTTGACGTCGTTTCTGCCCTGCATTGATATGGAGATGGGTGGGGGCCATCTTCCCCTCACTCATCATCTCCATGTCAGGCTAGAGAGAGGATCCGATCGCCTTTGCTGCTACCGACGGCTCCGGTATGCGGGGGAGGGCAGCGAAGCGCCAATAAAAATGATCTTGCGGCAAATCGGCTGCAGAGACCACTTTTATCTGGAAGCAGACTGCCCACTAAAGAAGAGGATACCCGGGTTATGGCAGCTAGATGCTGCCATAACAACGATATTCCTCTTCAAAATACCAAGGTATAACGATGGTGGGTGGTCCAGAAGTGGTTAATAGAAACAACTCCAGATGAATGTTGCAGCAAAGTCCAGTTGCAGGAGCCCCTGAGGATGATGCAATGTCTGTCTTTGTGTCAGAGACCTGAAAATAAGATCTGCAGTAATGGGGAGGTCCTTCAACTATTATCCAACCAGTCTGGAACAGAGCATCGCACCAGCAGGAACTGTGGTGTTACACTTGAACGCAGAGTCAGCAGTTCTACTCTGTGCTTTAGTCACTCCCTAATAGTTTCTAATCTGACATACTACTGAACCTCCAAGCTATTGATCCCAAAGAGGCCACCAGATGCCTATGCTGGTTTTTGAGACTTAAATGAGAAGTATGGCTTTTTTTTTTTGCCTGTTCATACTTACATAGGTGGATGCAGCCTCAGATCGAAGCTGCATCTGTCCCCCGTCGCCTCTTCACTGATAACTGATGGGCATGGCTCAGCTCTCTCATCTGCCAGAGTGGAGAGCTGCTGCCTGTCAATCAGGAGCTCTCCTGCTCTGCTCCTCCATGTTCACTGGAGCACTGAGCTGTTGAGGGGCGGGGAGTGCCCATCACAGCGGCTCACTGAGAGGCTGAGTCTTGCCTTCAGTCCAGGCAGCTGGTGGATCCAGACTCCCAGAATCGGGGTGATGCACTGCCTGGACTGATTCCAGTAACGTCAGTGGAGAGCAGACTTCAGACTGCTGAAAACGGGTCACAGGAGTGCAAAACGAACTGCACTCCTGTGACTCAAAACAAGCTCAGGCTGGACTTTTCTATTAAGCTAAAACTAGCTATAAAATCCCAGACCAGAAGGGACACGGTTAACTAGAATAACAGGAACTGCAAATAAACTATATTGCAATAAAGAGGTTCAAATACTAATATATACTTACCTTTTAAGATTGTAAGCTCTAACGAGCAGGGCCCTCTGATTCCTCTTGTACCAAATTGTAATGTAACTGTAATGTCTGCCCTCATGTTGTAAAGCGCTGCGCAAACTGTTGCCGCTATATAAAACCTGTATAATAATAATAATAATAATAATATACTTGACGATGACCAGTACACAGGCGGAGCTACCAGCAAGCTGCAGGGTTTTGAGCTGTGTCTCTCTCGCAGATAGCTTAAAGCCTACACTGACAGTTCTCCCCCGCCACACCTCCCTCCGCACAGACAGGAGATGAAAGGGAGCTCATCTGCTCCTCCTCTTCCCGAACCTCTCCTATCTCTGCCCCACCCACACTCCCCGGGGATATGTGAGCTGGAAGTTTCAAGCCACCTGCCTCCAGCCAGTAGAGGAAAGGTACTGACGGCCTTTGCATGAGCCTCCAACCTGGAGTGAGTAAGCTCACCCTCTCTCCTGCCTCCTAGTGTATAAACTAATTTAGGGGATGCTCTGTGGACTCTGCTGCAAGGAGGGGGCGGGGGGGGGGGCTTTGGTGAACAGAGAGCCCCTTACATCAGAGTTTCCCTTTTCACCACAATCCAAAGCATTCCCCTTTACATCAGAGGCCCCTTAGGGGACTGTGCTGACTCTTATGTAAGGGGGTCTCTGCGGACTCTGATGTATGGAGGTCTCTTCAGACTCTGATGTATGGATGGAGGTCTCTTCAGACTCTGATGAATGGATGGAGGTCTCTTCAGACTCTGATGTATGGAAGTCTCTTCAGACTCTGATGTATAGTGGTGCTGTGGACTATGATATAAGAGGATCTCTGTGGACTGTGATGTAAGGGGGTCTCTGAAGATTCTAATGTAGGGGGTATCTGGGAACGCTGATATATGGGGGTCTATGTGGACTCTATTGTATGGGAGGCTCTGTGGACTCTGATGTAAGGGGAGCTCTGCAGACTTTGTAAGTGAGCAGAAGGTAAAAAGGGGCACTGTGATTAGAGAGAAGGGGGGGGGGCATGACTTCACTGTGATGGGGGGCTCATTGTACAGTAATGTAAAGGAACACTGTGATATAAAGGGGACTACACTGTAAAGTAGCTTCTTTACAGTGCCCATATACAGTGCAGTCCCCATTATATCACAGTGTCCCTTTACATTAAAGAGTGGAGGACCGACGCTGTGAATTCTCATCACCAACTGCCCCTGCGAACGCCTGTTATGGATGATTTCTTTGTAAAGAATACAATTCCTTACAATTCATTTTGTTTGAGGTCTCAGCTCCACCTCCTGAAACATGTTCTAAGCTCTAAGGTTACCTAATTAACTTCCTTCAGTAGTTTCGTTGGTGAGCTTTAAGACTACCGGAGGTGCAGATGAATCAACTGGAACTGCAGATAGACTGCAGATAGAATTGTTTATCATTGATCAGATCTCTTCCTTCTCTATAATTTCAGTCGCTGGCTCGCTGCTGCCTGCACCTGCCAACACTTCCCAGATAAGGTAAGGGATGTCTGAACAATAATATGAAGGAGGGTTACAGGTGAGTTTAGGTGAGTTTAAAATCAAAATTCTTTAGCTATATAATTTAAGACTAATAAACACATGTTTACTATTTAAAAAAAAAAAAACAGCACACGATCCTTGCACTATGTACTTCTCTATTAAAGGCTGTATACCCCAAAGAGACCTTAAAAAAGAAAAGAAGATAACTATCAAACCCCTAATAAAAAGACAGCGTGAAGAACACATAGGGGATTAATTTACTAAAAGGAAAATCCACTTTGTTCTGCAAGTGCACTTGAAAGTGCAATTGGAAGTAAAGTTGCTGTAGATCCACGGGGGACATGCAAGGGAAATAAAAAACAGAATTTTAGCTTGCACATGATTGGATGATAAAATCAGCAGAGCTTCCCCTCATTTCAGATCTACCCCTTAGATTTAGAGTGACTGCACTTCCAAGTGCACTTGCAATGAAAAGGGGATTTGCCTTTTGTAAATAACCCCCATAGAGTGTCACAGCAGTGTCCTCTGCACCCCTTTGCATAACTCCCTCCCACAGTAGTAACCTCTGCCCCTTCATATGACTTCACATCACCCCCCACAGTAGTGCCCTGTGTCCCCTCCCATCCCCATATGAGTATCCTCTTCTCCTTTCACATGACCCCCACAGTACTGTCCTCTACCCCCCCCCCCACACACACACAGTAGTGCTCTCTGCCCCTCTACCCCCCATACAGTAGTGTCTTCTGCCCCCCCCCCATGACAGTGTTCTCTGCCACCTTCACATCACCCCCCTCCATGGTAATGTCCATTGCTCCCCACAGTACTGTCCTCTGCCCCCCCCACATACAATAGAGTCCTTAGCACCCCCCCCCCTACACACACACACACAGCAGTGTCCTCTGCCCCTCCTCCCTACATACAGTAATGTCCTCTGTCCCCATACAGTAGTGTCCTCTGCCCCTCTACCCTCCATATGGTAGTGTCCTCTGCCCCCCATAGTACTGTCCTCTGCCCCCCACATACAATAGTGTCCTTAGCACCCCCCCCCACATACAGTAGTGTCCTCTATCCTCCATACAGTAGTGTCCTCTGCCCCCCATATAGTAATGTCCTCTTGCCCCCATACAGTGATTTCCTCTGCCCCCCCCACATACAATAGTGTCCTTAGCACCCCCTCCCCCACAGTAGTGTCCTCTGCCCCTCTACCCTCCATACAGTAGTGTCCTTTGCCTCCCCATTCAGTAATGCCCTCTGCCCCTCTACCCTCCATACAGTAGTGTCCTCTGCCCCCCCCCCCCATACAGTAGTGTCCTCTGCACCCCTTCTCCCACAGTAGTGTCCTGTGCCTCCCTCCACAAAAAAAGTGACCTCTGCCCCCCTCATACTGTAACACTGTAGTGTCCTACTGCCCCCCCCCCCCATAGAAGTGTTCTATGCCTCCCCCACAGTAATGTCCTCTGACCCCCCCCCCCCCCCCCCCTGCAGTGTCCTTTGCCCCTTACACATCATCCCCCCAACACAAACACACAACAGTGTGTAGATAGCACACCCCTACCTCACAACTGGTGTACAGCACAGCAGAGAGTGGGAGGCAGCACAGTACTGGATGGAGGGTGGGAGCTGCTGGAGTTAACTTTGGGCTGGTGATTGGTTGTTAGGACGCCAGGCGGTCCTAGGAAGAACCATTTACCTGCTAGTGTTTTTGAAAGGTTGCCTGAGGCAGTTTCTGTTCCAACCATCCATCCCATACTGCGCTGCCTCCCGCTCTCCTTTCTACAGTGAAGAGGGGAGTGGCGGAGGCTGGAAGTGAAGGACTAGCAAAGCAGGGATATGTTTGTGATTTATTAATCGGCTGCCAACATTTGATGGTTAGATTGCGACCAACGGCTTGCCAACCCGTGGACTAGACAGTTCAATGTCACTAAACATTTTTGGAATGTACATAGAGGCAATATGGCCTCTTTTTTTCATTTCATTGAACATATTGATGGTTCTGTACTTGGGGGAGATTTACACTACTGTTTACTTTGGAGTAAAGCCTTTAGGATTACTAAGCCTAAGACCAGAATCCCCCTAGGTATTACCTTAAAGCGGTTGTAAACCTCAGACATGAAATATGAAGATAGCATATCCCTCTATAGTGTGTACTTGTCTAAATTAAAAGCACTGAGGGGTTGATTTACTAAAGGCAAATACTGTAGACGGTGCAGTTGCCCTCTGCAAGTAAAGTTGCTCTAGAGCTTAGTAAATGAGATAAGACTTAACCACTTCAGCCCTGGAAGATTTGGCTGCTCAATGACCAGGCCATTTTTTTGTGATACGGCACTGCGTGTTTTTAACTGACAACTACACGGTCATGTGATGTTGTACCTAAACAAAATTGACGTCCTTTTTTTTCCTACAAATAAAGCTTTCTTTTGGTGGTATTTGATCGCCTCTGCAGTTTCTGTTTTTTGTGCTTTAAACAAAAGAAGAGCGACAATTTTGAAAAAAACAATGGGGGTTATTTACTAAAGGAAAATCCACTTTGCACTGCAAGTGCACTTGGAAGTAAAGTCGCTGTAGATCCGAGGGTGACATGCAAGGAAAATAAAAAGCATTTTAGCTTGCACATGATTGGATGATAAAATCAGCAGAGCTTCCACTCTTTTCAGATCTACCCCTTAGATTTAAAGCGACTGCACTTCCAAGTGTACTTCTAGTGCAAAGTGGATTTGCCTTTCATAAATAATCCCCAATATCTTTTATTTTTTGCTATAGTAAATATCCCAATTAAAAAAAAAATGTTTACTTCGTTTAGGCCGATATGTATTCTTCTACATGGTAAAAAGAAAAAATTGCAATAAGCGTTTATATTGATTGGGTTGCGCAAAAGTTATAGTGTCTACAAACTATGGGAAATATTTATGGCATTTATATGGCCTTTTTTGTTTTTTACTAGTAATGATGGTGATCTGCAATTTTTAGTGGCATTGTGACATTGCGGCAGACAGGTTGGACACTTTTGACACATTTTTGGGACCATTGACATTTACAGGGTGATCAGTGCTATAAATATGCACTGATTACTATGTAAATGTCACTGGCAGGGGAGCGGTTAACACTAGGGGGCAAAAAATGAGTGTCTAAATGGTGAAATTATATTATAAGTGAATGCATCTGTGCGCTATAAAGTGCACAGTGATAAAAAAATAAATAAAAATCGCAATATGAATGAAAGAAGAGTGATAATGAACCACTCAATCTGTGTTCATGTGCAAAGGTGGTAAAACACAAAATGGATCAGGAGCATTGAACCATAATCACAATATACATGCAACATGAGTGCACTTAAATGCATGAGAAAATTAAAGTCCACTAAAAAGCAACAAAGCAAAAATGGTGTGTATTTCCAAAAAATAAACATCAAAGTCCAAAAAGTGACAAAAGGAAGGGTCCACTTCCAAAGGCGATGAATGGTTGGTATTCAAATCAAATAACTGGAATACATGTTGAGACTTCAAAATGATTTTCAAATGGAAAAGATTAAATACTCTCAGGCCGCGTACACACGCGCGGACTGTTTGCCCAACCTTGTTCGTCAAACAGTTTCGGCAAACAGTCCGCTCAAAATTTGCATGAGCGGACTTGCCCACACACGAGCGGACTGTTTCAGCAAACTGTTTGCCAAACAGTTCGCTCAACTTTTGAAATGAACGGACTCGCCCACGTAAGGAGGCAAATCCGCCCATTTCGAGCGCGTGTACAGGTAGGCGGGGCCCGCGAAGGAGACGTCGCGGGCTCCGCCGCCTGGAATGGGCTTAAAGGGGAACCCCAACGCCGAAAAAAATCGGCGTGGGGGTTCCCCCAAAGTCCACACCAGACCCTTGTCCGAGCACGCTACCCGGCCGGCCAGGAAAGGGGGGCGAGCGAGCGCGCCCCCCTCCTGAGCCGTACCAGGCCGCGTGCCCTCAACATGGGGGGTGCCTTGGGGAAGGGGGGGCCGCGCGGCCCCCCCACCCCAAAGCACCTTGTCCCCATGTTGATGAGGACAAGGGCCTCTTCCCGACAACCCTGGCCGTTGGTTGTCGGGGTCTGCGGGCGGGGGCTTATCGGAATCCGGGAGCCCCCTTTAAGAAGGGGGCCCCCGGATACCGGCCCCCCACCCTATGTGAATGAGTATGGGGTACAATGTACCCCTACCCATTCACCTGTGAAATAAAGTACAAAAAAAAACACAACACAGGGAAAAAATATTTTATTGCACAGCTCCGGGGGTCTTCCGTCTTCGGGGGTCTTCTCGCCGGACTCCTCCGCTATCTGTGTGTAGCTCTTTTACTAGTGGAGGAGTCCGGCTTTCTTCCTCCCGCCGCCGGCCTCTTCTCCCGACTTCGGGGGTCTTGTCCCCCTCTTCGGTTCTTCTGCCGGGCCACCGCGCCTTCTTGTAGCTCTTTTGCAGGCGGTGGCCCGGTCTTCTGTCGCCGCTGCCTTCCGTTCTTCTGTCGCCGCCTTCGGTTCTTCTGCCGGGCCACCGCGCCTTCTTGTAGCTCTTTTACAGGCGGTGGCCCGGTCTTCTGTCGCCGCTGTCGCCGCTGTCGTCGCCGCCGCCTTCCGTTCTTGTTCTTCTTCTTGTTCTTCTTCTTCTTCTCCTGGAGATGTTGACTCGACGAGCTCTCCGGCCGGAATGCCAGAGCCGCGCTGTGCGGTCACTTATATAGTGACAATGGGGCGGTGTCACATGGTATATGTCACATGGGTTGGTCACATGGGTTGATGTCACATGGGGACTATGACATCGTAAGGGGGCGGGGTCACCATGTGACCAACCCATGTGACATATACCATGTGACACCGCCCCATTGTCACTATATAAGTGACCGCACAGCGCGGCTCCGGCATTCCGGCGGCGACAGAAGAACGGAAGGCAGCGGCGACAGAAGACCGGGCCACCGCCTGTAAAAGAGCTATAAGAAGGCGCGGTGGCCCGGCAGAAGAACCGAAGAGGGGGACAAGACCCCCGAAGTCGGGAGAAGAGGCCGGCGGCGGGGAGGAAGAAAGCCGGACTCCTCCGCTAGTAAAAGAGCTACACACAGATAGCGGAGGAGTCCGGCGAGAAGACCCCCGAAGACGGAAGACCCCCCGGAGCTGTGCAATAAAATATTTTTTCCCTGTGTTGTGTTTTTTTTTTGTACTTTATTTCACAGGTGAATGGGTAGGGGTACATTGTACCCCATACTCATTCACATAGGGTGGGGGGCCGGTATCCGGGGGCCCCCTTCTTAAAGGGGGCTCCCGGATTCCGATAAGCCCCCCGCCCGCAGACCCCGACAACCAACGGCCAGGGTTGTCGGGAAGAGGCCCTTGTCCTCATCAACATGGGGACAAGGTGCTTTGGGGTGGGGGGGCCGCGCGGCCCCCCCTTCCCCAAGGCACCCCCCCATGTTGAGGGCACGCGGCCTGGTACGGCTCAGGAGGGGGGGCGCGCTCGCTCGCCCCCCTTTCCTGGCCGGCCGGGTAGCGTGCTCGGACAAGGGTCTGGTGTGGACTTTGGGGGAACCCCCACGCCGATTTTTTTCGGCGTTGGGGTTCCCCTTTAAGCCCATTCCAGGCGGCGGAGCCCGCGATGTCTCCTTCGCGGGCCCCGCCTACCTGTACACGCGCTCGAAATGGGCGGACTTTCCGAGCGGGAACAGTCCGCTCATTTCGAAAGTACAGCGGACAGGCCCACACACGGGCGGACTGTTCGCTCAAACACAGTTTCAGCGGACAGTTTTTCGGAATTTCCGAAAGACTTTGTCCGTCCAACTGTCCGCTGAAACTGTCCGCTGAAAGCCCACACACGAGCGGACTGTCCGCCCAAACACTGTTCAGCGGACAAGGTTGGGCGAACAGTCCGCCCGTGTGTACGCGGCCTTACCAGATGAGGTGGGCGCACCTACCATACGGCAGTGAGTCAAACTGGCTCTGAACACTTAGTTCCTAGCGCTCTGGTATGGTGTAGCTGGAGAAGCCAAATGAAGCCGGATGATAGGTTCCTGGACTCCGAACCATAAGACAGGACAGCAACGATGAGCCACCCAAAGGGTCAATCCAGAGGACAGCCGTTGGGGGTGGATGTTCTCATCAGAGGCCACAGTGCAGGAAAAATATAGAAATAGCTCCAAATGGTGCAGGTCAATCAACAAGATTTATTTAAGATCATACATCAATGAACAGATGTAGAGGGAATAAAATGTGATCACAAAATAGTAGTATAAAAGCAATGTGGAAGGCATAAGATAAGCAAACCCAAGGCATTTTCGACACTAAAGGTCATCAACTGGGTCATATCTCTTGCCTCCCCACATTGCTGCTGTATTTATAAACTAAAGGTGTAAAAAATACTGCGCTATGAAAAGATGTGCTCTACCCAGCTGCCAACACCACTGAAGACTACACAGTAACATACAAAAATTAAAACAAAAAAGTGTGGCGCTTAGGTGGCAACAAACCACATGAACCAGTAAGACACTAATTCAAACAAAGAAAGTTACATACACTTCAAAACTAGAAGAGAATATGTGTAAATTCCGTTATATATAAAGAGATCTTACTCCCAAGTGAAAGAGTGCATGAACCTCATGCACACAAAAGGTTAAAGTGAATAAAATTAATTATACATATACAGTCCATCAAGTGAACGTCTAACAGTCCTTGAACAGTCCTTGAAATGTGTAATATCAATCACAATTCCAAACTTGAGGTGACGTAAAAAAGGTGAAATTCAACTTCTGATGTGTAGAATAATACCACCACCACCGTGATAAAGAAGGGGAGAGGAGGCTTACCAAATGATGTGGACTCAGAGGAAGGCTTACGCCTCTCGAGTCATATGGGCCTGTAGGTTAACAAACCAGACAATCATACATCTAGTGTGTAATCTCCAGCAAGTCTTCAGGTCGTGAAATCATCCGTAGCGATCCTCCTATAGTGCTCATCCCACGAAAGTAGGGTGCTCAGGTATCAAAGACCATGGAAGTATAAAACTAGCATAGCGTGATACCGTTTTAACATCCAATTTATTAAAATGACACTTTTTGAGGACCAGTGACACCAATACAGTGATCAGTGCTAAAAAAAAAATGTGACTGTACTAATGAAACTGGCAGGGGAGGGGTTAACATCAGGGGCGATCAAAGGGTTAAATGTGTTAAATGCTTTCTAAGCCCCTGTACACACGGTCGTAGATTTCCACAACCAAATCCGTCAGATTTTGTCCGTCGGATTTTGTCCGTCGGATCTTGTCCGAAACTGTTGCATACACACAGTCGGACAAAGTTGGTGAAAAAATCCGATCTTTCAGAACGTGATGATGTTATTTCGTTACGATGGGACTACATTCAGGCTAGTAGCCAATAGCTTTGATGTAGGAATTTGATCTGAGCATGCGTGGCACTTGGTCCGATCAAAATGCTCTACACATGATCGGAGTATGTCCGATCGGCCCAGTTGGTCGGGAAATATTTCAAACATGTTGGAAAATTGGGTCAGACGGATATTCCGACGGAATCAGTCCGATGCATACCACACACAGTGGGATTATCCGACGTCACGGTCCGATATGACACATTCCGACGGATTCTCCGACCGTGTGTACAAGGGCTTACTGTGTGTGTGTGTGGGGGGGTGGGAATAGTAGACATGTGCACTGTCCAAAAAATAGTTTGTTTTGTTTTCGTTTCATTCGTTTGTTTTGTTTTTTAGTTTTTCGGGTCATTCATTATGATCGCAATTCGTAAATTCTAAATGTTTAAAATTTGTGAATTTGAAAGAATAACTAACTAACTGATAGTAACTAACTATTAAATTATAGGTATTGGAAGTTCCTTTCAAATTTGACTGTTAGTAAACGTAACGAATACAAATTTATCCAAAGTTACAAATTATCCAAAATAATGCAGAATCTAAACAAATGGAACAAAAGGAATTAATGAGGGGGTGTCTATGACGGGATGTTTCACGGTCAGTCCCACACAGCAGGATATCACAGGAGAGACTTTATTATGTTGATCGCTGTATAGTTTGCCAGCTTTCAGTTCCAGCTCTGTGACGCAGCTCTAAAGCCAAACCTGGACAGTGCCTGCAGTTCTACAGCGCCTGCCACCAGGTGTCACTACAGCGCACACTGTCTGCAGCCTGCTTACAGTTCCTTGCATGCTGAACCAACGAGCGTGTGGGTGGAGTCACGCCCCAGTGGAAGACAGTGAGGAGATCAGCATGCTGCGCACCAGACACGAGACGGGTGAAGATGGCAGAGGGTGAAATGCAGGACCCATCCAACCTACTAATATATGGGATGCTTTTACTGGGCCCAGGAGGTATTTTTGGAAATTTATTTTCCACAGCCGAGGACAGCTGTGATTTTGGTGTGGGGTTAATGTAGCACCCTGCACCAATAGGTAGGTGCTAGAGTGGATTTTTTTGCTATGAGGACTGTCAGCACAGGTAGCTTTAGGCAGGCCAGTTCTTTGACCTAGGCCTGTTTATTTTGATCTGGGGGCTGGGAGTGGTTAGTGTAGCAGTGGGTGTGACCACCTGTGCTCCAGTTCTGAGGCGCCTCCCCTGCTTCCAGGGAGAATGTTCTGGAAGAGGGGCAGGGCCTGGAGCTGGAGTGGAAGGCAGCACATGTTGACCAATCCCCAATTGGTATTGGCAGGGGGCGGGCCTCCTATATAAGGTGAGGTGACATGCCACTGGAGGGAGTTGTTGGCCGGGTAAAGTGGAGAATGGAATACTAGACAGCAGCAGGAGAGCACCCCTATCTGGAGGGGGGGGGGTGCGCTGATCGCAGGAAGAGGTCCAGGGAGAACTGTGAAGGAACTTTGCCTTTGAATGGTCATTGGCAATGTCCTCATCTTTACATGGTCAAGGATGAGGAACTCCTGGAGCAGAAGGGCAGGTGAAACTGTCAGAACGTATGGTTCGGTTAAGTTCTCCATCAAGGACTCTGGGCAGAGAAAGGTCGGTGAGTGTACCACAGTGGTGGGCTGGATGTGCCAGGAAGTCTGTGAGGGAACTTCACTTTTACACGGTCAGTAGCAGGGCTTGAGTCCTGTGGTAACGCGTGGGAACGGTGTCCCTGCACTTTTTTCAGAGCAGGAACGCTGTTCCCTTTGCAGGACTAGAGCCGCCCGAGCCGATAAATACGGTAGTTTTGGTTAATCTGAAGGAAAAAAACAGCAGAATATCTGATAGTGTGCATGGGGCTTTAGTTCGTGCGTGTGTGGCCAAGTCCGTTAGTTCGGAAGGTCCGTCGGAACTCCGCCGGAAGTCCGCCGGGAAGACCGTGGGACCTAGTCTGCCGGAAAGTCCGGTTGTATGTACGCAGCATTACGAGTCACATGACACCAGGGAAGGAAAATGGCTAAATGGACCCAGTTTGGACATTTTCACTTAGGGGTGTACTCACTTTTGTTGCCGGTGGTTTAGATATTAATGGCTGTGTGTTCAGTTATTTTGAGGGGACAGAAAATGTACACTGTTATACAAGCTGTACACTCACTACTTTACATTGTAGCAAAGTGACATTTCTTTAGTGTTGTCACATGAAAAGATAGAATAAAATATTTACAAAAATGTGAGGGGTGTACTGACTTTTGTGAGATACTGTATATCTAATAAAATATACATTTTGAGTGGACAAACCCTTTAAATAAGGTTGCATATGCAGATCCTTTCATTTACATTTCCCTGCTATTTGGTCTTTAATTAATGTCATCAGTCTGGGGGGGGGGATCTAATCTAATGTTCATATTATGAAGAAAATGACAGCATTATTCTGTTTTCCTTGACCTGCAGACATCTCCTTATTATCCAATTATTAGACTAATTATTGGCACAGCAGTTACTCCTGAATGCGGATGAATCAGGCTGTGTGGGATAAATTCATCAGGAGTCAGTGTGACAGATCGTTCCGTATGAAGATTCACAGTTCCCATGGCTAAAGCGATGTGCAGGTGTGCACGCCTCCGAATCCAGTAGGAGGCTGCAGTCATATTGTGTTGTCTTCACAGCTTGCCTTTCTTCGTCACACTGTCTCCTTGTAGCCACAATATAGCCGAGACCCAGGGAGTCATTCTAGCTGAATATGTGACAGCGCAAGCAGCTCTTTACTGTGCACCTGTATAGAACACCCACTGCACTGTACTCTGTATGGGAACTGCTGCGGCCAGGCCTCACACAGATCCCCACACAGTTCCCTGACCAAAAATTTCATTTTTTAAAGGTAAACTGCCACAAGAAAAATATGTAGGCCGCCGTTACTCATTTACTTTTGGTAACACTAGCTGCCTGACTGATATGCTGACTTCTGGTTTCACTAGAGTTACCTGTAACCAGTATTGATGACTTTCTACTGTGTGTTCTTGTTCGGAGACCAAGGGGTTCAGAAAACACTGATGTCAGCAGTGCCGGTGTTGAGACATATAGAGACCGGCGATTGAAAAGTGTCCGCCCCGTATTGCGCAGGCGCAGCGCTTGCACAGTACGGAGCAGAAGGAGATTCGGAAAATCTCAGAAGATGAAAGGCGCCTGCGCCGTGAGTAGAGGTGCAAGCCCCACCATCCAAGTGGACATAGGGCTGCACATATTGGAGGGCCCCTCGCCACGCTTCGGGCACGGCCTCGCTTCGCTCGGCTCTTTTTATTCTAACTCTATGTCCACTTGGATGGTGGGGCTTTAACCTGCACTCACCGCGCAGGCGCCGGTCATCTTCGACTATTTTCGGAATCTGCTTGTCCTGTGTACTGCGCATGCGCAGTACACAGCGGGCACTATCCAACGGGGACACTATCCGACAGGACACCAGATTTAGACCTTTGGGGGGGCCTGAGTACTTCAAGTTTGGGGCCCCCCAACATAGAATAGCCAATTACCGTGTTTATCAGCGTATAACACGCACCTTCATACTTTGAATGACAATTGCGCGGCCATTCTAGACTGTACCCAAACAGAATTTTTATCATTTTCTTCACACAAATAGAGCTTTCTTTTGGTGGTATTTACAGTGCCTTGCGAAAGTATTCGGCCCCCTTGAACTTTTCAACCTTTTGCCACATTTCAGGCTTCAAACATAAAGATATAACATTTTTATTTTTTGTGAAGAATCACCAACAAGTGGGACACAATTGTGAAGTGGAACGAAATCTATTGGATTTTTGAAACTTTTTTAACTAATAAAAAAATGAAAAGTGGGGCGTGCAAAATTATTCGGCCCCCTTGCGTTAATACTTTGTAGAGCCACCTTTTGCTGCGATTACAGCTGCAAGTCACTTGGGGTATGTCTCTATCAGTTTTGCACATCGAGAGACTGAAATTCTTGCCCATTCTTCCTTGCAAAACAGCTCGAGCTCAGTGAGGTTGGATAGAGAGCGTTTGTGAACAGCAGTTTTCAGCTCTTTCCACAGATTCTCGATTGGATTCAGGTCTGGACTTTGACTTGGCCATTCTAACATCTGGATACGTTTATTTGTGAACCATTCCTTTGTAGATTTTGCTGTATGTTTGGGATCATTGTCTTGTTGGAAGATAAATCTCCGTCCCAGTTTCAGGTCTTTTGCAGACTCCAACGGGTTTTCATCCAGAATGGTCCTGTATTTGGCTGCATCCATCTTCCCCTCAATTTTAACCATCTTCCCCGTCCCTGCTGAAGAAAAGCAGGCCCAAACCATGATGCTGCCACCACCATGTTTGACAGTGGGGATGGTGTCTTGAGGGTGATGAGCTGTGTTGCTTTTACGCCAAACATATCGTTTTGCATTGTGGGCAAAAAGTTTGATTTTGGTTTCATCTGACCAGAGCACCTTCTTCCACATGTTTGGTGTGTCTCCCAGGTGGCTTGTGGCAAACTTTAGACGATACTTTTTATGGATATGTTTGAGAAATGGCTTTCTTCTTGCCACTCTTCCATAAAGGCCAGATTTGTGCAGTGTACGACTGATTATTGTCCTATGGACAGACACTCCCACCTCAGCTGTAGTTCTCTGCAGTTCATCCAGAGTGATCATGGGCCTCTTGGCTGCATCTCTGATCAGTCTTCTCCTTGTCTGAGCTGAAAGTTTAGAGGGACGGCCAGGTCTTGGTAGATTTGCAGTGGTCTGATACTCCTTCCATTTCAAAATGATCGCTTGCACAGTGCTCCCTGGGATGTTTAAAGCTCGGGAAATCTTTTTGTATCCAAATCCGGCTTTAAACTTCTCCACAACAGTATTACAGACCTGCCTGGTGTGTTCCTTGGTCTTCATGATGCTCTCTGCGCTTTCAACAGAACCCTGAGACTATCACAGAGCAGGTGCATTTATACAGAGACTTGATTACACACAGGTGGATTCTATTTATCACCATCAGTCATTTAGGACAACATTGGATCATTCAGAGATCCTCGCTGAACTTCTGGAGTGAGTTTGCTGCACTGAAAGTAAAGGGGCCGAATAATTTTGCACGCACCACTTTTCAGTTTTTTATTTGCTAAAAAAGTTTAAATTATCCAATAGATTTCGTTCCACTTCACAATTGTGTCCCACTTGTTGGTGATTCTTCACAAAAAATTAAAATTGTATATCTTTATGTTTGAAGCCTGAAATGTGGCAAAAGGTTGAAAAGTTCAAGGGGGCCGAATACTTTCACAAGGCACTGTAATCACTGCTGTTTTTTTTTATTTTTTACAAAAAAATTTAAAAAACGAAAAAAAAATTCTGTCAGTAAATTTTGTAACTAAGTAATTTTTCCCCTTCACTGATGTGCACTGATGAGGTGGCACTAATGGGCGGCCATTGATAGGTTGAACTGGTGGGCATTGATGAGGTGGCACTTATGGGCACTGATGAGGTCGCACTTATGGGCACTGATTAGGTGGCACTGATGAGGAGGCACTAATATGCAGCACTTATGGGCACTGATAGGGGCCTCTAATATGTGGCACTGATGAGCACTGATAGGCAGCACTGTTAGGTGGCACTAGTGGGCACTGATAGGCGTCACTGGTGGGAAGTGATATGCGGCACTGGTGGGCACTGATAGATGGCACAGATAGGTGGTACTGATGGGCACTGATGGGAGACACTGATGGGCATTTATTGACAGCAGTGATGGGCAGCACTGATATGCGGCACTGATTGCCAGCACTGATTGGCATCACTAATGGGAACTGATTGGTGGCACTTGTGGGCAGTGGTGGGCTCTGATTGCTGCCACTGGTGGGCACTGATAGCTGGCATTGGTGGGCAATTGGTGGGCACTGATTGGTGACACTTGTAAAGTCACATCTATTATATTCTTTTATCCTCTATGTTTTAGGAACATATTAAATACAGTGTGTGTGTTTTCTTTTTTTAATTATAAAGCTAAATACCTTCTTTGCCCAGCTCTGCTGTGTGGCCACATGCCCTCCCTCTGCTTTCCTTCTTGATCTAAGGAGGGCAATGGGAGGGGCTGAGATTCCCCTCTGACGTATGAAAGAATTTCCCCATACGAATTAATGGAAACTCAGATGATTCATTCCACATCCATTTATTCATAAGTCCTTTAGTTTATAGTCCATATCAAAAGATTATAGCCATGTGAAAAAGGGGCCCAAAATACATCCCTGGGAATTACAGACCAGTTAGCCTAACATCAATAGTATGCAAGCTCTTGGAGGGGATGATAAGGGACTATATACAAGATTTTAGTAATGAAAAAGTTATCATTAGCAGTAATCAGCATGGATTCATGAAGAATCATTCTTGCCAAAACAATCTATTAACCTTCTATGAGGAGGTGATTTGCCATCTAGATAAAGGAAGGCTCGTAGACATGGTGTATCTGGATTTTGCAAAAGCATTTGACACAGTTCCCCATAAACATTTACTGTACAAAGTAAGATCCGTTGGCATGGACTATAGGTACATGGATTGAAAACTGGCTACAAGGGCGAGTTCAGAGGGTGGTGATAAATGGGGAATACCCGGAATGGTCAAGGGTGGGTAGTGGGGTCCCTACTCTTTATGTGCACTATATTGAAATTTAGAAATTATAGTTATATAACGAACTGGTCAGACACAATTTGCATCATGGTTCCCCCCCACCCAGCTGCATGCTTCATACAAAGTCCCAAACCTCTTTTGTTTAAAGAATTGTAAAACAGGGATTAAGACATTGTACCTACGGGTCCTATGCCTCATATAAAGTCCCAAATCTCCCCTTTCCCCCCAAGTGCAATCAAAGGATGGAAGCATGCGCAATGGATTCATTTTAATGTTGTTACACAATTATCTACAGTATTAGCATCACAGGTGTGATCCACTTTGACTTATTATTCAACCTGGGTCTCAATCTGGGTAGGTTTAGGGGATCAATCACTGCTTACGCTACATCGGTATGTTGAGCCCCTTCCATGTTCACTATCCTATGTTGTTTGTCTGTCAGTGGTTTGAGCTGGTTTGGTTTTGTGGTTTTTCCCTAGTACTGGGAACTGCGATGCGCATCAGATGTCTTCCCCTTCCCTCTTCGCCTTCTGGCGACGTGGGGGATTGTGCTGGCGTCTCGCTGCGCATCGGCGCCACGCCCCCCGTGATGTTAGCATGTTGGCGTCAGTGTGCAGGCGCTGTGGGATGACATCTGCATTACTGTGAGGGAGTTTGGCGCCAATTGGCCAGTGGACTATCCTGCTTAGGGTGATGGCGCCTCCCCTCCATTTTTTCGCCAGCATGATGTTGGTGGTCACCCATGATTACTATATATATATATATATATATATATATATATATATATATATATATATATATATATATATATATATATATATATATATATACTCCCCTCCGTTTTTTTTTTTTTTTTTCATGCCCTCAGCTTGCAATGTTGTTTTGGAACAACTGCTCCCTCTTGTGTCCAAAGTGCAGCCCTACATATAGGCAGGGGCATTGCTAAGTCTACAAAAGATTTGAGGCTAGAGCCCATAGCAGCGTAGTAAAGAAAGTGATACACTTGGGCGGGTATACACATGTATATACAGTAATATACATATGTGTGTATGTGTATATCCCCAGAGAGCCAGGCACTTACATCAGGGTTCCCAAAGAGCCTCCCCTCCCCTTGGGGACCCCTGCAGAGACTCGGGGCTATGGGCCCCAGATTTGGGGCTATAGCCCCGAAAGCCACCCCCTAGCAACGCCCGGCATATAGGGAAAAAAAAAACTAGTCAAAGTATGGGATTAGGAGATGAGGCACAGGTGCACACAGCACCTAGGTCTGCTTATCCTCACCCCTCTCTTAAGGGTTGTCTTGGAAGGGGATGGGAGGGGGTACGGGGGGTACCTGAACCTAAGCTCTGTGAAAAAAAAAAGCCCTGTTTATATATGTTTTGGTCAGAATTGGTCTTTAAAGTGTATTTATAGCCAAAACCTTTTAAGGTTTTGGGTAGAATAGGGAAGGGGTAAAACTCCAGTCACTTCCAGAAGTGTCACAATGAAAATTTCCCAAAGTAAGGGAAATGTTCCTTCTAGGCCAACGTAGTGATGTACAGGGTCCACCAATCTTCTCCAGCAGTGGATGTCCTCACAAGATGCTGAGAGTGCCACTGATGTAATGATGATTTCTGAGACAGAAAATGAGCTAAAGTACATAGTTTGCCTAGGAACCCCACAAATGTGTTCCAAAATGCTTAATAACATTTGCCTCCCCATGACTTTAGTGGGGTTCATAGTGGAATTTGTGGTTTGCAAATGTTTGTATGAAATTGTTGCTCTTTTGGCAAATCGAAACTCGACAGATTCACTTGTGCCTGCTTGCTAGACGGCTACAAAGTACAGCCTGATCACTGGGGAAGAGGAGACCGAGGTAATGTTTCCTCCTGCCTGCAGCAAACTTTTTACATCGCTTCAGCTTGGGCAATAACAGTGTTAATCTTGGCAGCAAATTTCAATTTAGTTTAAAGCCCCGTACACACGATCGGATTTTGCGATGGGAAATGTTGGATGTCAGGCTCTTGTCGGAAAGTCTCATCATTAGGGATGAGCCGAACACCCCCCGGTTCGGTTCGCACCAGAACTTGCGAACGACCCCCGTGTTCGGTACGAACGTTAGAACCCCATTGAAGTCTATGGGACTCGAACGTTCGAATTGGAAAGTGCTAATTTTAACGGCTAATATGCAAGATAGTGTCCTAAAAAGGGTTTGGGGACCTGCCTCCTGCCTCAGGGGACATGGGTCACTGCAAAAAAAAGTTTTAAAAACTGCCGTTTTGGCGGGAGCACTGATTTTAATGACGATTAAAGTGAAAAAAAAAAAGTGAAATATTCCTTTAAATATGGTGCCTGGGGGGTGTCTGTAGTATGCCTGTGAAGTGCCACGTGTTTCCCGTGTTTAGAACAGTCCCTGCACAAAATGACATTAAACGGAAATAACACCATTTAAAACTGCTTGCGGTTTTAATGTTATATCTGGTTCCTGCAATATGGTTGAAAATCATTGAGAAACATGGCATGGGTAGCCCTCCCTGCCCATTACCAGCCTATTTGGGTCTTGTACGCATATTAAGGGGAACCCCGTACCCATATTAAAAAAAGGAAATGCGTGTGGCCCCCAGGCCCTATATACTCAGAACAGCAGTATACAGGCGGTGCAAACAAGACAGGGACTGTGTAGGTTTGTTGTGTTAAGTTGAATCTGTTTGTCATTTTCAACCGGTACATTTTTAAAGTGTAGCTCCAGTCAAAAAAACTATCTTTAAGCTTTTTGGAAAACATAGGGAAGGGTTATCACCCCTGTATAATTTGTTTTGTCGTCCATCTTTTTTCATCTCACTTGCTGCTGTCTCCTTGCATTTCCAAGTAGGAGATGTTTGTAAGTTGGATGTTTGAAAGTAGGGGCCTGCCCTATATTATAGCGGTATGTACTGGGTACAGAGCACGCAGACAGCACGCACTATCTCCTAACACTACTGACTGCAAGCTCTATTATTAACCACTTGTTAGCCCAATGTTTGCATAAAGTGAAAGATGAAGTTATGCTGAGTAAATAGATATCAAACATGTCACTCTTCAAAATTGCACATGCCCGTGGAATGGCGCCAAACATCGCTACTTAAAAAATCCCCATAGGCAACGCTTTAATTTTTTTTTTACTGGTTACATGTTTTGAGTTGCAGAGGAGGTCTAGGACTAGAATTATTGCTCTCGCTCTAACATTCTCGGCGATACCTCACATGTGTGGCACATGCAAGCACATGGGGACATGGGCGCTTTAATTTTTATTTTATTTTTTTATTGTTCATTTTACTTTATTTATGTTAGTTTGACATTTTTTTCCCCAAAAATATATTTTTGATCACTTTTATTCCTATTACAAGAAATGTAAACATCCCTTGTAATAGGAATATGGGGTGACAGGTCCTCTTTACAGTGAAATCTGGGGGGTCAATATGACCCCACATCTCACCTCTAGGCTGGGAAGCCTGAAATAAAAAATAAAAAAAAGATTCTGGCTTTGATCGTACTGGCGAGTTGGTAGAAGCACCGGAGGGCGGTGAGGGGTGGGGGGCGTCTATGGCTGGGTATTTCAGGGTATCACCGAGTATGGCTGGGTATCTCCGAGTATGGCTGGGTATGGCAATTTATGGCAGGGTATTGCAGAGTATTGGCGGGGTATTGGCGGGGTACTACAGAGTAATAGCAGGGTACTGCAGAGTATTGGGGGGTACTACAGAATAATGGCAGGGTACTGCAGAGTATTGGGGGTACTGCAGAGTAATGGCGGGTACTGCAGAGTAATGGCGGGTACTGCAGAGTATTGGGGGGTACTGCAGAGTAATGGGGGTTACTGCAGAGTAATGGGGGGTACTGCAGAGTAATGGCAGGGTACTGCACTGCAGAGTAATGGCAGGGTACTGCAGAGTATTGGGGTACTGCAGAGTAATGGCGGGTACTGCAGAGTAATGGCGGGTACTGCAGAGTATTGGGGGGTACTGCAGAGTAATGGGGGTTACTGCAGAGTAATGGGGGGTACTGCAGAGTAATGGCAGGGTACTGCACTGCAGAGTAATGGCAGGGTACTGCAGAGTATTGGGGTACTGCAGAGTAATGGCGGGTACTGCAGAGTATTGGGGGGTACTGCAGAGTAATGGGGGTTACTGCAGAGTAATGGGGGGTACTGCAGAGTAATGGCAGGGTACTGCACTGCAGAGTAATGGCAGGGTACTGCACTGCAAAGTAATGGCGGGGTACTGCAGAGTAATGGCAGGGTACTGCAGAGTATGCACTGGTATTGCAGAGTATTGGCAGGGAATTGAGGGGTTAAATTCGGTGAGCAGCGATGTGGGCACTGCAGATGCAGCCCACATCGCTGCTGACACCGATCTCTTTCCCCTCTGCTGTACCGATCGGTACAGAGAGGGGAGGGAGGAACAGGCGTCATAACATGACGCCGGTTTGTTTCCAAGTGATCACTCCATCATTTGACGGAGCAATCACGTGGTAAACGGCCGCTATGAGCGTCCGTTTACCGTGATCCGTGATGCGACCCGGCGGTCACGGATGCTCTCGAGTGCGCACACCTCGGGGCACGCGAGAGCAGAATTCTGGGAGGCCGTTAATTAACGGCCTCTCAGAGTTAAACAACCCCCCTGAAGCTGTTAATCGGCAATGGGCAGTTGTTAAGTGGTTAAAGCTAGATCACTAGCTATATAGGTGAGGTGAATATAGTGGTGTATACTGCAGTCAGGGCACAGACAACAACCACTACACAGCAGCAAGATAGAAAATCAGCCAAAAACGATTGGTGTGTACTGTGTTGAAGGTACACAGAACACCCACTGCTTCAGATGCTAAGTAACACACTACACGAAGCCGCCTCAAAGGCGGCCTTATATAGTGTGGGGCATGCACTACACAGCCTGAGCTATGATTGGCCACAGGCAGGATGCCTGTGGCCAATCATGGCTCTCCTCGCTGCCGGCGCTGCGATTGGCCAAGCATGCGGGGTCACAGTGCATGCTTGGCCAATCATGGGGCAGCAATGCACTGCGCCACCGCAGTGCATTGTGGTCCGCGCGCGCGTCACTCGAATTTTGACGCGAACTGCCCAAACGTTCGGAATTCGCCGAACGGCCGAACAGCCAATGTTCGAGTCGAACGTACGTTCGACTCGAACACGAAGCTCATCCCTACTCATCATGTGTAGGCGGCTTTAGTCTTAGGCAGAGCTTTTTTCTCAGGGAATAAGTACAGTAACTCCACCCTTCCGAGTTACCCTTCGTCTCCGCCCCCTACCCGTCTCTGAGCACCATCCCTTGGTCCCACCACCTACCCACCTCCCAGTACAGCACCTTTCAGAGAATACAGAACCAAGTATTTTATGCCGCTCAGTAATTTCTATGAAATTTGTTAATGAAAACAAGAAAAATCGTAAAACAGATCCCTTGCAATGAGCAATAATAGACCCTATCCCAGCAACAATAGACCCCACCCCAGCAACAATAGACTCCACCCCAGAAACAAAGGACCCCCCAGCAACAACAGATTCCCCACACAATAAATGACTTTCCCCCAGCAACAATGGGCCCCCCCACAACAAAATACCACCCCAGCAACAATAGACCCTCCAGCAGCCAGCAACAATAGACCTCTCCCTCAACAGTAGATCCCACCCCGCAACAACAGACCTCCCCCCCACCAGCAACAGTAGACTTACCCAGAAACAATAGACCCACCACACAAAAACAGATCCCCACCAGTGACAATAGATACCCCGAAAGCCAGCAACAATACACCTTCCAGCACCCCTTGCCAGTACATACATTCAGTGCTGGAGGTGCCGGAACTGCGGTCCCCCGCGGTCCCGCTGAGAAAAAGCCCTGGTCTTCGGACTAAAATGGCATTTTAGTTTTAGTCCCATTTTAGTCTTCTGCAAATGTTTTAGTTTTAGTCGTATTTAGTCCTAACATTTTTAGTCAAATTTTAGTTACATTACAGACTAAAATCCAATGGGTTTAGTTACATTGTAATGCATTATTTAGGCATTTCTCTACAATTTCCAAACTCATTATATACTCCTGGAATGAAAAATCAAATAGGTTATTATTTATGGTATTAAGGTTTGAACTTGACACAGATTTAGTCGTTATATAAATTAAACCAAGTTTTGTTACAAGAATATTGCTTTTTTGACAGAAGTGCAACAGTAAAATAAAAATAAAAAGTCTTTGTGTGATGATGCCACCACACAGTGCACATTTACATGATTTTTTCTGCTTTAATATATAATGATTGGGGGAGGGGGTGTTTATGTTATATTCAGGTCTAAATAGATTTTTTCAACCATGTGTGCAAAAACAGCTCTGGCAGCAAAAGAGTTAATCCAGCGCAGATCACACAGTGTACTGCTCTCCAGCTGTGAAGTCTATTGACAAGAAGCAGGTCCTCTTCAGGGGGTCTCTATAAATCCTTATGAAATGAGAGTATGTGGCAGTGTGTGGGAGCCTGGGAGGGTTGACTACAGTACACACAGACCAGCATTGCTCCCAACTGTCCCTGATTTCCAGGGACTGTCCCTAATTTGGAGCAATTTCCTTCAGTCCCTCTTTCCTCCTAATTTGTCCCTCATTTTGGTCTGATCTATATAGATGTATATAAAATGCACTTTTTATCTTTCAAAAAGAGTTTCCCAGTGCTAAACCTTTTATCTAATTTCTTAATGCCTGCATTTTAAAACATTTTAAAAGCCAATAGAAAGCAATAGTAGTGGTAAAAAAAAAATCCTTGTGGATTTAATTAACCTTTTTTTGGTTAATTCTCCCTTAAGGGGGTGTGGCAGGGGGCGAGTCCTATGCCTACATACATTTGTTAGAATGCATAGGGACAGCTCTGAGGCCGCGTACACACGGGCGGACTGTTCGCCCAACTTTGTCCGCTGAACAGTGTTTGGGCGGACAGTCCGCTCGTGTGTGGGCTTTCAGCGGACAGTTTCAGCGGACAGTTTGACGAACAAGGTTTTACGGAATTTCCGAAAAACTGTCCGCTGAAACCTTGTTTCAGCGAACAGTCCGCTCGTGTGTAGGCTTGTTCGTCAAACTAAGTTCCGCGCATGCTCAGAAAGGATTTACACGCCGAAAGTTATAATGCAGTGTATAGGACGTCGTATTTTTCGTCCCGTCGTACGTGCCGTTCACGTCATCGCGCACGGTTTCAGCAAACTGTTCGTCCGTCGTGTGTGGCCATGTCCGTCCATGCTAATTTTGAGCGGACTGTTTGCCGAAACTGTTTGACGGACAAAGTTGGGCCAACAGTCCGCGTGTGTGTACGCGGCCTGATAGTTTCAGTGTAGTGTAATTTTCACATTAGTGTATAGCTAGATTAGGGACAGTTCAGATAGCGTCAGTGTAGTGACGGTTTAACACTGTCTACTTGATTGAGTTACTGCCAGTTTAACGCCATTTACTTCTGTGTGCGTTACTGTCAGTTTAAAGGGGTTGTAAAGGTAAATGTTTTTTCTCCTTAATGCCCCCAGCCCCCCCGTTTTACTTACCTGACCCCTCGAAAGTCCCGCGCTCGCCCCCACCTTCCTCTTCACTGCTCAGCCTGGCCGCTGATTCGCTGGAGTGGATGGATTGAAGGCAGCGCAGCCATTGGCTCGCACTGCTGTCAATCACATCCAATGACGTGGCGCGCCAGGGGACGGGGCCGTGTGATACAGCGAGCGGCTATAGCCGCCGGCTGTATCACGGGAGCTCGCCCGCAGGTGCTTCTCACCATGCGAGGGAGCTCGCATGAACGTGAGAAGTACCTGCGGGAAGAAGCAGAGACAGCCGCCAAGGGACCCCAGAAGAGCAGGTTCGGGGCCACTCTGTGCAAAACGAGCTGCACAGTGGAGGTAAGTATAACATGTTTGTTATTTTAAGAAAAAAAAAATTACTTTACAATCCCTTCAACGTCATATGTTTTTTGTGCATTACTGGCAGTTTAAAGCCATATAGTTTTGTGTGCGTTACTGAAAGTTTAGCGCCATATAGTTTTATGTGCGTTATTGCCAGTTTAACGCTATTTACTTCTGTGTGCGTTACTGCAAGTTTAATGCCATTTACTTCTGTGTGCGGTACTGCAAGTTTAAGGCCATATAGTTTTGAATGTTACTGCAAGTTTACGCCATTTACTTCTGTGTGTGTGTTACTGCCAGTTTAATGCCATATAGTTTTGTGTGCGTTACTGACAGTTTAACACCATATAGTTTTGTACGATACTGCCAGTTTAAAGTCATATAGTTTTGTGCGTTACTGCCAGTTTAAAGCCATATAGTTCTGTGTGTTACTGCCAGTTTAACGCCATATAGTTTTGTGTGTTACTGAACATTTGACACATTATATTGCAGTATATTATAGTGTATCTGTGAAGTGTGTCTGTGTAGTGTGAGTATTCAAATTAAAATGCACCAAACACCACTTTACATTTAGATTAAAGTGCATCTACGTACAGTTTTCCACTTCTTTACAGTTGCTTATAAGCACTGTCCCCTCCCTCCCAATAATGTCTGGGAGGACAACAAGAGGCAGATGCTCCCTTGGCACTGTAAGGGGTCAGCAACAAATGTGTCCACAGGTAAAGGTGGACGTGGTGGTCAGTCCGCAGGCAGGGCATAATTTTCTCTGTTTAGTGAGTTTGCCCATGCTATCCAGCCACAGCATGCAGAGGAGGTGGTGGACTGGCTTACTAAACCTTCCTCATCCTCCTCATTCTCTGTCACACAAGCACAGGTTGAGGATGACAGGAACATGAGCCTAGAGATAGGGGAGAACCCTGGTAGACAAATTGGCATCCATGTTCCCCCAGCCGCAGCGTTTTGCCCAGTTGTCTCCAGCGGTAATGATGAGATGGAGGAGATGGGGAAGCTGATGAGGTCACTGATGCGACTTGGGTGCCAGATAGAGCAGCGGAGGAAACTGAAGGTGAGGCGGCACAACCCAAAGGAGGCCAACATCAAGAAAAGAAAAGATGGGGGGCTGTTCCATTTCCTGCGCTATGTTTGAGGTGTTTAGCTCCTTTTTGGAGTGGGTGGTTCGGGATGTGGAAGGTATTGACTCCGTCATCCACTATTTGGATGATTTTCTCTGCGTGGGCCCACCTTCTTCTAATGTGTGTGCGATTCTGCTGTCGACATTGCAGCACATTGCGGAGAGATTTCCGGTGCCTTTGGCAGCCGATAAAATGGAGGGTCCACGGACGGAGCTGAGCTTCCTGGGTATAGTGATTGACTCCATGGTGATGGAGTGGAGACTACCAGAGGGGAAGCTCAGGGACTTGCAGAGGGAAATTCGGGAGATTCATGGTTGTAAAAAAGTTCAGTTGCGTGCGTTACAATTGTTGTTGGGTAAACTAAATTTCGCGTGTAGGATCACTCCCATGGGGAGGATATTTTGTCGCAGGTTGTCGGCGGTTACATCCGGGGTGAGGGCTCCTAGACACTTCATCAGACTGAGTAGGGAGCATAAGGAGGACTTTTTGGTGTGGTATCGATTCCTGACTGAGTACAATGGCAAGTCGGTGTGTATGTCGGGCCCGGTGAGCAACTTCGACGTGGAATTGGTTACTGACACCGCAGGATCTACGGGATACGGAGCGTTTTTTCAAGGACATTGGATTTGTTTTTGGCAGCTTTTTTGCTGGCATTTTTTGGGGCATTCTGGATTGGGGAATTGGTGAGCCCTTCTAGGGCGGTGGGTGGCGGCTTGTTGGTACAAGATGTGGAAGTGTTCGGTGATAAGGTATCGGTGCTGTTGCGGAGGTCAAAAACGGACCAACGAGGTGTGGGGTTCGACTGTGGTTGTACGCGGTGCAGGGCTGTACGGCATACCCAGTACTGGCGGTTGGAAATTTTGTACGTGAGAGACCGTGGGGGGGGGGTTCCTTTATTGGTTCATGCGGATGGGTCTTACCTATCGAAATACCAGTTTGTGGCGGTACTGAGGAAATGCTTAAAGAGGTCGGGATTGGATGGTTGAGTGTACGCTTCACGCTCCTTCCATATCGGGGTGGCCACAGAGGCTGCCAGACGCGGGTTGGATGAAGAGGATGTGCGTAGGATGGGGAGATGGGAATCCAAGTGATTCCTCACTTATGTTAGACCTCAGTTGGTTTATGAATAAAGAAAAAAAAAATGTTGGGGAGGGGGGGGTTTGCAGTTTGTGAGTGAGTGACTGCTACGTTCTGTTTATTGTTTCAGATGGAGGGCCTACACACCTCGTCTGGATCCTGGGGCATTCGTATGTGTGCTGGGGGGCCAGGAGAGGGGACGCAAGACCAGGTGGGAGACAGTTGGGGATCTCCAGGCGGGAGGCGTCCATCAGGTGGCTGGGTAGGCCGGGAATGCTGTGGGGCAAGGTGGTCCCAGAAGTGGAGAGATATGTGTGGTTGGACAGACCGCCGAATGTGTTGGTCATTCATGCAGGGGGTATTGGCCTAGGTGTCCGGATGGTCAGGGATCTAATTGCAGATATTAAGGCTGACTTGGTCTGAGTATAGTTTTCCCGGACACTTTGCTGCTGTGGTTGGACATAGTGGTGCGGACAACTTGGCGCATGGCCCGGTCAGTGTACAGGATTAATAAGGCATGGATTAGAGTGAATAAGGTGGTCGGGAGGTTTTTGGCGAAAGAAGAGGGGATGGTGATTCGCCATAGAGAATTGGAGATCAATGTTGGTCTTTATTTAAGGAAGGATGGGGTTCACCTCACGGATGTGGGCATTGACCTTTGGTCTTTGGGGCTTCAGGAAGGCATTCAGGTGGCCCTGCGGGTGTGGAGGTGCCATCAAGATTTAGGTTTCACCCTTTCAGGCTGTGGTGGTGTTTGTTTATTGATCAGTGACGGTAGCAGTTATAGAGGTGGTAAAGTGGATGGGGGGCTCGTCAGTAGATGGCCCCTCTGGTGTGTACATCAAAAGTTTTGATGAAAACTGGTGTTGTTGCACTGCGGGAAAGGTGCTTGTCTCCGAGCCGTACAGCTGGAGGCCTATGAGGTTATGGTAAAAGTCCCACAGTGCCCCCTGGTGTATAGATAGATAGATAAACATGTTGTTTCTATGTTGTTTATATGTGTTAATATGTTATTTATTATTAAAGTAATTTGGAGTTTTATTTGGTTGGTTTAATAAAGGCTGTTGTGGCCAGTTTACTCCACAAGAACTGTGTGGTCTATTATTAAGGGAAAAGGGGTAGGAGTAAAAGGGGCTATATATCAGCAGAGAGTAGATATCTGGGCTACACTGGTCATGAAAAACAGCATGTGAAAAATAAAAAACACCAATTCATGATTAGACATAAAGTGCAAAAGTGCATAGTGATAACAAGTTATAAACTCTTTAAAAGCGTCTCTATTCCAAGGAACTGTAGGGTGTCAAAACATGTTTTAGACAACAACTGGTAGCTAGCATATCATGCAGAGGACATTCCACCCAAAATATGGTCTTTAGCTTCACCACTGTGATATCCCTCCACCAGTATACAATGAACTCACCAGAAGATGAATAAAGATGAGCCTTCTGTTAAAAAACACGAAGTTGATCTCAGCCAGGTCTTGCATTAATGAACAGCATCCAGGTGGGAGTGGAGTGAACAGCAGTGAATCCGCATACCCCTTCACTGTGGTTAAACTGTTTAAAAAAGCTCACCCAATGCCAAGAATGTAGCCCTGCCAGCTCCCTTGTCAAGCTTCTGATTGGCAGAAAGCTTCCATGACATCAGAGAGCGACTGCATTGGCCCATGGTGATTACTTATGTCTTTGTCTCTTCCTGCCTCCGCTCCAGGTTGACCATTGTAGCTGGGATCTGATCTCTGCTCTTTCTGCTGCTTTATCAGGTGCTGCTGGGTTGTTGCACCAGTCTTCCGCCACACACAGCGTTTTGTTTTTAGGGCAAAAAGTTAAATTTGGTCTCATCTGACACCTGGCGTCATGCAAACTGGACTTCTTATGACTTTCTTTCAACAATAGCTTTCTTCTTGCCACGTTTCCATCCATAAAGGCCAGATTTGTGGAGTGCATGACTAATAGCTGTCACATGTGCATCACGGGACACAGAGCCATAGTATTATCTATATGGGTATATAGGCACCTTCAGGTGATGGACAATGGCATACCCAATACAGGAAGTTCACTCCCTATATAACCCCTCCTCCTACCAGGAGTACCTCAGTTTTTTCGCCAGTGTCTAAGGTGTTGGTCACGAGTGAAGATATGCTCTGAAAAGCTCCGCTAGAAGTATCCTTGCTGGATTTAAACAGCCTCCACAGACCGGATCCATACAAAGTGCCACTGAGGCCAAATTGGATGGTACCCGGGCCTCTTATAGGAAGAACGAGATTTTGCCTGTAATGCCTCTCCTTGCAGGGCTGGACCCCGGGATCCAGGGCTTTGGTCATGCTTACATTACCTAAAGTTTTTCCTGGTGGGGTGCTAATACAGGTTCAAGGGAGTGGAACCCTGATAAAAAGGAACCCAGTCCTTGAAGGTTTCCTAAACGCAGCCCACTGTGATGGATGAAGGTTGGATCTGTTTGTTATCAGCAGAATCCTGTGGTGAGGATAAGGTAAGGGAAGAAGCCTATGAACTGTAAAAGTCCACCTATGGTTTTTCTTCCTTAGGGAAAAATGTTGTCATGCCTTAAATCTCCACTAGATGGAGTATATGCACATACCTTAATTTGTTGTCTTCATCTGAGCTCAGTGTCAGTCTGTGTGAGTATCTCCTCGGCTTTATAGTGAGGAGAAGCAAGTTGGCTGATCACTCTGGACATAGGAACGGTGGGGCTGCAAATGGACATTCCCCATATGGAAAGGACATTTTTTACCAGCACTAGGCTGAACTTAGCGGCATTATATTGTCAGACTATTGTTCGGGTTAATAGGGGCTACTCCAAAAAATGCCCTGTAATGCCTGTGGTAGTTTTTACTCTATGCACATCACAATTCACCTCTTCACCTACCCCATTAATTTTTCCTTCACGTAGTTACTCCCTCCCTCTTTCCTCGTCTGCCTCACCACCTATTTCACCTAAAACAGAGTTCTATAGCCTCATTATGAGTGGGCTGCAGCACCCTGGGTGTTTACAAAAGTTCTGGCCCCACCTCTAGCCAGGTTAAGGGCGCAGGACATAACAGTCTTGGCGTAACTAGGCCATCTATTGCTAATAGACCAGTCAGTGGCTCGTCTGGAGCAATGCGTGCGCATTAAGCCCCATACACACTATCAGATTTTCTGCTGAGTTTTTCCTTCAGAATTACCAAAACTATGTAATATGAGGTCAAACATTAGGAGTTTCAATTTGTATGCAATCAGGCAGGCCCTTCTACTACATGGTTTTGGTAAATCTGATGACAAAAATCAGCAGACAATCTGATAGTGTGTATGGGTCTTTACAACGAGTTACTTGGAAAGTCTAGGTTGGATTCTCAACCTAGAGAAGTCTTCCTTAAAACCGCTAAAAAGGCTGGAGTACTTGGGTCTGATCATAGACACAGCCCACAAAAAGGTGTTCTTGCCTCAGGCAAAGAGCAACACCATAAGAGCTGGTGAGGATGGTCAGGTTGAAAAGAAATCCCTCTATTCGCCTTTGCATGAGGTTGTTAGGAAAGATGGTAGCTTCATTCAAAGCGGTTCCCAATGCCCAGTTCCATTCAAAACTGTTGCAAAGCAGTATCCTGTCTGTTTGGGACAAAACGGTTCAAGCTTTAGACTTGCCAATGCGACTGTTCCCAAGGGCGTCCCAGAGCCTCAGTTGGTGGTTGGTAACTAGGGATGGGCTTTATGTTCGAGTCGAACATGAGTTGGACTCAAACATTGGCTGCTCGCCTGTTTGCGCAATAGCGCACAATTTGGGGTGTTCGCAGCAAATTTAGAAAGCCGCGGAACATACTTTAAAAGTCTATGGGTGAAATCAAAAGTGCTAATTTTAAAGGTTAATATGCCAGTTATTGTCATAAAAAGTGTTTGGGGACCCGGGTCCTGCCCCAGGAAACATGTATCAATGCAAAAAAAGTTTTAAAAAGGCAGTTTTTTCGGGAGCAGTCATTTTAATAATGCTTAAAGTGAAACAATAAAAGTGCAATATTCCTTTCAATTTCGTACCAGGGGGTGCCCATAGTATGCCTGTAAAGTGGCGCATGTTTCCCGTGTTTAGAACAGTCTGACAGCAAAATGACATTTCTAAAGGAAAATAAGAAATATATATATAGTAAATACTTGCGGCTATAATGAATTGTCGGTCCCTGCAATACACTTGAAAGTTAATTGATAAAAATGGCATTGGATTCCCTCACAGGGGAACCCAGAACCAAAAAATTTTTGTTAAATGCGTGGGGGTCCCCCCAAATTCCATACCAGGCCCTTCAGGTCTGGTATGGATATTAAGGGGAACCCTGCGCCAATTGTTTTTTTTTAAATGGCGTGGGGGTCCCCCTCAAAATCCATACCAGACCCTGGTATGGATTTTAAGGGGAAATCCCGTGCCAAAATGTAAAAAAAAATGGTTTTGGGTCCCCCCAAAAATCCATACCAGACCCTTATCCGAGCATGCAACCCGGAAGTCCACAGGAAAAGAGGGGGGACGAGAGAGCGCCCCCCTCCTGAACCGTACCAGGCCACATGCCCTCAACATTGGGAGGGTGCTTTTGGGTAGACCCCCAAAGCACCTTGTCCCCATCTTGATGGGGAGAAGGGCCTCATCCACACAACCCTTGCCCGGTAGTTGTGGGGGTCTTCGGGCGGGGGGGCTTATCGGAATCTGGATGCCCTCTTTAACAAGGGAACCCCCAGATCCCACCCCCCTGTGTAAATTGGTAATGGGGTACACATGTACCCCTATCATTTCACAAAAAAGTGACAAAAATATAAAAAAAGACAATAGATGTTTTTTGAAAATTCCTTTATTAATGTCTTCTTCTTTCCCTGCTTCTTTTTCCATCTCATTCTGGTCTTCCTTCTGTGTTCTTCTTCTTCCTCCATCTTGTTCTTCCCCCGCTTCTTCCTCTATCTTCCTCCGCTTCTTCCTCCGGTCTTCTCGTCCAGCATCTTCCTCTGGCTTCTTCTTCTCTGCTTCGTCCTCCGGACGATCCAACCCAATGGGAGTCTCCTGCTGTGTGATGCTTCTGTTCAGGTGACAGCTCTTATATAATGGAGGGTGGGACCACATGGTGATCCTGCCCCCTCTGGCGCACAGGGACTTCCCTATGGCTTTCCCCGTGTTGTCAGAGGGGGGTGGGGTCACTCGTTTACGTAAAAGCTGTCCACATAGACCATCCTCCGCACCGCCGGCTCTCACCACTGTCAGTCTGCAATCGTGACTTGGAAGACTACCCTGCAGTAAAGTGATCTGAAAACGAGGCTTGAACCGCTCGTGTAGCACAGCGTGGAAGGGATGACATAGATGGGGGTGTGGATGACGGTCTATGTGGACAGATTTACCCCAGATGCCTGGATACTTAGATGTGCCTGTTTTAATCATCAACTATGTGAGTTGCTAAATGTTGTACCTTGATTAAATGTAACCATATTGCTACACTTATGCTGTGTACACACGATCTGAATTTTGGTCGGAAAAAGCTCTGATGGTTTTCCCGACGGAATTCCGACTGGATTTCGCTCAAGCTGTCTTGCATACACACGTCACACCAAATTCCAACTGTCAAGAACGAAGTGACGTATACAACAAGTACGACAGGACTAGAAAAAGGAAGTTCAATAGCCAGTAGCCAATAGCTTCAGTCTCGTAGTTGAATCTGAGCATGCGTGAGTTTTTACGTTTTGGAATTGCATACACACAAATGCATTTTTGGATAGGAACTTTTTCTGACCGAAAAATTGAGAACATGCTCTCAATCTTTTGCTGCCCAAAATTCGGGCAGCAAAAGTCCGATGGAGCATACACGCAATCACATTTTCCAACCAAAAGCTCTCATCCGTCTTTTGCTGGCTGAATTTGCGATCGCGTGTACGCGGCATTAGAGGGGCCTCTCATCTCTTTTATACTCAGTGACATGGTGCTACTTGTATTTCAAGTAAAAATGTATTTAAAAATGTTGCTTGTCTTGCAAAACGCTCTCAAACCAAGTTACTCTCAAACCAAGGTTTTACTGTATATTTTTTGTCTCGATTTGAACCAACTTCTTGTTTTATCATTGAAACAAAAACTCTATGTTTACCTTAGCAGAATGACATAAACTGTTATAATTATATACACTGAGTGTATTCCTCATTCTAATTAAATGATATTACCTTGGTGTTAGGAACGCTTGAAATTGACACGTTAATGTGTTCATGTCATCTTGAGATGGAGGGTGCCTTGGTCTAAATTATATAACACACTGTTTACTTTTACTAAGGGAAAATGATGTCCTCTATGTATCCACTTAACCTGCTGCTGGTCATATTCAAGGTCATACTGCAGGATGAATTAGGCCATCTCAATGAACACTGGAAATGTACGGAGCACAAGATCCCCATGAAGCCAATCAGGCATGCGTGAGTGTATGGCAGAGGATGATTTGAGATTGACTGCGGTGTAGGGTGGCCAACAATCTCTAATGCCCTGTACACACGGTCGGAAATTCAGATGGAAAAGGTTCGATCGGATTATATTGTCGGAAAATCTGATCGTGTGTGGGCTCTATCAGACTTTTTCCGTGAGAGCAGGATCTAAAATTTCCCGACAAAAAAATCTGATCTGACTTTTTTCGAACGTTTGTAGAGAATTCTGACAGTGCCACGTGCGCTCAGATCAAATTACGAGACCAAAGCTATTGGCTACTAGCCTCTACGTAGTCCCATCATACGCAACGAACGTCACCATGTTCCGAACGATCAAATTTTCCGACAACTTTGTCCGACTATGTGTATGAAACACCAGTTTTGGACAAAATCCGTCAGACAAAATCCGATGGATTTTGTGGTCGGAATGTTTGACCGTGTGTACAGGGCGTAACTGGAGAGTCTGGCTGTTATCACTGCTGCCTGGTTCTTTAAAGTATATCTATGGTCAAAATGTAAAATCATATATGAATTTGTACATTGCGTTTCAATTATTTCTAGCCTACTCCTATTACTCAGAACCATCTTGAAGTTTGTAATCTTATGTAGCTCTGGCCCCCAAAGGAGCTGCTGGTTTTGTTGGGCTTACCATTACCTTCTTGACCTTGTCTCCGTCTAGGGTTTCTCGTGGTAGATGGCCCAACAAACTGCAGAAACTGACACTGGATCCTCTCTTTGGTATATTTATTTAAAAGATAACACAGTTTCTTAATGAAGGGTTAGGAAGAAAGTTCAGGTACTTTTGGAACTGCAAAAATAGGAAGTCTCTCACTATAGAAATCCAGAGAATTACCGTTTCACAACTGGATTCTTACAACCACCGGATAGACCTCCTCTCACTAGGCTTGGCAGCCGGTAAGGTGTTAAGTAAAGAAAAGTCTCTGCCACAGACTTGGATGTAGAACACTTGAGAAGCAACAGTCTCTGCCACTAACGTGAATGTAACTGAGGAACGTAGATACATTTAGAGAACTATGATATGGTACCAGTATCTCTCAGCTGGACTGGCGATACCGTATAAAACTAGATCCACAAAGTGTCCTTCAACTGAGCCTCCAGGCTCCTTCTGAGAAACCAGCCTTATTCATGGCCTTCTCCCGAAGAGTCCTCCCCTGGATGCTTCTCCAGTTGCTGGGCCTCTCCCTATATGAGACGGCACCGGACCACCTTTGAATCATTTTGGCCTCATATCCATTCAGGCCTTTCCCTGCAGTTGCTTCGCCTTGGGCTATCTGGCCATGAGACTCGGAATTGCATGGATCCCCATCCCAGGCCAGGAGGGCCATGGGGGCTGGTCATGAGGACCAGGACCGAACAGACGGAAAATCTCTTCTGGACCGGAACCCAGAAGCACATGATGTCAGTACCTTAAATACCCTCTCCCAGAATGCACAGCAAGACGACACTCCCACTGGGCTGGTTCAGAGAGAAAGAAGGCATTCAATGCACCCAACTAGACTGCATTCTACCACTTGCTGGTGGTGACAGCAACACCTGCAACCAAGGAGAACTCAGTGCAATCCAGCTAGACTGGTACTGAAACCATGATTTGGCAAAATGAGCCCTAAAACCCAACTGCGGTTTTAGGAATATTCATTTTTAAAACAAATAGTTCGTGCTCTTCAGGAGCCGGTGCTACACTTACTTTTGGAAGATCCCCAATCATATGCTTCCTTGAATTCTGTAATCCATAGTCACTATGCCCAGTCAGTAGGCACTGCTGTGTCACACATTTCACAGAGCAGGCGTGCAGCTACAGGGGTCACAGGGATCACAATTGCAACCCGGCCCCATGCTCCAGGGGCCTATGTACCTTTCCTCTGTACACCTGGATAGAAGGGGCAGCAGCCTACAGAGAAACTGATCCCCTCTATCTTCCTCCTGCAGCCGCTGAATGCCTGATTCTCCTCCTCTCCCTCCTGCAGGCATTCAGCGGCTGCAGGAGGAAGATGGAGGGGATTGGTTCCTCTATAGGTTGCCTCCCCTTCTATCCACCTTCCCTCTGCTTCCCCCTGGGCCCTGCACTTTTTCCCAGCCCTGTGCTGAGGGAGAAAGCTGTGTATACAGTGGTGTGAAAAAGTGTTTGCCCCCTTCCTCATTTCCTGTTCCTTTGCATGTTTGTCACACTTAAGTGTTTCGGAACATCAAACCAATTTAAACAATAGTCAAGGACAACACAAGTAAACACAAAATGCAATTTGTAAATGAAGGTGTTTATTATTAAAGGTGAAAAAAAAATCCAAACCATCATGGCCCTGTGTGAAAAAGTGATTGCCCCCTAAACCTAATAACTGGTTGGGCCACCCTTAGCAGCAACAACTGCAACCAAGCGTTTGCGATAACGTGCAATGAGGCTTTTACAGCGTCCTGGAGGAATTTTGGCCCAATCATCTTTGCAGAATTGTCCTAATTCAGTTACATTAGAGGGTTTTCGAGCATGAACGGCCTTTTTAAGGTCATACCACAACATCTCAATAGGATTCAGGTCAGGACTTTGGCTAGGCCACTCCAAAGTCTTCATTTTGTTTTTCTTCAGCCATTCGGTGGTGGACTTGCTGGTGTGTTTAGGATCATTGTCCTGCTGCAGAACCCAAGTTCGTTTCAGCTTGAGTACACGAACAGATGGTCGGACATTCTCCTTCAGGATCTCTTGGTAGACAGCAGAATTCATAGTTCCTTTTATCACGGCAAGTCTTCCAGGTCCTGAAGCAGCAAAACAGCCCCAGACCATCACACTACCACCACCATATTTTGCTGTTGGTATAATGTTCTTTTTCTGAAATGCAGTGTTCCTTCTACGCCAGATATACTTGGACACACACCTTCCAAAGAGTTCCACTTTTGTCTCATCGGTCCACAGAATGTTGTCCCAAAAGTCTTGGGGATCATCAAGATGTGTTGTGGAGAAATTGAGACGAGCTTTGATGTTGTTTTTGCTCAGCAGTGGTTTTCTCCTTGGAACTCTGCCATGCAGGCCATTTTTGCCCAGTCTTTTCCTGATGGTGGAGGCATGAACGCTGACCTTAACTGAGGCAAGTGAGGCCTGCAGTTCCTTGGACGTTGTTGTGGGGTCTTTTGTGACCTCTTGGATGAGTCGTCGTTGCGCTCTTGGGGTCATTTTGGGCGGCCGGCCACTCCTGGGAAGGTTCACCACTGTTCCATGTCTTCGCCATTTGTGGATAATGGCTCTCACTGTGGTTGGCTGGATTCCCAAAGCTTTGGAAATGGCTTTATAACCCTTTCCAGACTGATAGATCTCAATTACTTTCTTTCTCAATTGTTCCTGAATTTCTTTGGGTCTCGGCATGATGTGTAGCTTTTAAGGATCTTCTGGTGGACCTTACTGTGTCAAGCAGCTCCTATTTAAGTGATGCCTTGATTGTGAACAGGTGTGGCAATAATCAGGCCTGGGTGTGGCTAGAGAAATTGAACTCAGGTGTGGACAACCACAGTTATAGTATGTTTTAACAAGGGGGGCAATCACTTTTTCACACAGGGCCATGATGGTTTGGATTTTTTTTCACCTTTAACCGCTTCCTGCCCGCCCTATAGCCGAATGCCGGCCTTAGGGCGGGCGGCTTCCCGTGCCTGGCCGTCCCTGGACGGCCTGGTGTTTACTTCCGCAATGCGCGCCGCCGCGGGCGCGCATCGCGGAAGTTCTGTGTTTGCCGTGTCCCCCGGGGACAGGCAAACACAGATCGCTGTAAACGGCCAATCACAGCGGCCGTTTACAGCGTGATCGGCGTGTCCAATGGGAGATGATCTCATATGTAAACATATGAGATCATCTCTCAGCGCCGCTCTCCCTCCTCACACAGACAGCGTGTGAGAGGGGAGAGAAGAACGGCTGCAGCAGCCGTCAGTGTAAAAAAGAAAAAAAAAAAAAAAAAAAGTAAAAAAAAAGTTTAATAAAAAGTGCCATCCTCCCCCAGAGCCATCCTCCCCCAGTGCCACCCCCCCCCCAGTGCCATGCCCCCCCCCCCAGTGCCATCCTGCCCCAGTGCCATCCTGCCCCAGTGCCATCCTGCCCCAGTGCCATCCGCCCCAGTGCCATCCGCCCCAGTGCCATCCTGCCCCAGTGCCATCCGCCCCAGTGCCATCCGCCCCAGTGCCATCCACCCCAGTGCAATCCACCCCACCCCAGTGCCACCTGCCCGCAGTGCTATCTGTCCCCAGTGCCACCTGTTGTCAGTGCCATTTGTCCCCAGTGCCATCTGTCATCAGTGCCACGTATAAGTGGCATCTGTCATCAGTGCCACGTGTTATTAGTGCCACATAGTGCCATCTGTCATCAGTGCCACGTATTAGTGCCATCTGTCATCAGTGCCACGTATCAGTGCCATTTGTCATCAGTGCCACCTGTCAGTGTCACGCGCCATCTGTTGTCAGTGTCACGTGTCATCAATGCCACTTATCAGTGCCATCTGTCATCAGTGTCACGTGTCATTGGTGCCACGTATTAGTGCCATCTGTCACCGGTGGCACGTATTAGTGCCACGTATTAGTGCCACATGTCATCAGTGCCACGTATTAGTGCCACGTGTCATCAGTGCCACATATTAGTGCCACGTGTCATCAGTGCCACGTATTAGTGCCACGTGTCATCAGTGCCACGTATTAGTGCCACGTGTCATCAGTGCCACATATTAGTGTCATCTGTCATCAGTGCCACGTGTCATCAGTGCCACGTATAAGTGTCATCATTGCCACGTATCAGTGCCATCTGTCATCAGTGTCACGTGTCATTGTCCTGGTATTTCAAAAGTGTAATAAGTAGTCAACAAGTTAGATGTGTAATTTATGCTCCTAGAACACGTGATGGCGCTCCCTGCATGTTGGGCCTCTCTATGTGGCCAGGCTGCGAAAAAGTCCCACACATGTGGTATTGTAATACTCAGGAGGAGTAGCAGAATTTTTTGGGGGGTGTCATTTGTGGTATACACATGCCACGTGAGAGAAATAACCTATTACAATGACAATTTTGTGGAGAAAAATAAAGAAAATGAAAAATCTTCATTTTGCAAAGAATTGTGGGAAAAAAATGACAACATCAAAAAGCTCACCATGCCTCTTACTAAATACCTTGGAATGTCTACTTTCCAAAAAGGGGTCATTTGGGGGGTATTTGTACTTTCCTGACTTGTTTGGGTCACAAGAAGCGAGATAGGCCACCAGTACATCAGATGTGATCAATTTTGTGCGATTCGCACCACAGCTTGTAGACTCTCTAACTTTCACAAAGACCAAATAATATCCACTAATTTGGGTTATTTTTACCAAAGATATGTAGCAGTATAAATTGTGGCCAAAATTTATGAAGAAAAATTAATAATTTGCATAATTCTGTCACAGAAACAAAGAAATATGCGTTTTTTTTCAAAATTTTCGGTCTTTTTTCATTTATAGCGCAAAAAATAAAAACCCCAGAGGTGATCAAATACCACCAAAAGAAAGCTCTATTTGTGGGAAAAAAAGGACACAAAATTCATTTGGGTACAGTGTTGCATGACTGAGTAATTGTCATTCAAAGTGTGAGAGCACCGAAAGCTGAAAATTGGTCTGGGCAGGAAGGGTGTTTAAGTGCCCAGTAAGCAAGTGGTTAATAATAAACACCTTCATTTACAAATTGCATTTTGTGTTTACTTGTGTTGTCCTTGACTATTGTTTAAATTGGTTTGATGTTCCGAAACACTTAAGTGTGACAAACATGCAAAGGAACAGGAAATGAGGAAGGGGGCAAACACTTTTTCACACCACTGTAGTTTGTTCGGTGTCATTTGCTGTATGGACTATGGAGGAACACCGTTCTGACAGGAGCAGGGAGAGCACAGCCCAGTACACCTCCTCCTGAATGTGATTCCCCACCTGTAAGTGTTGGGTAGGGATTTGTGCTGGGGCAGGTGATTGGAGGAATTGGGCTAAGAGGGGGATTTGGGGGAGGTTGATTTGAGCTAGAAGGGGGAATGGGGGGGGGGGTGCCTGGGAGGAAGAACTTTTTTGCTGCTAGGGTGGGGGGGGGGTGTGGTTTATACTAAGAGGGGGGATTTGGGGGTAAGGATTTGTGTTGGGAAGAGGGATCGGGGGAGTTGGGCTAACGGGGGGCATAGGGGGTGGGGATCTGTGCTAGGAGTGGAGAAAGGGGGGGGGAGTTGCGCAGTGAGGGAGGGTTTGTGCTGTTAGGAGGGGGTGGGGGGTTTAGGCTAAGAGGGGGGATTTGTGGGGCTCAGAGGGGGGGTGGGGTGTATTTGTTCTAAGATAGGAAATTTGAGGAGAAAGAAGATGTGTGCTTGTGGGGGGGGGGGGGGGTGAAGGAGATTTGTGCTAGCATGGGGGAATTGAGCCCTCAGTCTCCATCTCTGCAGCCTCAGCAGCACAGAATGAATGGACAGGAATAGCTCTGTACAGGGTTTGCCATTCATTCATAAACTGAAGTATAGTAAACACAGTTTACTATGCCTCAGTTAAGACTGGACAAAGTCAGTGAATTTTTCATTCAGACAAGGAACGGGCCGATAAATTACATATTTACCGTCAGCCTTCCCAACTCGCCATCCTGACAGATCCCCCGCAGCAGCCAGCGGAAGAGGGGTGGGATGAACACGACAGTGCTTTGAGGTACGAGGGGGGCCATGAGAAAGCAGAAAGGGGCCAGAAGAGAGCACAGGGGGACCAGGAGAGAGGACAGGGGACCAGGAGAGAGGACAGGGGACCAGGGGCAGCAGAAAGAAGATGGATAGGAGGGGCAGCGGGGCGGCATATAGAGGAACTGATCTGTTCCTTTTCTCTCCTGAATGCTGCAGGAGTGATAGGAGGAGAAGTCTGCATTCAGTGGTGGCAGGAGAGAAATGGACGGATGGGTTCCTCTATATGCCGCCCCTGCTGTCCCTCCTGTCCAGATGACTCAGCCCAATGGATATATATATATATATATATATATATATATATATATATATATATATATATATATATATATATATATATATATATAT
Source organism: Lithobates pipiens (assembly GCF_037356315.1). Lineage (NCBI taxonomy): Eukaryota > Metazoa > Chordata > Amphibia > Anura > Ranidae > Lithobates > Lithobates pipiens. The sequence continues at coordinate 497,067,530 of NW_027507718.1, read as the reverse complement.
TTTTTTTTTTTTTTTTTTTTTTTTTTTATTTCTTCAGTTGTTTGCTGGTTTCTGGCCTAGACCAAAATTATGTCATACATCTCAGGAGATTTCATGGTACATTTCTCTTTTCATTTGGAGGAGGAGAGGATGGGCTTTCTCAGCTAAGCACATCCTCCTGCCTGCATGCTTGAGCTAAGGGCAGATGGATTCCAGGACATAAATGCTTCATTAATGATTTGCCATTACTGAAAATGACCACGAGTGTCGAAGTTATTTCCCAACAAAATAAAGTGTGGAGACATGGAAGGATGGGTGCATTTGCTTTGAATATAAAAAAAAAAATGAAATAGTGTGTTGTTTGCTAATGTGTCTTCCTCTGTCCTCTGCTCCTGTTTAGTGCTAGTCATTTTAGTCTTAGTCCCTCCCTATTTGTTTTATATTCCCTCAAAGTTATGCCGCACACACGACCGGACTTTCCGCCAGACTAGGTCCGACGCAATCTGTCCATCTGACAATCCGATCATGTGTGGGCTAATCCGATCATTTTTAATTTTTAATTTTAAAAATCCGACGACCTAGAAATGGAACATGTTTCAAATCTGTCCGACGGACTCAATTCCTGTCGGGAAAACCGTTCGTCTGTATGCTGGTCTGACGGACCAAATACGACGCAAGGGAACCTATTGTCTATTGGCTATTGAACTTCCTTTTCTAGTCCCATCTTACGTCATCACGTTCAAAATGAATAGACTTTCGAATGGAGTAAATCCGTTTGTGTGTGGCCAAGTCCGTTCCTTCGGAAGTCCGTCGGAACTCTGCTGAAAAGCCAGTCGGGAAGACCGTCAGACCTAGCCTGCCGGAAAGTCCGGTCGTGTGTACGCGCCATTAGTTATTCACGGGGACAATGAAAAACATTGTCTTCTTACTTTTAAAAAAACTTGAAAAAAATTCTCTGTACTGTGTAGCACACCCCCTTAAGGGCCGCAGATGTACTGGTACCCCCCACCCTGCACAGCCAGGCATACTGAATTTCCACAGGCAAAGTCTGTGACTTTGTTTTTGTTATTTATTGAGGGATAATAACTTGGATGGGAATGGGAGGTTACGGGATGCCCACTTGACTTCAACATCAAACTTCAGGGACAATTCTTCCTACATACAGTCTCTATATACAGCTCCACTTCTTCACTCCAGCAAACACTTGCTCGCAGAACCCAGCTGGATCACTGTGAAGATCTTACAATCACTCAGATTAGATGCAATGGCCCATCACAGGCAGGAATATGAGGCCCATTGGTTGTGTAGCAAGAGTTTTCAGTGTCCGGCTTGTATCACTCCTGTGGCTACTGATCCCAGCACCACCTCTTCAGGCACTGCCAACCTGCCAGGCTGCAGCTGCCCCTTTCACTATCCTTCCAGGCCCACAGTCCTCCCAGACTGACACTCACCAGCCCTCCCAGCTGACTCTCAGGATGACTCCCAGTAGTGTTGACCTGCTCCTGCTGTCTTCTCTCCTTGCTTCTGTACCTCCAGGAAGGGCTTTCTCTGTGAGTTTTGGCAGAATCCTTTTAGCACTCGAGCCTTGGCCCAAGGTCACCCCCCCCCCCAGGCTAGGGGACACCCCTGAGGCCCACAACAGCCTCCTCAGCAATCCATCTCCATCTTCTACCCGCTTACCCCTCTAGCATGACTCATGTGTATTTATGAGGTGGCCTGCCCCCTGCCAGCCCTTTACTGGGGTTTAGCTGAGGTCCTCATTAATATTCCAAGCAGCTCCTCCTAACCTCCACCCACTATGTCTAGAACATTCTTCAATGTCCCAGAGAACAGGGGGAGGCACCAGAGAAGCTGCTAGGATGAGTCATCCAGCCCTGAGTCACTGAACCCTGACCCATACTCACAGTTCAGGTTTAGCTCTGAGCCAAATACATTTACCTACACTAACAAATCTACACTAACAAACCTATACTAACATCTAGCACACACTAGAGGGAGTAAAATTGCATTGGATTCAACTTTGTTGCCTTTTTGAAGAGTTAAGTTGCCTGTGGATGCTTCCAAGTCAGCAGGTGACCATACTGTGCAAACAGACTGGGTCTAAAGAGGTATGCAAATGCATAAGGTGGCATTTGAAACAGAACAATAAGGAAATTGGTTATAGAGCTATTCACTTTCAGACATTACAGAGGACAAGGGGCACTCTTAGCCCTTGTACACACAGTCAGACATTCCGACGGAAAATGTCCGATCGGAGTGTGTTGTCGGATAATCCGACTGTGTGTGGGTTCCATCGAACTGTTTCCGTCGGAATATCCGACCAGACAAAGTTTTAGAGCTGGGCTATAAAACTTTCCGACAACATGATCCAATGGACTTTGTCCGATTGTGTGTAGAGAATACTGATTGGACAAAGTGCCACGCATGCTCAGATCAAATTCCTAGACCAAAGCTATTGGCTACTAGCCTGAACGTAGTCCCGTCGTAATGAAATAACGTCATCACGTTACGATTTACGGATTTTCCGACAACTTTGTCCGACCGTGTGTATGCGACACATCTTGAGGAACCTCTACATATTGAAAGTCTTCTTCACAGTAAGAGCTTTGAAAATGTGGAAAAGACGTCCTCAAAACTAGTCCAGGCCAGCTCAGTAGACTGTATGGAAAAGGGCTGGATGCATTCCTAAATGCACAAAATATAACTAGATACTAACATTTAGGCCTCATGCACACTGGACATTAAAATAACTTTATAAAAACACCACTAACTTTGCAGTGAGTTTTTCAACGTTTTTGCAATCTCTTTTTTTAGCGTTTATTCGCATTTTGTAGCTTTTTTTTTTCACGTTAACGTTTTTATTTATTTTTTTATTTTTTAATGGGTCAAAATTTTCAATAAATGCTGGTGAGGCACATTTATGAGCGTTTATCGGCACTCACCAGAGTTTTTTCACGTTGGAGTGTTTTTACAGCTGAAATCAGATGAAAAACTCTCAGAACCCACTAGTTTTGGGGTTTTTTTTAAGCCAAAAAACACCCCAACCAAAATCTGCTGATAACAGCCTATGTGTGCATGGACACATTGGATAACATGATGGGGAGTTTATTGACTGTAGAAAAAAATGTCTGAAGCCAAAAACAGCTGCTGTTAAAACATCCAAAAACGTCCAGTGTGCATGAAGCCTCACAGTGCCTTGAAAAAGTATTCATACCCCTTGAAATTTTCCACATTTTGTCATGCTACAACCACAAAAAGGTAAATTTATTTTATTGGGATTTTATGTGATAGACCAACACAAAGTGGCACATAATTGTGAAGTGGAAGGAAAATTATAAATTTTTTTCACATTTTTTTACAAATAAATATCTGAAAAAAGTGTGGCATTTATTTGTATTCAGCTCTCTTTACTCTGATAGCCCTAAATAAAATCTAGTGGAACCAATTGCCTTCAGAAGACACCTAATTAGTAAATAGAGTCCACCTGTGAGTAATTTAATCTCAGTATGTTCTGTGACACACACAGAGGTTTGTTAGAGAACCTTAATGAACTAACAGCATCATGAAGGCCAAGGAACACATCAGGCAGGTCAGGGATAAAGTTGTGGAGAAGTTTAAAGCAGGGTTAGGTTATAAAAAAATATCTCAAGCTTTGAACATCTCACGGAGCACTGTTCAATCCATCATCTGAAAATTGAAAGATTATGGCACAATGATAACACTACCAAGACATGGCCAGCCAACTAAGTTGACAGGCCAGGCAAGGAAAACATTAATCAGAGAAACAGCCAAGAGGCCCATTGTAGAGATCCACAGCTCAGGTGGGAGAATCTGTCCACAGGACAACTATTAGTCGGGCACTCCACAAATCTGGCCTTTATGGAAGAGTGGCAAGAAGAAAGCCATTGTTGAAAGAAAGCCATAAGAAGTCACGTTTGCAGTTTGTGAGAAGCCATGTGGGGGACACAGCAAACATGTGGAAGAAGGTGCTCTGGTCAGATGAGGCCAAAATTGAACTTTTTGGCCTAAAAGCAAAACGTTATGTGTGGCAGAAAACTAACACTGCACATCACCCTGAACACACATGGTGGTGGTAGCATCATGTTATGGAGATGCTTTTCTTCAGCAGGGACAGGGAAGCTGGTCAGAGTTGATGGGAAAATGGATGGAGCCAAATACAGGCCAATCTTAGAAGAAAACCTGCAAAAGACTTGAGACTGGGGCGGAGGTTCACCTTCCAGCAGGACAACGATCCTAAACATACAGCCAGCGCTACAATGGAATGCTTTAGATCAAAGCATATTCATGTGTTAGAATGGCCCAGTCAAAGTCCAGACCTTAATCCAGTTGAGAATCTGTGGCAAGACTTGAAAACTACTGTTCACATATGCTTTGCATCCAATCTGACAAAGCTTGAGCTAGTTTGCATAGAAGAATGGGCAAACATGTCACTCTCTAGATGTGCAAAGCTGGTAGAGACATACCTGAAAAGACTTGCAGCTGTAATTGTAGTGCAAGGTGGTTCTACAAAGTATTGACTCAGGGGGGCTAAACAGAAATGCCCCCCACACTTTTCACATATTTATCTGTAAACTATTTGGAAAACCATTTATTATTTTCCTTCTACTTCACAATTATGTGCCACTTTGTGTTGGTCTATCACATAAAATTCCAATAAAATACATTTATGTTTTTGGTTGTAACGTGACAAAATGTGGAAAATTTGAAGGGGTGTGAATACTTTTTCAAGGCACTGTATAGGTCTTACCACCGGAGCTTGTTCCTCTAGGGAATATCCAATTGCCTCCTGGGGGTTCAGGAAGGTTTTTTTTTACAAGAGCAGATTGGACCATGTTTTTACAAGGGGGTGGCTTGCATTCTTTTGGATCAAATATGGGTATAGGATTGTGTATATGGAAGTTTTTTGCACATTTATCTATTATTATTTTTTTCTTTATTTATTTATTTTTCCATTGGTTGAACTAGATGGACTTGTGTCTTTTTTCAACTTGTCTAGCTATGTAATTATGTAATAGTTGTTGAATCGGGTGAATATCAAGGTAAACAGTCTGTCGACAGCTGGTTGAGCGGCTTGGCCTTTAGCTGCTGACAGACTGTCTGCCTTAATATTCACCCATTTCAACAACTGTCAGTCCAGTATACTTTATCATCTATTTGGCTTTGCAATAATTCCATTTGTCTCTTTTTGGAATAAACTTGTATCTGGACAATTTAATTTTCTGGTGTGGCGCTTCATTCCCAAACCAAGAAAAGAGTTGAAATTCTTTGGCGTGGAGAAGCTACCAGCCCAAAACCCAGATAGCAAGCCCATAAATCCTTATAATAATAGGATAACCCTAAGGTCTCACCACTTATTTTCCATTTCCCCCAAGCAATACTAATGCAAACCTTATCCCACTCTACTTTCATTTATTTTCATTCCTTTTGTGTTCCTGTTGGCGAGATTTCCCCTCATGTTCTGTCCCAGTGCCATCTTTGTCCCTATTACAGAAAGCAAAGGAAAATCTCTCTAGTGAGGATGACAGATACCTCTAAAAACCTGACAGAGGTTCTTACCCTTCTGAGCAGCAAATACTCCCATCACATTGTTACACAAACTATTTGACACATCTATGTCTGCCTAGTAAACCATAGCTGTTCCCAGTGCTGTAGTGGTGTAGAACAGAAAAATCTGTAAAAGGGATATAACTTTACGGTCATGAAGTGAATGAAACAGGATCCATGAATGGAAGAAGGGCAGATGATTGATTGGTTCCCCCCCATACACTCAGGGATCCTGTTCATTCATTCATTCGTGGAAGCTGTAGTATGGCTTCTGTAAATAGAGCAGCTGGATGGAAAGGGTATGCATAGCAAGACTCTCTTAATGAAAGCCAGTACCTCAGTACTTTATTGACCCCACTCCACACCGGGAGATTATGGTGGCCAGGGTGGGGCAGGATGGAGGACAATTTTCACTAACAGAAGAGTAATTAGCACAAGGGACATAACTTACATAACTTACAGACAGTTGTGTCCCCTGTGAAAATGTTCCTCCATCTTGCCCTATCCCTTACCCCTGCCACAACTGATTATGGTGGCCAGGTTGGGGCAATTTTCACTAAAGCTGACCATAGAAGGTGCGAATCTCAGCCGGTTTCAGCAGGGACCAGCCTGTGACAGGCTCTCATCAAGAGTTACTGGCTGTGCCTACCCTCTTCCATTTAGCTGCTCCATTCATAGAAGCTGTACTACAACTTTACTTAATGAAACAGGGTCCATGAATAAATGGTGGATGATTTATTGGTCCCCCTCCATTCATAGATCCCGTTCCATTTATAGAAATGTAGTGCAGCTTCTATGAATGGGGCAGCTGGATGGAAAGGGAAGGCATAGTTAGTCTCACCCAATGAGTCAGTAGCTCATTAGTTGTTTTAACCCCACGCCACACCATAATATTATGGCGGCCAGGTTGGGGCAGGACAGAGGACGATTTACACTGACAGAAGATTAATCAGCACAAGGTATATAACTTATATAAGTCAGTAGTGTCCCTGGTGCTAATTTATTTTCTGTTGGTGAAAATGTTCCTCCATCATACCCTACCCCTCCACCTCTGCCACAATGAATTATGTGGCTAGGGTGGGGCAGGACGAAGGACGATTTTCACTAAAGCTGGCCTTAGATGGTTTGAATCTTGGGCGGTTCAGCAGGGACCAGCCAACATTCAAACCATCTATGGGCAGACTGGGTGTACCCAAGTCGATTATAGCCACTAGCGATAATTACTGTACTCTCCTGGCAGGGATTGCTCTCTGCCACCCCCCCTCCACCGGGAGAACACAATAGCTCTGCGTGAGGGATTGCCCCATCAACACTAACTGTTGATAGGGGAATCAAGTCATTTTCTTTCCTGCACTCCAACGTTGCGGGAAAGAAAATCACATAATTTAACAGAAGAGTAGTCAGCACAAGGGATACATCCCACTGACTGTATGTTAAGTGCCCATAGACACACTCCTAAACCTTGTGGACAGCCTTCCCAGAAGAGATGTAGCTGTTATAGATGCAAAAAGTGTACCAACTCAATGTTGAACCATACGGTCTAAGACTGGGATGCCATTAAATTTCATGTGCGTGTAAAGGCAGATGTCTCATGGATCTATGGACATATCCCTCCCTACCTCAAAGAACTTCTCAAACCACAAAACACAACACGTCCCCTTCGCTCCATTCACTCAAACCTTTTTCATATACTCAGAACTAAACTCAGGACAATGGGAGACAGGGCCTTTTGTGCACCTGCCCCGCGCCTGTGGAATGCCCTGCCTGACACCTTGAGGGCTCCTCAATCTACTGACTGTTTTAGGTCTGATTTCTTTTTAGCAAAGCTTTTTGTTCCTTTTAGATGTTTATTTCATCATATAAATTGCTCAGATTTGTTTTTAACCTGTAGCACTTTGAGATCTTTTGATGAAAAGGGCACTATACATAAAATGTATTATTATTATTATTTCCAATATTTTTGGTAATTTAGTGTATTTTAGTGTATTTTCTTTCATCTGATATAGTGCATTGGCAGCCCTTCCATAATTAATAAGCTGCCTTAACACAAAGCAGGTCAACATATGACATAGCGCACGTGTTTATGCACAAAAAACAGACGAGTCCTGGAATGGACCATCACTGGGTTTTAAAGCATAAAACACCTGCTTTACAGCTTAGTGAATAGGGCCAATTGTCTTTTACAAAATGGTAACCACATGTAATAAATCTTTCAGGCGACAACAGAACATCAGTAATAAAAGCCTTCATAAAATGAATACACAACATTAGATGGAGTTAATGACTTTATTTACTTACTGGGTACAAAGCCATGGTCGATACCTCTATTCCAAGCTACTGGTCATCTAAATTCTGCTTTTAAGCTGCCATGTTTGTTATGTTTTTGTTTTTTGTATTTTTTTTTCATAACCAGCAAGTTCAAATGGACCTCCCACACACACACACACACACAAAGGAGGCAGCCATTTTGCTGACCCAATAGGCATCCTAGGAATCCACCAGGCACTTATGGCCTCACGGAGACAAAATGGCTGCTGGAGCAAAAGGTCAAAGGTGAAGGGCGCACCTTAACATCCAAATATTTAACTAATAAAAAGAAAAAAATAAATGCCATTTCAGTCACCGCAATGTCTTTCACACGCCGACAAACAAACTTAGCTAGCGGTTATTGGTGGGGACTAGTTAGGAACAAGTTATCAAACATCTAGAGAACAAAATGCACAAGAAGTTATAAGCCTCAGGTTAGGTTATTAGTCGATATTTTGAAGAGAAAAAAAAAAGCCACATACTATCACAAGGATGTTATAAGTTCATCGTTTTGGGCACACAATTAGGCATGTTCGCTAGGTATAGTTTTGCACTAAACAAAAGCATAATAGATGAACGTTTCACCATTGACTTTCATGTCCTAACTATGATACCTGCCAACCTATTGTCACTTGCATGCATGTCACATTTTCCCTTCTAAGATTGGATTTTATTTTAAGGCCCAAGCTAAACACGAGGTTAAAGGAGCAAATTCTAGATGTGCCAATCCTTGCACCAAAAATCACACCACGAATCACTAAATACCTAAATACTGCCATATTGTGTGGTCATGAGTAGCCACAGGCATACCAGTGTGCTATTGTGAATGTTACTCACACCATAGAACAAGAGCAAGAGTTGTGGAAGCAACAGTTGAAAACCTTTGGTCTTTAAAGCAACTCTATGGCCTGTTTCACCTGGGCTTCAACTTATATAAGAGCAGTGTGAACATCAAGCTTTGAGAAAACTTTAGCACAGGGGTAGGCAACCTGGGGCCCTCCAGCTGTTGCAGAACTTCAAGTACCATCATGCCTCTGGGAGTAATTGGAACTGCCTTGCAATGCCTCATGGTAAATGTAGTTCCACAGCAGCTGGAGGGCCCCAAGTTGCCTACCTCTGCTTTAGCAGATCTTTCAGCAAGGTTCTTTGAAGCTTTTAAAGTACCATTCAGCTCCAATTTGTAAATGTTGAATTCATATCCTAATGGGAGTACTGATTGTCACTTTAAAGCAGCGTTCGACCCATTTAAAAGAACAGTGTAGCTGCTGACTTTTAATAATCAGACAGTCACCTGTCCTACGGTCCAGCAATGCGGGCATATGAAGCTCCACTCCTCTCCCCTTCCTCCTAGCGGTTCTGGCATTCTAACTGTGGGCACCTGGCTGTGGCTTCACAGTCGGGAGTGCACTGCTCATGCGTGAGCCGGGCTCGCACTGCGCATTTGCGAGCCGCACTGTGAATGGCCAGGCAATCATCTGGGACCTGTAACATGTCCCAGAAGATTGCAGGGAGGAAGGTGGGAGAGGTGATCTTCCTTCCAGTGCCAGGGAGGAAGTGGGAACAGGGTTCCTCTAAAAACAGGGTACCCGAACCTCCCCCAAAAAAATGACATGCCAAATGTGGCATGTCAGGGGGTCACCAGCACTTAAAGTGGAAGTTCCATTATTGGGTGGAACTCTGCTTTAAACAAGCTGCTAGCAGGCTTCAGCACTTCTTGAAGCTTAATAACAATAAAGCAATTGATATCATGCCTACATGATAAATCATAATAAGTTATAATTGGTGAATTTCTAAATTAGAGGTGCAGCCGCTGTAACAAACCAACAAAGAGTAAAAGATAAAAGCAGTTGTATGACGAAACATGTTGAGTGGGACTTCCAGAACTTTTGGTTTGGTGGAACGCATTTTGAATGGCCAGTGGCGCTTCATTGTACTGTCTTATGAATGTTATACATTTATATACATTGTAAGTGTGATATTAAAGTAATTCTAAAGCCTCAAGGGTTTTATACCTCAATGTATTTTATGCATTAAGGTAAAAAAAAAAAAACTACTGTGTCACAGACTTACCCCCTCCCCTCCCTTATACTTACCTGAACCCCATTGCAATGCAGCACTGTGCATGAAAGCTGCAGCCCTCCTGGCTTTGTCGCTCCTCCCTGGGCAGATCAATAGCAGCGGGAGCCATTGGCTCCTGCTCCTGTCAATCAACTCCAGTGATGATTGGGTGGGGCCAAGTCCTACTGTCTGTGTCAATGGGCGCAGCAGCAAGACATGGGAGAAAGCCTGCATGAGGAATTGGTTTCCTATTGGGAGCACCAGCAAGAGAGGAGGAGCCAAGAGATCCATCATGGGACCCGAGAAGAGGAGGATCAGTGTCGTTCTTTATTTAATTTGGAAGCCATGTTTGGGCTTTTTATGAACTTTTAATACTTATCATTTGGTGTGAGATCTGTTTTATTTGTTTTGGCTTACTTCTTCAAGCTTGTTAAAAGCCTGCTAGCAGTTTGCTTAAAGTGGCAGTCAACACCCCCATTAGAACCTGCGATCAGCATTTACAATCTGGAGTTGAATAGTACTAAAGTTTCAACAAAGCTCAAAGCTTTCACTCTGCAAACATTTTGTTTACGCTCGCTGTTCACATTTCTTTTTACAATCTGAAGCCCTTGTGAAATAGGCCTATCGTTGAAATTAAAGTGCCAATAAAAGAGTTCCCTGCAAATGAAGATAGTAATTACGTACCTCTCCTGCTGCCCACAAAATTATATGCCATTGTACTGAAGAGAAATCACTAACTGGAGTCCATTTAGATTGAAACACTTCCAGGACACTCAATGTCCTTGTCCTAGTGTGGTTCCTCTCATTAATCCCAATATAACTACTGGACATAGGCGTGCACTTGGGCACACCCTAATCACCCCATGCAGTGCGGATTCCCCTTGCTGATATTTCACCAAAGCCCCCCGACGGGGCTTCTAAAAAAAAATTGTAAAAAAAATACAAGAATGAAATAATAAAAATAAAAAAAACTACTGACTCTGTCCACTGCCCTACTAACACCAACCTCTGCCCTACTGACAAGTCCACTGCTCTACGGACACCATCCACTGTCCTACTACCACCGTCCATGTTTTATTGCATTTAAGGTGCAAACCCTAATGCAATAGACTGTGCACACCTATACTACTGGAGTAGTCTTGGAGGTCAGTGGGAAGAGCCACTGAACACAGCCTGGTCCAGCAAATCATGGGGTCTGGGGGTGTTCGGGGCTTCAGGCAATGGTTATATTTCAGTAGGCTGGTGTTTGGTGGTGTAGTGGTTAGCATTCTCACCTAGCAGTAAGAAGTGGTTGCTGGTTCAAATCCCAACCACGACACTACCTGCTTGGAGTTTGTATGTTCTCCCTGTGCCTGCGTGGGTTTCCTCTGGGTACTCCAGTTTCCTCCCACGAACCAAAGGCATGCAGGTAGGTTAATTGGCTTCTGTCCAAAATTGGCCCTAGTATATGAATGGGGACCTAGGATTGTGGGCTCCTTGAGGGTAGGGACTGGTGTGAGTGTGCAGTGTACAGGGATGGGGACAGTTGTAGACACTAACTCAGGTTGAACTGGATGGACTGGTGTCTTTATTCAACCTTACTAACTATGAAACTATTTACATGCTGTTGAAATTCTGATGATGTAGGAATAGGGGAACACTGCAGACAGCCCAGAAAGCTTTCTATCCGACACTGCCAGAAGTGTCAATTTTGCTGCAAGATTGGAAACTTCGGGGTTGATTTACTACAGGGGTAGGCTACCTTGGCACTCCAGCTGTGGTGAGAACTACAAATCCCATCATGATTCTGCCTCTAGGAGTCATGCCTGTGATTGTCAGGGTCTTGCAATGTCTCATGGGACTTGTAGTTTCACCACAGCCGGAGGGTTAAGGTTGCCTACCCCTTTTTTACTAAAACTGGAGTGCAAAATCTGGTGCAGCTCTAGTAAGGGATTAGAGTTAAATCCCTACCTACCTTTTCTTTTTTTATAAAGGTGAACTAACCCTTTAAAGGTCAAGATACAACTTTATTTTAATAAAGGTCAGGCCGACAGTCCAATTTGTTAAAAAAAAAAATCCCCTTTTTCCAGGGTTTGATATTGAAACCAATGTGAAGGATAGAAGTGAAACACAGGTCTTGTCAGCAATTGGTAATCACCCTGGAGGAAACACCATTAAAGATCCACTTCTATTCCATTTACATTGTTTCAATCCCAAGCACTTATGACGGGTGCATTTCTGGACCCCCAAAACACGATGCTACTCTTTAGATTGTCTCCCTGACTTTTATTGGAATATAGTCATACCTGGACCTCTAAGCAGTAGTATGGTGCTTCAATTTACATTTTTGTTACATTACAATACAAGTCAACAAGACCATGGAGATCTTCTGGGCTGTAGAAACCACCTGTTCGGGAACCAGGTCACCTACATCATCATCATATACCAGTAAAATAACCATAGGGGTTCAACTATTTTTCCACTTTCCACAAAAATCCATCAGGCCGGATTTCTATATGTACACCTAATAAAGATCATCTGCTTGTTTTCAGTTTGCAGCATAGTAGGTGGCCTTGTGAGATGCAACAATGGGTGATTTTTGGTCAAGCAGTTAACCACCTAGAAATCACTGGTAGCCGGCATCTCAGGACTAATTTTCCACTGGCTAACTCCTGTCAAGGTCTCAAAGCTTCAGGATGGGATTAGGGCCAAAATACAAGTTAGAAATTTATCAGCAGTCAATATACTCATTTGCTTTTTTTGTGCAACATATTTTAACTCCAATAAAATCTTGGGTAGCATGCAAATAGACAGTGCTAAGCTTCAGATCATGCCAGACGCATACAAATCGGCAGGTATGCATACAAAATGACTTCTTAAAAAAAAAATAACAACCATTTAGTAAAGCCTAGAGTTCTAGAAGGAATCCATTGCTTTAAATTCACTAAGAGCCTGGACAGGGGAAATATGCTTCTTTTGGGATCCTCGTCGTACTCGGGTCTGGTACTCTTCAGGTTTTTCTCTTTTTACTAGAGGTTTCTTCTCTGGAGCTTTCATCTTCCAGGAGACAACGGGGGAGTTCACAGCTGCTGTGCCATACACTTTCTGGTATTTGGTGGAAGCCACATATGAAGCCTTTACGGTTAACACAACGGCGTTCATCAGATTCTTGGCTGCTTGAATCAGGGAAGTGGCACTGTCCAACTGTGAAGAATAAAAAACAAGAAATTGTAATACCTGCGTAATAAAATGTGAGACTTAGGGTAATATTTACATTTATTGAATTTAATTGGCTGTCAGACTTGAAGCTACAGAAAGCTGGTTGCCAGCAACTGATCTGGATCCTGGGGCTGATGCCCCTCCTGCCCACCCCTTGTCTCAGCCCTGACAATGTTGCATGGGTTAAGCACAGAATAAACTGCATTGTCACCCTGTTAAAGGAGTTAAAAAACAATCCATTTAGTTGCAGAATCAACAGGCAGGATCAACAAGTAATATAACTATGTTACATTGGGTCATAAAATGATTGTTATTGCTGGTGACAGACTTATTTGATTTTACCCACAATTCCACTTTAACTTGCCTTAAAATGGTACAAAAAAAAATAGGAAAAAAAAAGGAACAAATATGGAGCAGAAAACTAGTGAATTAGTTGAATTGGACCATGGGAGCAGATAAAATGAGCGGCTTGCAGAACTCTGATCATCTGTAATCATTACACATAAGCGAGCTATGGATAAGAAGACTGTATCTCGGAGAGTTTTAATGCTACAGAATTCATTTTACTAAGAGCTGAGCTTGTTTTCTGAAAGCCATTGCCAGCGTTTAGCTTTTATGCAGATGCATTACTTTAAAAAAAGCCATAAAGCAGGAGGAAATGTATCATTTTATTAATATCACACATCAGCAGAGTAAACCAGGAATTAAGTAAAGCCTTTTTCTGGGAATGGAAGAACATGTAAATTTAACGAAACGATAAAAGTTTCAGACGGAGCAAGCAGAGGCTCGCAGAGTGTTATAAACAAACTGGATGCGTCTTGATGGTAATCCAGTCTGCCCTGTCTAATCTCCATGCAAATTAAAGCCTCAAATGAATGTGATTTGTGTGACGTTTTAGTTAATTTAGTCATTATATGACATAGCAGAGACTAAAAAAAAAAAAAAAAATTAAAAATAAAAATAAAATAAAATGCAAGATAAAATAAAAAGTTGCAACCATAATCACAATGCATTTCTCCAGTGAGCATTGGAAGGACGGAGCTCAGAGGTGGTTACAATGGTCATGAGTCCTAACTCCTAAGTTCCTCACTGTTGGAAAGCAGGTGCAGTTATGTTTTTAACCAGTCATGATGTTGCTGGACGCATGACTAAACCTCTTGTTGTTTTATAGGAAACCAACAGAAACATATAAATGGGAAATGACCATGTAGTTCCAAGACAGAGCAATACATTATACATTACTACCACCTAGTAGCAGAATTACTAATCACAGTATAATAAATTGAATGGTTATTGTGCCTATGTCCATATACAGTATATAGCATGCCAATATCCACTTTATCAAAAATTTTGGTAAAGTTGGGTTTTCACTTTGCAAGAGGGGTCCTACAGGTCACAATTCTCCCAAAAAGTAGCCTACAAGAGCTTGCTTGGCTATAGGTCATAATCTTCTGCTTATGTTTGATTATTTTTCAACGATTCAGCCTTCCACATCCCAGTTTTTGCTTTCCTCCATTGTCTCACACATCTGCTTCCATCTCAGACCCTTTTGTGCTTGCTTTTCCTAGACACACCCAACATACGCTATCTGTACCTCAACTGGACATTTAGAAGCACATAAAGAGTCGTTCTAGCCCCCCCCCCCCCAATAAATAAATAAATAAATAAAAGTCAGCAGCTACAAATACTGGAAGTGAAGCCTTGCGTCTTCACAGACAGAGTCCTACTGCACATATGTGATCTGTACTGTACCTTGTGAATGGTCCCATAGTCCTCTGGGATCTGTGATGTGTCCCAGAAGAGTGCGGTAGAAGAAGAGTGGGCAAACATTTGGCTCAGATCACCACAGCAATCTGAGCCAGATGAGAGCTGGTACCTGAAAAACCAGGTACCCGCCCCCCCCCCCCCCCCCAAATCGTGGCAAATGTGGCAGTGGAAAGGGGGAGGATACAAACAAGCAGAACTTCCCCTTTTCAATGAAGTCCTGCATTAAAAAGCCAAGCTGAAGCCTTCATACTTCAGATCAATTTTTTTTGGTCAGAATAGGATAGTGCTAGAACCACAGATTTTAACTGAAGTCTATGAGCCTACTAACTAGAATGTCACTCTCTTCTGGTTGAGATTTTTTTTTTTCTTTGGCCAGAATGGGGTAGATTTGGACCACTATCCTTCTACTATATAGAATTTCCCTCTCTTCCAGCTGAAATAGATAGTGATGGGAAATCTCTCCAATGGAGATACAGATTACAACAAAACACATGTTATCAGTAAAATGGGGAAGGGCTAGAACATCTGCAAGGTTTTTATCACTGCCTGGGACTTCCGATTCTAATGAAAACATCCCTAATTTCTTGCCCTGCTGTCACAGAGGCAGGAAATTGGTATCAGTGGGAGGACTAATGCTCTATTATTGCTGTGTGTCATTGAGAGGAATAGTGCCCCAATGTTGGTGTCAGTAGGAAGAATAGTGCCCCATCACTGGTATCAGTGGAAGGAATAGTGCTCCATCATTGGTGTCAGTTAGCCCTTGTACACACGGTCGGAGGTTCTGTCGGAATGTGTCCGATCGGAGCGTTTTGTCGGATATTCCGACTGTGTGTGGTCTGCATCGGACTGTTTCCGTCGGAATATCCGTCGGACCAACTTTTCCAACTTGCCGGAAATATTTTCAGACAAAATGCTCCGATCGGACATACTCCGATCATGTGTAGAGAATTACGATCGGACAAAGTGCCACGCATGCTCAGATCAAATTCCTACACCAAAGCTATTGGCTACTAGCGTGAACATAGTCCCATCGTAACGAAATAACGTCCTCATGTCGGATTTTCCGACAACTTTGTCCGACCGTGTGTATACAACAGTTTCGGACAAAATCCGCCTAACAAAATCCGACGGATTTGGTTGTCAGAATCTCCGACCGTGTGTACAAGGGCTAAGAGGACTAGTGCCTCATCATTGCTGTCAGTGGGAGAAATAGTGGTCCATCTTTTTTGTCACTGGGAGGTATAGTGCTCTAGCATTGGTTTCAGTGGGAAGAATAGTGCCCCATCGTTGGTGTCAGTGGGAGGAATAGTACCCCATTATTGGTATCAGTAGAAGGAATTATGCCCCATTGTTTAGTGTGAAATCTTCTTAACAGGGTACAAAGCAATAAAACATGTCAGAAGTATTTCTGAAGTCTATCCAATACCCCAAAAATAGTTTCGCTGAAGTTTGGCATAAATACAGGTCCACTAGTTTACATCCACATATCAAAGGAGATGTGCACATTTTATAATCATCACTCATTATTTTTGTTTTATTCAGTCTGTCAAATAAAATACATACTAATTAGCTAAGATTACCAACTCAAACCCCAACTCTTATCTGGCGCCTTCAGTAAATTCTAGCAAAGGGCCTTCAAAAAACACTTTTTAATTCCAATGTTTTATGGCTTATTTTGATGGTGCTGTAAGTTAAAAGAATAAGATAAATTAAGTGTCAATAAAGAAAGCAGTGGGCAGAATAACAGGCACATCAAAGCGATGACACGCAATGGTTGAAATTTCCATATTAAGTAGAGCGCTGACACAGATCGCGCTGCAGAAATGCTATTTATACACTCCGGGAAAATAGGGATGCTATGTCAGGTCCTATATCTGAGCCACAAACAAATACATGTTTATTGAGACAAATATGCTGAAAGAAAAGTAGGGAAATCTACATATAAAAGTCGGAGTTGTAAGACAATGTGACGTGCTCAAACAGGCACAAAAACATAGTGTAATCTTTCGGTGACGGAGGAATATAGCCTTATGGCTACAAAGGGGTTTCTATTACCCGTTTAATGGGCTGTCTCCATCTCTTTCCATCATGCCTAGAATAGTAAAGTATATGTAAGAATCAGTTCCAGCGCAATGTTTCATGATTATAAAATCTAAAATAGAACTTAAAATAAAACTTTTTTGGATAGAGTAATATAACCCATGTTTTTTTTTTTTGGTTTTGTTTTTTGTGTCCCCTTGGGGAGATTTCTCTGTCCCATAGCTGAAACAGAAAGTGAGTGGAAATCCCTCCAAGGTCTAAGGTATGCTTCCTCAACATTTTTACCCTTGAGGGACTTTTAGGCCTTGGAGAAGCCATTTTAAAACCAATAAAAAAAGCCTCCCTTACAGTGGAGGTCAGAATGGCACCCGAACAGATAGCCAAAGAGATCATTGGTGCCATACCACTGACTCTGTTAAGTGGCATTGGCCCTGTAATTATGTAGACACCATCAAATGAGAGATTAATCAACCACAGGTCAAGGAACCGTCAATAACCTCTGGGGGAACCCTAGGGTTCCATGGAACCCTATTTAAGATGGATATGGCCAATAAAAGCCCCCCTGACAGTGGTGGTCAGAATGGCACTCTTATAGATAGCTGAAGTTATAACTGGTGCCATGCCCCTGACTCGTGCCGTGTGGTATTGGGTCTGAAACTATGCAGGCACCATCAAATGGGAAGTCAATCAGTCACAGCTAAGGAAAACTTCTGAAAATTCTGGAGGAACCCCAGGGTTCCGTGGAACCCAATTTGAGAATGGCTGCTCTGAGGTCTGAGGGGCACAGATGTTTTTGGCAAAAATGAACGGCTAGTAGTGGTGCTGATTGCATGTAACCGCTCACACAAGTGGCAGTTGGATCAGCACCTTTGATTGAGCTGGACAACAATGGTTTACATCCATACAAAGATGCTGGATGTCACTAAGCACCCAGTATGTACCGATATGCACCCATACAGTGCCTTGCAAAAGTATTCACCCCCTTGGATTTTTACCTATTTTGTTACATTACAGCATTTAGTTCAGTGTTTTTTTCTTTTGTTTTTTTGAATTATATGTGATGGATCAGAACACAATAATCTAAGTTGGTGAAGGAAAATTAGAAAACTATATACATAAAACCCTTTTTCAGAAATAAAAAAATGATAATTGTCATGTGCGTATGTATTCACCCCCTTTGTTATGAAGCCCATAAAAAGCTCTGGTGCAACCAATTACCTTCAGAAGTCACATAATTAGTGAAATGGTGTGTATATGTAATGGCATGTAGTGAAATGGTGTGTATATGTAATGACAGATTATGTGACACTTAGATTACACGTGTGTGCAATCTAAGTGTCACATGATCTGTCATTACATATACACATCTTTTTGAAAGGCCCCAGAGGCTGCAACACCTAAGCAAGAGGTACCACTAACCAAACATGAAGACCAAGGAACTCTCCAAACAAGTAAGGGACAATGTTGTATCATAACCAAATGGAAAGAACATGGCACAACAGCAAACTTGCCAAGAGATGGCCGCACACCAAAACTCGTGGACTGGGCAAGGAGGGCATTAATCAGAGAGGCAGCACAGATACCTAAAGTAACCCTAGAGGAGCTGCAGAGTTTCACAGCAGAGACTGGAGTATCTGTACATAGGACGACAATAAGCCGTACGCTCCATAGAGTTGGGCTTTATGGCAGAGTGGCCAGAAGAAAGCCTTTACTTTCAGCAAAAAAAACAAAATGGCATGTTTTAAGTTTGCGAAAAGGCATGTGGGAGACTCCCAAAATGTATTGAGGAAGGTGCTCTGGTCTGATGAGACTAAAATTGAACTTTTTAGCCATCAAAGAAAACACTATGTCTGGCGCAAACCCAACACATCACATCACCCAAAGAACACCATCACCACAGTGAAACATGGTGGTGGCAGCATTATACTGTGGAGATGGGTTTTTTTTGCAGTCGGGACTGGGAAACTGGTCAGAGTTGAGGGAAAGATGGATGGTGCTAAATACAGGGATATTCTTGAACAAAACCTGTACCACTCTGTGTGTGATTTGAGGCTAGGATGGAGGTTCACCTTTCAGCAGGATAATGACACCAAACACACTGCTAAAGCAACACTTAAGTGGTTTAAGGGGAAATATGTAAATGTGTTAGAATGGCCTAGTCAAAGCCCAGACCTCAATCTAATAGAAAATCGGTGGTCAGACTTAAAGATTGCTGTTCACAAGCGCAAACCATCCAACTTGAAGGAGCTGGAAGAGTTTTGCAAGGAGGAATGGACAATATCCCAGTGGTAAGATGTGGCAAGCTCATGGAGACTTATCCAAAGCCACTTGGAGCTGTGATAGCCGCAAAAGGTGGCTCTACAAAGTATTGACTTTAGGGGGGTGAATAGTCATGCACATTGACTTTTTCTGTTATTTTGTCCTATTTGTTGTTTGCTTCACAATAATAAAAAAAAAAAAAATCTTCAACGTTGTGGGCATGTTCTGTAAATTAAATGATGCAAATCCTCAAACAATCCATGTTAATTCCAGGTTGTGAGGCAACAAAACTCGAAAAGTGCCAAGGGGGGTGAATACTTTTGCAAGGCACTGTAGTCTAGAGCGGTGTATCAAAGAATCTTTAGGAAGAGGGGTCTAACTTATGATTTTGCAAACAGGTCCACTTTTTTCAGAAAACACACCTGTGCCCAGATGTGTAATTTTAGCAAAAATGATTGTTTGGGTGATGGCGTGCAACTGGTGGACACTCTTTAGATAAATGGCCATTGGAAACTGTTTAATGAGGATGGCCTTTTTTGTAAAGCTTACAGTGATATGGAAAAGACATGTTTGGAGTCAATAGACAACAAGATTCAAACATGGGGGGGATTTTTTAAAAGGACTTAAATCTGGTTGACTCCCAACTCCCTTTGTAATATCTCTCTATTGGCAACATTTTGGATGACCGTACCCATGAATGCTTTTAATGATTTTAAAATGAAATGGTGATACTATGCTATTTAAATATCCACCTCCTATGTTCCTCTTGAGGAAGTTTGAATTATTCTACCCAATCAAGTCACACTTTTTGTTACAATTTTGCTATCGCCATAATAAGAAAGTAATAACTTAGCCAAAAAGAATTTTGGGCTAATTATACTTTTTTTATGGTTTATTTATTTATTTATTTATTTTGAAGCTGGCCATTGATGGATAGAGTTTTAAACAAAAATTCTTAGGTAAATTAGGCAAATTAGGAAAATCCATGCAAAAATTCTTAGCACAATCAAAAGTTGTTAAAAAGATTTTGTTTGCTTTTAACATTTGATTTTCGAAAGAATGGTCTTTATCAAACAAAAGCCACATGCTCTATTACAAATTCATTAATTCAAGAGAATTTTCCATCCTGCTCTTTTGAATTTTCATGTCACTACGGTCAAAAATAAATGTCGAACTGAACCATTAATAATTAGAAAAATTGACAAACATTCTTAGAACATTCTTTTCCTAAGAGTTTAAATTTAAATTTCTAGCCATCTATGGTCAGCTTTAATTATCTTCAGAACTGTTGGGTAGTCTTATCAAAAAAATGCTAAATATAAAAAAAAACGCAATTCAACTTCAGCAAGAGCTCCTGAAACATGACAGCAAGAAAAATACATTTTCGACTCCTCTCCGCATAATGTCATCGTAAAATGTAAAAAGACTCTTAAAATGGGCGAGCTGGATGGGCTCCATATGTCGAAGTCAGATTCCTATATTTGCGCAGCGTTTTGTTTGTTTGTCTATTAAAGAGGAGAGGAAAGATGGATAGTTACAATATAAGCGTAATGTCTGCCAATACAAAAAGATGAGCGTGAAATATGTCGCATTATGTAACCTGATTACACAATTTTGCAAAGAAGAAACATTTCAATAACTCTTGTCGGAGTGCATATATGCAAAGAGCATCCGAGGTATCATGTGCAAAATAATGAGAGGGGTGTAACAGAAAAATAAGCAGAGATGGAAGATGCCAGGGTCTTTCAGATAAAGGAAAGCCAATATCTCATTACCATTTTATTATAGGCTTTACTAAGATTTTTTTTTTTTTACCTTTGTGGCTTATTAAAGTTGCATGTCAGCCTAACTTGACAATTTTGCATTTAGGAAGTAACTGGGCACACATGCTGAAATCTGATTGTACAATCCCTGTGCGATCTTCTTTATAGTGGTCATAAATACTTCAAAATAATAATAATTTCCTTTTCCGATCGATCTCTTTTTGTTTTAAAAAAATCAGCAGCTACAAATACTGTAGCCGCTGACTTTTCAGGTGCCTGGTGATTTAGTGCTGTCTTCCCGCAGCTGGTTCTTCTTACCGCTGTGGGTCCCTGGCACCACCATCTTGTATACAGAAGCTGCAAAGTGAGGAACCACAGCTGGCTCCCCACCGTGGATGTGCGAGCTTGCATGGTGCTTTGTGAATGGTTCTGCAGCCTTCTGGGACATGTGAAGTCCCAGGAGGCCAAAGGAGGGGAGGGGGTGGGGCAAGTCATGTTCCTGCGTGATGCTGGTGTGAATGGACCCTCAAGCTTCAGGAATTTTTGTTTTAGCCCGTGATAGGGAGGAGTCCAGTTCTTGCAGTGCACTGTAATAAGCTGTATTGTAATTGGAAAAAGTGCAAACTGTTGGAAATATATATATATATATATATATATATATATATATATATATATCCTGTATAACAATAATAATAATTTTAAAAAATTCAAACGAAAATGCCTGAAAATCCAGTGTGAATGCCGCCCTAGATTTGCCAAATCTATGTAAAACAATCCACTCAATTCTTATCCAATCAGTAAGCCCTTGTACTTTGGAGTTATTGGTAGATATAAGAGGGGATTGTAGGTAGATCCAAAGCAGGAGATAGTGAAGTCAGATTGTAATGTGTATTGGAGAAGACAGTTTTATTTTTTTTATTTTTTATTTTTTCCACTTTGGATAGTGGGGAAGGGATGTCTCTATAGACAAGGTTTGTTGCTCAATTCTTACCACCATGATTTTTAGAGCAACAGATAATATGAAAGCCTGGCAAAGGTTCTATCCCTCCAATCTATGAGAAAAAAAAAACACACCATTTTGGCTGGCGTTTCAGTTTAAGTGGCTCAATGGTTCAATTTAATTCTGGCTATTAATTCCCTGCAGTTTCCAGTATCCTTATCTTCAGGGTTGCACCCATGCCATTTTATTATCGGTGAGTATGAGTGCTGATACTTTCGGTCAAGTACTCTCTGAGTACCTATACCTTTGCAGTGCAAAATGAATGGGCTCAGTCTCACTGCAAAGAGTCGCATGCAATTTGAACAGGAATGCAGTGTGATCACTGTCCGAAATTCCATGTGTGAACCCAGGCTGAAGTCACAATGACAAGTCTGGGTTCATACGGGAGTGGGGGGGGGACAGGAATCACACCACATTCTTCTTGAGATCACATGCAATTCTTTGCAGTACGATTTGAGCTCATTCATTTGGCATGGGCTCAAATTGCACCAAAAAGGTATCCGTTTCAGGAATCTGAGCATTGTATGAGTACTCCTTAATATGCTTAGTATTGGCACAGATACTGGTATCGGTGCAACCCTACTTATCGTCAGTGTTACCCTTGGGGCCGGTTCACACAGCGGGCGATGCGAGGCGACACGACTCGCCTCGCCTCGCTCCCGCAAGTCGCCCCCGTTCTGTACAATGGAACCGTTCTGAGAGGAGCGACTCGAGTCGCTCCGACTCAGAAAAAAGGTTCCTGTACTACTTCTGGGCGACTTCGGGGGCGACTTGCATTGACTTCTATACAGAAGTCATCTGCAAGTCGCCGCTGAGGTCGCCGCAGGTCGCGGCGAGGCAAGTCGGAGACGCCTCGCCGCGCCTGCAGTGTGAACCGGCCCTTACTCTAAACCTACTGGAGATTTATCAACACACATGGAAGCATAAGAGGCGGGTTACACAGGGCAGAATTATATTTTATACTGGCTAGAAGCAGCGTAAATGACTGCCGAATCTGACTCAGGTGGTCCATGCAGCTCCTGCATTTTGTTCTAGGAAGATCAAGGCATTAGAAGACCCTTCAAAAACATAAAAGGTGGGTTAATTGGCCCAAGAGTTGACACCTTTTTTAAAGCTGACGTTTAACCTATTTTATGTTTTGCCTTCCCTGATTCCTACTTATCAACATGCCAAAGGTGTTTAAAAAACAAAACAAAAACTTTCTGTTTTCAATAGGCCCAACAGCACACCCCAGCACCACCATTACATACAGTATGTTCAGTATTGGAGGTGTCGGAAATGCATTCCCCCACATTGCCCCCACGTTCCCGCTAAAAAAAGAAAGCCCTGGATAGGATATGTAGCCAAGTCCTGGGTCCCCTTTGGTCTAACGAGGACCTCCAGAGTTAATGATAGCTGACATTCTTCTATGTAGAGTGGGTTACAAGGCATGGTGGGTGTGATTCATGGGCACCAGACACCTCTTAAACAGAAGTGTGGGAGAGAGGGTTTAAGGCCAGGACACCCTTTAGTAGTTGCAATGTCAACGCTGTCTCCAATGGCAACAATCTTGAACAGTTCCTAACAAAGATTACAATTAACTCTCACTTCCTCTACAATCTCCTATCATAGATCTTCACGCAACCGAGCTCCCAGTCTCTCTCACTAGACTTGCTGATCCACTGCCACTGAATCTCCTGAGCTTCCAATCTTCTCACTGAGTATCTTCCTCAAGTGTCACCCCCGCATGCCTGTTGGGTCCCTAGCTTGGCATTCAGAATACTCCTCAATTGTCACCCCAGTGGCCTGCTTGGTCCCTGGCTTGGCACCCAAGGCTGCTCTGCAAGTATCACCTCCGCTGGCTGGGTCCCTGGCTTGACACCTGATGAAGTTTCCCAATTCTTCACCATCCCCGGTTGGTAAGAACACTGCTCTAGGACTTGCTTTAGCTACTCACTGTGGTGCCTGGTAATAAGGTGGATGGTCCAGCTTCCCCTCTACCTCTGACCATGACAGGTTCTATAGCTGGCAGAACCGCCACTTTTGGTTGGACTGCAAGCCCCGGTCCCAAACCTGCGCTACTCTCTTGCTTCTGGATAGGCCCTCAGACAGCCTAGCAGCCAGATATACTTGGGATAGGCCTCAGGCTCTGGCCTAGCAGCCCATCAAACGTCCACCCAGACAGCCATCCAGGTGACACAGAACCCCGATCACCTGACCTTACCCAAATAAATAGGCTCTGCTAGCAGGCCAAGGGACCCAAGGTCCCTGCCCATTAGCTAAAACACCCCCATCTATTCCTAATCTGTCCTTGAAATGCCCTTGTCTTATCTAATGCCACCAGCCATCTAGTGACAGACGAGAGAAGTGCAGCAATTCGAGGATTAGGGTGGAATCAATTGATCTCCTATCAATTGGCCAACACAACTTACCTGGCAGGTAAATTTACTAGCAACCCTGCCTAAACATCAGGGTGCTTCAGATAAGTGAAGGGTTTCTGGCTTGTTGGTAGTGGTGACTGCAGAAGAGAGTAATTTTGACAGAAGGGCAGACAATGTAGGGGGGGCAGATATTTTGTTAGTGTGTTGAAATAGTAGAGGTCTAAACTGTAGGTTTACATCTGTGCATAGAGGTTGCACTTACTGTATATGTGTGCACACATTATATTTATATATGACTGGGTGCAGAGATATGTTATAAGATTTTATATATAACTATTACTGGTTTAATCAATGCTTCATTTTCTGATTTATGGAAAATTTCACTCCAATCTGGAAAATTTCCTCCGGCAGTGCTAAAGCATGCTAAGCATTTATTTTATTATGATGCTGTTATGTAAAGGGGATTTTAATATATATGCAGTTCCCAACCTATACTAAATGTGATATCTAGAAAAGGGGAACTCAAGGCTAGAAAAATCTATATATGTTTGTAAGTTAGTCAAGCATAAAAAATAAAAGTGTAGCCTGAACACAGCCATTCTTTGGGATTTCATGCTTTGTATGCTATCTACTGTCCTACCAGTACCAGGGCTGGACTGGGACAGAAATTTGGCCCTGGACTTCATCCAGACCGGCCCACTTACATTTTGAGTGTCCCATCAGCACTCCCTTACATCAGAGTGTCCTATTACCAGCCCCCTTACGTCAGAGTGTCCCATCAGCACCCCCTTACATCAGAGTGGCCCATCACCAGCCCCTTTACATCAGAGTGGCCCACTGAGCCATCGGCCCACCGGGAAACACCCAGTAGTCCCAATGGCCAGTACATGTCTGACCAGTACCGTTTGCTCTTTGCAACTCTTTAACATCTCTTATTTTTTCATAGTTCATATTCCCCAAACCCTTCAGTTCCTGAGGACTCCTAACATACTGATTTATCTTTAAAAAAAATGGCGCAATGGTGGATCAGTCACCAGGACAACTAAATCCCAATGACCAGATTTAAATAAATTCTCAAGCATAGTCAATTCAAAAAGACACAAAGCGAAATGTATTTTAGCCACATCAACCAGATTCCAACTCATATTTTGTCTAGCTCAGGTTAAAAATAAGAGTTGATTTGTTGCTTTGGCCAACAATTCAATGTCCCTGTTCTATCTTGGTTTTGAGTAATAGATCTGTAGATTCTAGAATCTACTTATTGCCCATGTAAACACAAAGAGATACCGGCTAAGTGTTTGAGCTTTTAGAGAAGCACTTGAGTGTTGAAGCAAACACTACCGATAACAAAAAGCTTTCTTTTAAAGATAATAGTACATCCTTTGTGTAATTTTCCAGAACAATAATGTTTGTTTCTGTTCTGTGGCCTGGAACAAACACATGTTCCAGTTTACAATACTAAGCAAACACTTCAGATTGATAAAAATTGTAATTGAACATAAGTGTATGCACATATATTAAAGAGAACAACAAACAAAGAGGGCATGTCGAAACAAGCTCAACCAGCCTGTAATGATAACAAACTTACATATATTTTTTTGGTCGAAAATTAAGGAACTCTGGTTAAAATAATGTTTTAGATAGAGCCATGCATAGTTATGTGGTTAGTCAGGTTGAAAGCAAGACGCAAGTTCAACTAGATTAACCATATGAAAGAAAAAAAATCATAGAAAACTTCCATATACACAATCTTTTTTTTTTTTTTTTCCATAAAAGGTTTTATTGAAAGATGCATAGTATACACACAGGTGAAACAGGTAAACATCAAGTATAAAACGTGCTGCCACGACCTTTTCAAATCACATGAAAGGCAACACATATTCAACACTGAGATGGTCGTGGCTAAAGGAACTGTGCTAAACATATATCGTCATAGCATTTCGACCAACATATTCAATGTTTAATTGGGTGGGCAGGAGGGGGTAAAGGAAAGAGGGGCATGGGATGGAAAAATGGGGGGGGTATCAGGGGGAAAAGAGAGATGAGGTGAGCACCCTTCCCGGCCCCCCCTCCCCTGCCGACATCTTATCTCTTAGCATTATAGGTTAGTTGAAGTGTCCCTACGTAGTGGGGGAAAGAACGCCTTATATTTCTCTGTGGTTTGGAAGTGTTTCCAGCAAGCCCAGATCGTCGAGAATTTCTGTAAACGTTCATGTGAGGTATATATCAGCTCCTCCATCTCCTCTATCTTAGCAACTCTGGACAGCCATTCCCGAATGGAGGGAACATCAGTAGATCGCCAATGTGTAGGGATACACATCCTGGCAGCGTTAACCATATGCATGGCTAGGGATTTAAGATAGGTCTGTTTAGGGAGAGTCGTAAGGTGGAGGAGATATTGTGCGGGGTTGTAGTTTAAGGTGTAGGTGGTGACCTGTGAAATAATGGCGTGAACCTCCTGTCAAAAGGGTTGGATTAGGGAGCATTCCCACCAGATATGAAGCATAGAGCCTGTCGCTGTCTTGCATCTCCAGCAAATGTTGGGAAATGCAGGGGAGAATTTATGTAACCTAGCAGGGGTCCTATACCATTTAGTTGCGATCTTATACCCATTTTCTTGAATTGCTACATTCATTGAACCTTTGTGAGCGTACATAAATATGTCTTCCCTCTGATCATCTGTAAGGCTAACCTGCAAGTCTTTTTCCCAGGAGCTAAGTGTGTGTGCCGTCTGGTCAGGCCCATCTTGAAGCATTTCATATATGCTTGATATCAGATGTCTCAATGGGGTTCTGCTTGTACATAGGCGCTCGAATGGGAGAAGTTGTCTACACCAAGTGGCGGCTGGGTCTTCTGAGGCGAGGAAATGCCTCATTTGCCTATAGGATCATAAAGGGAAACTACGGGTCGGGGAGAGTGCAGCTAGGTTTTCGTATGAGCGTGGTCTACCTTTATGGAAGAAGTGGTGGGCTAACACCTCCTCGTGTGGCCACTCTCTTTTTAAGAACGAAGTACAATCTCCCGGGGGAAAATCTGGGTTGTTGCGTATGGGGGTCAGGGGTCCCGGTCGCGAGGATATTTTGAAGAGACGCAAGACTTGATTGAAGGCTATTAGAGAGGGGAAGATGAGTGGATGTGATTTGGTGGCTTGGTTCCAATGATTCGGGGTAAGCCAGGGAAGGGAGTGTAGCAGGCCATCTGTGAAATGATTCTCCAGAGAAAACCAAGCCTTTCTGAATTTGTGTATCCACCAGTCCACCACTCTGGTTAGGTGGCAAGCTAAGTGGTATTTGGGGAGGTCCGGAAGTCCAATCCCCCCTTTTGTTTTCGCCCGATTTAGGCGGGAGTATTTAATACGGGGGGCAGAGTTCTTCCAGATAAAGGTGGTACATGTTTTTTTATACGTTGCAAAGAATGCGGGAGGGAGGGGAATCAGGATTGTTTGCATCAGGTACAGGAGTCGGGGGAGTACGATCATCTTTATTAAAGCTGCCCTGCCGAACCAGGAAATATTTAGGTTGGCCCAGTCATTTAGTTCCGTTTGGATTTTGGTGAGAGCGGGCAGAAAGTTTTGCTTATATAACTCTGACAGTTGACTAGTAATTTGGATACCTAGATACGTGATGCTATCTTTTTGCCATCTAAATGGAAAGGAGTCCTGACAGTGAGTAGTTTCTTGTGGCGGAAGCGAGACGTTAAGGGCATATGATTTAGAGTAGTTGATTTTTAAGTTTGACAACTCCCCGAAGTGTTTCAAATCACTGAGAAGATTTGGTAGGGAAATACACGGGGACTGTAGTGACAACAGGATATCGTCAGCAAAGGCTGCAACCTTAAATTCCCTATCTCCTACATGGCATCCTTTTATGTCAGGGTTGGCTCTTAGTCTGTTTAGTAGGGGCTCAAGTGTCAGCACAAAAATTAAGGGCGACAAGGGGCAGCCCTGCCGTGTCCCGTTGCTGATGGAGAAGGCATCCGACAGGAAGCCATTGACCTTTACCTTAGCTAAAGGGTTTGCATACAAGGCGTCAATGTGGGAGCACAAGCGTGGAGGGAGTCCCACTCCTTGCAGTACAGCCCTCATGTAGTCCCAGGCCACCCTGTTGAACGCCCTCTCAGCATCGAGGGACAGAAAGAACCCCTGGGACCGTGTTGAGTTAAGCCAGTGCTGTATATTCAGTGTACGGATAGTGTTATCCCTGGCTTCCCTACCGGGGATGAAGCCCACTTGATCCAATACTATGAGGAAGCAGTCTGTTGGTGAGCATCTTTGCGTAAAGTTTGATGTCCACGTTAAGTAGAGATATGGGTCTATAGTTTGACACTTGCGTTGGGTCCTTACCAGTTTTGGGGATAACCATATACACAATCTTATACCCATAGTTGATGCAGAAGAAGGCAATATAAAGCATGATCCAGTTTGCTCCAGCATGGGAAAAACGAATTCCTTCCTGATACCCTAGAAGGCAATCTATCAACTATAAATCCTAATATCCAGTTATATTTTGTGCATTTAGGAATTCATACAGCTCATTTTTTTAAAAACAATTTACTGAGCTGGCCAGAATTAGTTTTTGAGGAAGTCTTTTCCACATATTCCACAGCTCTTACTGTGAAGAAGCCTTTACATACAGTATGTGGATGTTAAATCTGTTTTCCTCCAGATGTAACAAGTGCCCCCTTGTCCATTTTAATGACTTGAAGGTGAATAACTGTACACCAGTATCCCCTTAATTCTTTTTTTTAATTACAATTACCTAGGTGGATGCAGCATCAGCCCGATGCTGCATCTGTCCCCTGCCGGCTCTAATACTGAGAATGATCGATCAAACCCTGGCAATTGTTCAGTTCTCACCCCTCCGTGAGCAGAAAGCTAGTGAAGCTCTCTGCTCTGCCCCCCCCCCCCGCTCACTGAAGTGCTGGGCTACAGAGGGGGCGGGAGCGGCTGCCAGTGGCTCGCTGATAGACTGAGCTTGGTGCTGTTCAAGGCATGTGGGCAGATCCTGACCACATGGACGTGATCTTTCCCGAGCCTGCACCAGCTCTACGACGTCAGCCAACAGTGGGCTTCATACCGCTGTCTGCTGAAAATGGGTCACAGGAGTGCAGAACAAACTGCACTCCTGTGATCCACAGGAAAAGTACAGCCAAATGAGCTTTGGCTGTACTTCTCCTTTAACTGTTAACTGCCCCTTCCCTGCACTTTTTATAATTATCCAATAATATATTCTTGTAAGAATATATTATTGTAAACTGGTTCCCAAAGTGAACTGCATATTCCTAAATAGGTCTTACTAATGTCTTGCACAGGATCAAAATTATGTCTCTCTGGGTTATATACCTCTATTATACAGGAAAGTATTTTGCTTGTGTAGCACTTACCCCCGAAGGAGCTGCTGATTTGAATTGGGCCTGTACTTTACCTAGAAACCCCACTAACTTGACTCAATATTCTTGGCACAGCTGTGGTGCAATGTAATACAGTACAATATAAAGCAATGCAAAGTACCTGTATATACCCTCAGGATCCACTGGCTCCACCTGGTGGGGGAGAAACAATATGCCACACAACTGGATACTTAACCAGAAATATTGTTTACTATAAAATATTTAAACAGGTGGTTACCATAATTGTGCTGTCATCCCAACATAGGACGACAGCACAATATATTTTAATGTAACACAACATAAAATATGTATGTATGTATTTATATAAACCTGGGAGCTCCCCCTGCTTTAAAGGCTATACGTGAGGCCTCACTTAAAGTACTTTAATCCGGGGTCTTCTTTTCTTCGCTAGCTAAAGTCACTCCTTTGTATTTGTAATCCAAAGTTCATGGAGGATTAAGCTGAAATGCTCCTGGTGTAACTCCAGTAACTTATTTACAAACGCTGAGGTGCCAAAGTAGATAGGCCTCATGCCTTCCCAGTGTCAGTTGCTCTGTTACACCTCTGTGGAACTGAAGGTTCCAGCGAGGCCTGCTTGTGAGTCTAACTGCATGCAAAGTTAACAAACGGTGGGCCACAACCCGCTCACCAACTGGATCAGGGTTCCGCGTGATCACTTTGGTCCGGTGACTGTAGCTTGCCTTTCCGTCAGCTGGGCCAGATGCTCTGTATCGCTCCGCTGAATCGATACAGTTCTCCAATTCTCCACTGAGTGTCTTTGGACCTTCTCAATCCAGATACCGTATTTCAAGAGGAAGTAAACCCTGATGGGTTTACTTCCTCTTTGATTCTCTGCAAAGGTAAAGCATAATGGACTACTATGCATCGCATAGTAGTCCATTATATGTCACTTACCTGGCATAGGAGCCAGCGAAGTCACCGCTGTCCCCTGCAGTTCCGAGCGTCCATCTTCTTGGTGGGTTTCCATGGGTCTCGCTGCTCTGGCGCTGTGATTCGCCGGAGCAGCGATGACGTCATGCACAGGGGAGCCGACACTTGCGGCATATCGCCGCGATCTGCGGCTTACCCAGTGCGCCTCTTCGGGTAAATATTTCCTAAACCGTATAGGTTTAGAAGATATTTCTTGGACCTACAAGTAAGCCTTAATCTAGGCTTACCTGTAGGTCAAAGTGGTTTGTAAGGGTTTACAACCACTTTCAGGCTCCATCAGGTTGCTTCACAAAAACAAACAGGCTCACGCTCCGTGATAGCTATCAGCCGATGTCTCATGGGAAACCTCTCCACAGAACCGTATAGGCAGGCAGCGTGATCCCAAGAGACCTAAAATGGCCATGCGGGTCCCTTTTATTCCCTACCCAGCATGCACTGCGTAAGAGACTGTTCATGGGTAGGTCACACGGACTCCTGGGTAACAAGGTCAACCTCCAGAATCCAAACAAACAGTCACTTCCTGTACAAGTCTTTAGATTGTTCTCAGGTACTAATAAACAGGTGCGTTACTCAAATTTGGTCATGAGATGGCTCTGGTACGAAAGCACAGTAATGACCATATACCTTACAAGGATGTCAGTGCTACACTTGCTTTAGAAAATGCAGCTTGGCATTGCATGCTAATATTAGGGAATATGATCTACCAGGACACCCAGATCTGTCTTAACCATTGACTTCCCCAGTTGGTCTCCTAAAAGAATATATGGTGTATGTGTGCATATATACCATATGGCCAAAGCAGCCCTCCAAAGTATTTTCAGTTCAGGTGTTCCTAGTGAAGGGTACTACTAATGGTACAGCATACAAGGATACTTTAAAATTTGTGTACTTTCAACCTTCTGGAAACAATTTGGGCAAGGACCTTTTCTGTTCCAACATGACTAAGCCCCTGTGTACAAAGTCATCAAAATAAATACATGGCTTGATGATTTTTTTGTGGAGGAACTCCTTCTGGCATAAATCAGTTGTGAGCCAGGTCTTTTGGCTCAACACTAGACACACTCTGGAATATGCGTAAAGTCTTCTCAGAAGAATAAAGGATGTTATAGCAGCAAAGAGGGGAGGGCAACTCCTTAATAATGGTTTCAGAATGGGAGGTTCAACAAGCTCATATAGGCGTAATGGTCAGATGTCAAAAAACCTTGACCACGTAGCATAGAAGATTATACATAAAATTGGTCCTCAATTTGCCAGTGAATGCATATACTGTGCCTTTGGTATACCTAGTAACTTTTAGAATTCCATGAGTCTGAGAGTGTGATTGTGTGTGTTTGTGGGGGGGGGGTGGTGCTGAACCAATAAATCCTTTTTCAACTTTTTATACTGCCTGTGTCCTTGAGGATTTTTTCATTTTTTTTGCACAAGAAACAGCCAGCAGTAAAACATGTCAAAATGTTCTAATCCAGGGGTACCAAACTTTCTAAACAAAGGGCCAGTTAAGCTTCTGAGAGTAGGATAGGCCCTGATGCCAGTAGGAAAAAACAATGCCTCATCATTGGTTGATGTCACTGGGCCCCACAGTTGGTGTAATTGGGAGGAATTGTGCCCCCTTCATTGGCATCAGTGGGTGGACTTATTCCCATTGTTGGTATCAGTAGATGAAATAATGTCCCAAGGGCCGGATGAAACCAAGCAAAGAGCCGCATCTGGCCCCCAGGCCAGAGTTTACAGACCACTGCTCTAATCCATACTTTCTGCTAAAAAGGTGTCTTCATGGATGTTTTTGTGTCTGTTGGAGAGTTTACTCCTGACCTGGTAATAGGGGGATTATAACGTGGAAATAAATCTCCCAAATAACACACAGACAGCAACAAAGACCTAGTACAGCTAGAAAAAAAAATTAAGGGTGCCAAATGTTGAAGGAACAAGAAAAGTTTATTTTATACAGCATTAAAAGGACAATCCAGCGTATTTCAAGAGGTTCTAAAATACCCTTTTCATCAGGGATATAGGAACAGGAATAAATAAATATTTGTTCTTTAAAGTGGAACTAAACTCCCTCAATCAACATTAACCATTTTTAAACCTTATGCTTCTAGCAATAGTAAAGGTATATAATATATTTAATGTTTTCATTTTTTTCTTGTTTATTATTATTTTTATTTCTTAATTTGCTTCCTGGTTTCTGACCTAGGTAAAATTTTGTACATCCCAGTAGTCTTCATAGTTCCTTTCTTTTGTCTGAAAGAGGAGCTTTCTCAGCTAAGTACACCCTCCTGTCTGCATGCCTGAAGGACAAATCCAGGAAGTAAATGCTACATGAATCAAGTCCCTTAATCAAGATGGCCACAGGTAGAAATGCTAGGCAGAGTTTTTCAAAGTGATTTTATCAGCAAAATAAAGCATGGAGACATGGATGGTTGGGTGAGTTTTCTTTGAAAAATTTAATAAATTGCATTTTCTGTTTGTGGTGCCCAGGTACAGTTAAGTTCCATTTTTATGAAAGCTTTATAATGGAAAAAAAATGCAGTAAATGTAGCATTAAACATTAATTAATGTGAAAGATTATTTGAGTTAAGCGTTAAAACTACCTACGATAATATAATGGAGCAGGAAAAAAAATAGATTTATCATAATATGGGAGTAGAGAATATAGAATAAACAATTCCATAAAATTCCATAAAAAAATGTTTTTTTAATTTTTAGCACCTTTTTAGTTTGTAGTGCCCAGGTACAGTTAAGTTCCATTTTTATGAAAGCTTTATAATGTTAAAAATACATTCCATAAATGCAGCATTAAACATGAATTAATTTAATTCATTTTAATTTGGGTTAAGCCTTAAAACTACCTACAATACTTTCCATATAATGGGGCAGGAATGAAAAGAATTAGATTTATCATAATAATAAACAATTCCATAATTAAAGCTATTCAAAACTAAACAAAATGGCTTTGTGTGGAAGTGGGTTTTTAGATAAACATGTATTGGTCACAGAACATACTGTACAAATTAAGGCAATTTTATATTGAAGACATCATTACGCATTTCAGTTGCGTTTACTGGGTCTCTTACCCATCACAGATGGAGTTCCTAAAAATATTATATATTATATTATTATTTTATATTATTATTATATATTATTATTATATATTATTAATATATTATATATTTTAATATTATATATTATATATAATATATTTTAACATGAGCCAAAGGCTTACCAGAACCCAACCTTGCATTTTGTTACTCACCAACAACCCTACCTGTAGAATTTCTAGCTTTGGTATCCAGTGTACTCTAATACTTCAGAAATTCCCAGTCATTATATTCCACCTAAATGATTTACCTTACAAGGCATTGCTTACCTAGAGCAAATGTGCATTGAAACAGATGTCCATAAGCCTGATGTTTAATTAGACAACCTGTTGTCCATTTAGGCAAACAGAATTTATCCGTGCATCTAGAAGATATGCTTTTTAAGCTGTGGCATGCTGCACAGAATCAAAGGGGCTGTTCAGAAAATGATTCCTGTGTGTGACAACACAGCAGATGCAATGCTTTCAGTGAGGGTATGGTGGTTTTCATTATACAGCTGTGGAAAGGGTTATGCGTGAAAAATTATCAATGCAAAATCCACTATTCTATCAAACCAGAATAACAATAGCTGAAATGCTATATAAGTACAGTAGATTCTGTTTTAGAATTCCGTGAGATTTTAAACACTTTTGATAATGATAGACCTTTTGTTGAAAGTGACTTCATTTGCAAAACCTTTCGATACAGCCAACTGTCAAACTGTCAAATCTCTTTCTAAAATCTGATAGTTGAAGTCCTAACCCACCGAAAGATTTTTACAAAAAAGGCATAAACACTTGTGATCCCTCCCTACCATACTTGATAGCCTAAGGAAAGTAACACATTTCCAAGCCAAATTCTAAAGATTGTGTGCTAATGCCCCACCTGCTGCCTACATCACCTAGATGACACCTCACCTCATCTAACAGACTACCACATCCCCTTTCTCCAGACAACTTCCATGGCCAACGGTTACTATTGTAGTGGTATAGAGGTAGGTGGGAAGAACCATTGAGGACAGTAAGGGACACGGATTGACACCCTTAGCCCTTGTACACACGGTCAGACATTCTGACAACCAAATCCGTTGGATTTTGTCTGACGGACAAAGTTGTCGGAAAATCCGATTGTATATAACGTGATGATGTTATTTCGTTACGACGGGACTACATTCAGGCTAGTAGCCAATAGCTTTGGTCTAGGAATTTTATCTGAGCATGCGTGGCACTTTACCCGATCGGAGTAGGCTACACATGATCGAAGTATGTCCGATCGGAGCATTTTGTCGGAAAATTTTACCGGCAAGTTGGAAAAGTTGGTCCGTCGGATATTCCAACGGAAACAGTCTGATGGAGACCACACACAGTCGGAATATCCGACAAAATGGTCCGATAGGACACATTCCGTCGGAATCTCCGACCGTGTGTACAAGGGCTTAGAAGTATTGGTTTCTGAATAGACAAGGGCGAACAATTTTACTTTGTTAGAGTGGTGTTAGATGGTGAAGATAACAGGAGAGATAATGCCGCATACACACGACCGGACTTTGACAGCAAAGGTCCGATGGAACAAATCCGTCAGACAATTTGATCATGTGTGGGCTGCATCATTCCTTTGCTGTCCAAATATCTGACTGACTTTAGAAATAGAACATGTTTCAATTTTTTCTTCTGGAACTCCACCAGACCCAGTTAATATGGAGAAATCCGCTCGTCTGTATGCTAGTCTGACGGATGAAAACCGACGCTAGGGCAGCTATTGGCTACTGGCTATGAACTTCCTTATTCTAGTCCGGTCGCACGTCATCACGTTCGAATCCGTCCGACTTTGGTGTGATTGTGTGTGGCCAAGTCCGTTCATTCGGAAAGTCCGTCAGAACTCTGTCAGAACTCCGTCAGAACTCCGTCGAAAGTCTGTCGGACCTAGTCCCTCGAAAAGTCTGGTCGTGTGTGCGCGGCATAACAGTGAACAATATTAGTGGAAATAATAAAATAAAAATATCAATGTCAGTGAAAACAAAAACCAAAAGCTGCTACCTTAGTGAAAATAATACTAAAACAAATACATTATACCTCTAATCGTGCACTGCAAAAATATTAGAAGATAAATTAAGTAGCGCTCATAATATAACAAATTTGTAAAATAAGAAATAATTCAATTTATCACCCCGTGGTATAGTGATATAAAGAACTGAAAGTCCATTAAACAGTGTGTGGTGTTTGAATAAGTTTTTAAATGTTATCATGTTATGTGGAGCATTGCATTTTCCCTTTCCATATATGGCTGATCCTTGCCTGAACTGATTGAGGGATAGACCCAAAGGGCGTCTACACGAAAGTGGGAGGCAACATCAGTCGGTGAGTGTGTTTCTATTGGGCGAGGTGTCACGAGCACATTGGTGTGGTGGAAGTCTGAAGGATTTTTTTGAAAACTGAAACCCTTCTGCGATTTTCAACATTATGTTTAATGGACTTTCAGTTCTTTATATCACTGTATCATGGGGTGATAAATTGAATTATGGCAAGGAAAACAGAATGTACAGTATAGAACAAGGGGGAAGATAAGGCACCAAACGGCCTCTCTCCTAGCTCCAAAATGGAGGAGCAGCAACCCAATATTCCACCAGAACTGGATAACATCTGACCAATCCATGTCAAAGGTAGCTCAATTCAGTTGAGAGAGTAAAAATGTAAAGGAACAATCTGTGGGGTAACAGAAGGCAAAAAGAGCCCCTGGTTCAATTTAATTTATGAGAAGGCCACTGGGAGAAAATAAACCTTGAAAAGAAGAAAATACATTGCAAGCAAAATCAGAAATGGAAAACCAAGCAATTGGAGGAGGCAGAAGATCCATTTGTATCCAAATAAATCATAAATATCTATTGGGGAATGCATTAAGAAAAGCATTAGTACCAAGAGTATGTTATTGTGACAAGGATCTATTCACCTGAGCTCTCTCTGGAAAAAACACTTTAATGATGAATAAGGAGATCTATTCTCAGATATCTACCAGATGTTTTTGATCTCAAAACAGCTTCAACTCCATAAACTATGAAAAAAGTTGAAAAACTATGAAAATGTTTGGAATCAATAAAAATAGTAAGATTACTCTATGATCAAGGTAAATTGCATATTCCTACAACCACAGTGTGATAAGAAGACAATGCCATTGATTATCTCATTTTGCCCTTGAGAGACTATATGATATCCAAGAATCTATCCAGACATGATGATTTTTTTAAATTATATCAAATTCTGGCTTATACTGATTATGAAGATATAATGTATTATACTATAGTTGGCTTGGAAGATGCTTTCTTTGTTAAAACTTGAAAGAGCTACCGAAAGAATAGTATTAGGCAACCATACATTATGCAATTTTCTTTCCTTCCACCATAGGTAGAAGAAAAAAAAATAGCTTGATTCACCCATCAACACAGATAGTATTGATAGGGGAATCCTTCCTGCAGCGCTATTGTGTTCTGCCGATGGGGAGCCTTCCCTGCTGGCAGAACACAATGAGGCCCCTTTCACACATGCGGATGATATGTCCGTATTTCATCCATCCGTTTGCGGATCTAATACGGGCATACATTCATCCCTATGGGATAGCGGGTGTCTGCGGATGAACA
The DNA here is from genome assembly GCF_037356315.1 of Lithobates pipiens. Classification (NCBI taxonomy): domain Eukaryota; kingdom Metazoa; phylum Chordata; class Amphibia; order Anura; family Ranidae; genus Lithobates; species Lithobates pipiens. Next base: position 497,030,187 of record NW_027507718.1, on the reverse strand, counting down.
TCCGCAGACACCCGATTTCCTCCGCAACAATCCGATTCTGCAGACGGAGGAAAAACCTATTTTTCTATCCGTCTGCAGAGCGGATCGGATGAACACAGACACACGGTCCGTGCTCATCCGATCCCCATAGAGGAGAGCGGAGAGCTGACAGGGCGGTCCCTGCACAGTGTGCGGAGACCGCCCTGTCCGCAGCCGGCTCAGCGGGGACAACGGAGCGATCCCCGCTGAGCGAGCGGGTCATCACGGGGCGGATCATTACTGATCCGCCCCGTGTGAAAGAGGCCTTAGTGTTGCAGGCTATAGCCGGCGGCACTAATCATTTGGGAAAAACAGGCTGATTGTACACAAGTTGATTGATAGATCAACTTGTCTACAAGCAGGGTGCTCATGCATGGATCGAAATTAATCTAGTCCCTGCTCAACCGGACACATTTTGATCCATGCATGGCCAGCTTTATTGATAAATCTGAAGGATGCAGATAGGCCTAAAGTGTAAAGAGTGTGAATTTGCCATTTTCCACCCTGGATAAAAACAAAATTGGGTCTTGTTGTTAATAAAAGGAAAGTACATGATAAAACCAAATTCATATCTAACTGTGGGTAGTAAATACTATTGAAAAAATATCATTTAGAAAGCAGATTGTTTAAAAAAAAAAAAAACCTTGATTAGCCCAGTGCTTACATAGTGAGTTGAAACATAGGCACTCTCTAAACAAGATTAAGTACCGTTCAGAGACCTCAAGCAGAAAGTCATCAGGGAAATTTATTGCACAATACTTGAAGGCAAATTTTTTTTTACAAGGGTAACGCAAAAAAAACCCCTGTCAATCAGTGGCGTCGGGAGGGGGGGCTGGAGCTCAGAGTGAGCTTACCCCCCCTCCCCTAGTTGCTGGGCTCAGACTTCAGGCTGAAGCCCCTGGTCTTTTTCTCACCTAGCAGTGGCCCTGTTGGAAAACTCCAAGCTTAATATTACGTCAGGCTATATGGTGTACATAATAGGAAAAATAAATTCAAGAGGCTTCAGCAAGAATAGGATGTAGGAATTACAAAGCAGCCTTACACAACTGAGAGAAGTGTCACAATTGTTTTAAATAAGCTGAGGTTGTGGCTAGATAAATGGTATTAGATGTAGATCATTATCTAATTAATAGTAAAAAAAAATTGGTGCCTTGAAAATTAATAATAATATTAATTGTATAGTGATAGTAGTGGGGATACTTTACCCCTAGAGATTGACTTTGACCCATCATACAGTAAGACATTGTAGCCTAAATTGCCTAAATTGGAGGTCCCAGTAAGTGTATGTGTAAATGTGAGTTGGGGTTCTTAGATTGTCAGCTCCTTGAGGGCAGGGACGGATGTGAATGTACAATATATATATATACGTGTCCAGACTTAAACCCTATTGAGCATCTGTTGTGCATCCTCAAACAGAAGGTGGAGGAGCACAAGGTATCTAACATCCACCATCTCCCTGATGTCTTCATGGAGGATTGGAAGAGGATTCCGTTGGCAACCTATGAAGCTCTGGTGAACTACATGCCTAAGAGGGTTAAGGCAGTGCTGGAAAATAATGGTGGCCACACAAAATATTGACACTTTGGGCCCAATTTAGACATTTTTACTTAGGGGAGTACTCTCTTTTGTTGCCAGCGGTTTAGACATTAATGTCTGTGTGTTGAGTTATTTTGAGGGGACAGCAAATTTACACTGTTATACAAGCTGTACACTCACTACTTTACATTGTAGCAAAGTGTCATTTCTTCAGTGTTGTCGCATGAAAAGATAGAATAAAATAATTACAAAAAATGTGAGGGGTGTACTCACTTTTGTGAGATACTGTATATATATATATATATATATATATATATATATATATATATATATAAATCACTGTGTAAATTGTCAGTACCATAGAAGTATCTCAAATAAATAACAATTAAATATAATGGATAGTGCCATAAAGAAAAGCATCTTGAAGGGCTTTAATATTAAACAAAATAATAATATCATGTATCCTGGGCACCCAGCAGATCTTGGACTCCACCTGACAGTATACATTGGCTATTCTTCTCAGATATGTCTGCAGTGTCTTGGTGCTCCCTCTGCTCTTTAATTCTGTGTGATTTGCTGTGTGCATCTTGGCAGTTGGCAGCTCTGGTCAGCCCAGTATGTGAAATATCCAGGCCAGATACAGCTGAATGCACAGGATGTGCGATACCCAGACACGTCTCTGTCTTGTGTTGCTCTCTGCTGCACTGCAGGAGTGATTAAGCCTGCCACCCTCGCAGGCTCTGCACCGCAGTCTGACAGGGCTTAAGAAGAGAGATTGCTGTATACAACAAGCCACTCAGATAACACAGCTTTCCCTCGAAGGATAAAACAACCTGCATCATGGCCATATTTAGAGCCAGAGTGGGTAATCTAAAACAGCAAAGTGAAAAAGCTAAAATATCTTATGAGAACCATGAAATAAATTGTCTACGCAATTCGCAAAATTACCTATACCTTTTATCAGTATTTTTCCCCTTCTTTATACTACCTGAGGCGGAGAGAAAGAGACGGAGTCGTCTGTGTAAGGACTAGGAAGGATTAAGTGGTGTAGTAGGCCGGGCTGCTATTATAAACCACAGGGACCCATACAGCCAAACTGACAGAGCATCCCCAAATAAACACAGTTTACTATGCTTCAGTTATGGTACCGATTGGTACCGATCACTCATTGCGTTCATTCAGGAAAGGATGGGGCTGGTAAATATGACATATTTACTGGACCCTTCCCCTACTCTCCATGCTGAAGGATCCTATCATGTGTTTGAAACTGCCAGCAGGAAGGAAAGGAGGGAAGTCAGGGGCACTGTAGGAAGAAGGGCGGCAGGGGGACACATATGATGCACAGGGAGGGTGAACAGTGTGGGGGGGGGGGAATTACTGGATCTGATCCGCTGAATGGCTCACTCTGCTTCAGCTGAAAGATGGAGAGAAGACATCAGCTTTCAGCTGCTGCAGGGAAAGCCATACAGGGGATAGGTTCCAGTAATAGGCAGGGGTAGGCAGTGGTGTTGGTACATACCTTGGATTGGTAATAAGACAGAATAGCATCAGTGGAGAAGTTGGAGGAGAGGGGAAGTTCCATCCTCAGGCTAAGTTTGACAGCCGGGTCTTGAGGTCTTTGAGAAGACAATATCTGCTCTCAAGGTTCAGCTGATATACAGGAGCCTTCTCAGGTATGGTATCCCTTTCTTGATGGGTTAAGGTGTGGTTAATTAAAAACCTGCAACAATATTTGAAAATGCCCCCAAGGAGATGTCCTGTGGCTGAGTGGCCATAATGTACCAGTTTAGTTTTCTAAAAAATACCAATTTACTATTTACTTAATGTCTTTTTACTATGTTGTTATTTGAAATAATTATATGACTACTATGGCCAATAAAAACCAGCCTTTGTGTGGTTTTTGGGATTTGGTTGGTTTGGCAGCCGCTCCCCCTCCCCCCCCCATCCATGAGTCCGGCCCCCTAATCTACATGCGGAGCGCCAGACACACGGATTCCAATTTTTTTTGTTTTGTTTTTTAAGCACATGATTAGAACCAGTGTCTCTAATAGGCTTCAAAAAAGAGTGGACTCGGGGGCACTGCGTCCCGATCCCACCCAGTTGTGTGACAATAGCGAATGAATATTCTCCTCCCGGCCAATCAGGAAATGGGTCTTGATTGGTGGACAGGAGAAGCGATCCTGTTGGCCTAGGAGGAGGAGGGAGGAGATGCACAGCCACCGTGATGCAGAGGAGGAAACGCACGGCCACCTTGATGCCAAGGAGATGCATGAGAAACTGCTGACCAGAGGGAAGCACTGCCCGCACCATAGATGGGGTAAGTGTGGAACCGACCGACTGATGGGGGGGTTGCGGCAACTGACCCGACACCCCCCCAAAAAAAAACACCAGCCTCCACTGGGCACAAGTTACCCCATCCTATAATGCCTTGGCCAATACGGTGCCTTGAAAAAGTATTTACACCCCTTGAAATTTTCCACATTTTGCAATGTTAAAACCAAAAACGTAAATGTATTTCATGTGATAGACCAACACAAAGTGGCACATAATTGTGAAGTGGAGGCAAAATGATAAATGGTTTTCAACATTTTTTACAAAAAAAATATGTGAAAAGCGTGGCATGAAATTAATATTCAGTGAGTGTGATGTGCATTTGTATTCAGCCTCCCTCAATACTTTGTAGAACCGCCTTTCACTGCAATTACAGTTGCAAGTCTTTTTGGGGATATCTCTACCAGCTTTGCACATCTAGAGAGTGACATTTTTACCCATGTTTCTTTGCTAAATAGCTCAAGCTCTGTCGGCTTGGATGGAGAGAACCTGTGAACAACAATTTTCAAGTCTTGTCTCAGAATCTCAATTGGATTTAGGTCTGGACTTTGACTGGGCCATTCTTAGCCCTTGTACACATGGTTGGATATTCCGATGGACAATTTCCGATAGGGCCGTGTTGTCGGATATTCCGACCGTGTGTGGGCTCCATCGGCCGGTTTCCGTCGGAATATCCGACGAACCAAGTTTTCCAGCTGGGCTATAAAATTTTCCGACAACATGATCCGATCGGACTTTGTCCGATTGTGTGTAGAGAATTCCGATCGGACTAAGTGCCACACATGCTCAGATCAAATTCCTAGATCAAAGTTATTGGCTACTAACCTGAACGTAGTCCCATCATAACAAAATAACATCACCACGTTCTGAACGATCGGATTTTCCGACAACTTTGTCCGACCGTGTGTATGCAACAGTTTCAGACAAAATCCGTCGGACAAAATCCGTCGGACAAAATCCAGCGGATTTGGTTGTCAGAATTTCCAACCCTGTGTACAAGGGCTAACACATGAATATGCTTTGAGCTAAACCATTCCATTGTGCTACCGTATGGCTGTATGTTTATGGTCGTTGCCCTGCTGGAAGGTGAACCTTCTCCCCAGTCTCAAGTATTTTGCAGACTCTAACAGGTTTTCCTATATGATTGCCCTGTATTTGGCTCCATCCATCTTCCTATTAACTCTGACCAGCTTTCCTGTCCCTGCTGAAGAAAAGCATCCCCAGAACATGATGCTGACACCACCATATTTCACGGTGAGGATGGTGTGTTCAGGGTGATGTGCAGTGTTAGTTTACTGTTACACAGAGAGTTTTACTTCTTGGCCAAAAAGTTCAATTTTGGTCTCATCTCACCAGAGCACCTTCCTCCACATGTCTGCTGTGTCCCTCACATGGCTTCCCGCAAACTGCAAACTGGACTTATTATCGCTTCTTTCAACAATAGCTTTCTTCTTGCTACTCTTTTATAAAGGCCAGATTTGTGGAGTGCATGCTATTACTGTGTTCAAAATGTCCGTTCAGTGCCCAAATGTATTATTACATGTTATTTTATACATAGATAAGAAAGGGGTGGTGTGAGATGTTATTAAAAACTAACAAATAGAAATATATTATTAAAATCTAGCGAATAGAACAATTGCAGTTGAGTAAAACCTTGAGAGGGGAGGGGGGAGAGAGCTTCTAGCAGAAGATGTGTCTGTGTGTTAGGTGAAGGTTACATAACACATTTCAACATTGCAAACAAAATGGAGTCTTCTGTGCTTAAATGAACAATACAGTGGATGTCCATGTCACCTGTAAAAGAACAAAGTAAATGCTCATCTTTCCTTCTGCCCGTACCATCAAACATTTTTTCAATCCTTCACAGGCATTTGGGAGTTCCAATCTCCTGGATCGCTCTGACGGTTTCCTCCTGTTGACCTTCACATTAGCCTTTCTCAACCTTTTCAACACAGAGGAACCCTTGAAATAGTTCTCCAGTCTCAGGGAACCGCTGCTAAAAATTAGAAATCTACAACTCATGATAAATTAGTGTCATGGTCAGTGGGAAGAATTCTCCTTACACTTGTGGTCAGTGGGAAGAATTACCTCCTTACAGATAGCTAAAAAGATCAATGGTCTCAGTGGGAACTTATCTGAGAGGCAGAAATGGCCCAATGATGAAGGAACCCCTAGCAACCCCTGGAGGAACCCTAGTTGAGAATCACTGCTGTAGTAGATAGTTGTGACATGGGGGTCAGCAGAAGGAACCCGTGAGAACTGTTGGAGACCCAAGAGGTTAACAATCCCAGAAGTGTTGGTTTTTCTGAGGATTCAGGGGACCATTTAAAAGGATTAGAGCAACCTTTGGTGTTGTGGGCAGCAGGAAAGGTTTGTATTTTCACTGTCCCTCACAGGAATGCTTTTACTGGAGAGCTTTGAAGTATCAGGGTCATTTTAAAGTGGTTGTAAACCCTTACAAACCACTTTGACCTACAGGTAAGCCTAAATTAAGGCTTACCTGTAGGTCCAAGCAATATCTCCTAAACCTATATGGTTTAGGAGATATTTGCCCGAAAACGGGCACCGCTGTCTACGGCGCATGCGCCGTAGACAGCGGCGCGCAGGCGCACTAAGCGCGGCATTTCCAAAAATGGAGCTGCCGCGCGTGTCGCCGAATGACAGCGGCGGAGCTGCGAGACGCCACCAGCAAGATGGATGCGGCGGACTACAGGGGACAGCGGCGACTTCGCTGGCTCCTGTGTCAGGTAAGTGACACATAATGGGCTACTATGCGATGCATAGTAGTCCATTATGCTTTGCCTTTGCAGGGAATGAAAGAGGAAGTAAACCCATCAGGGTTTACTTCCTCTTTAAGGCAGAACTGAAGTCCGCGATACTTGTCTTTCTTTCGACAATCCAAGGCCTGCTGGCACTTCTGCCTGGCTTCTTCCATATGTCGGGCTGTGGATGTATTCACGGGCCAATATGGGATGATGAGTCTACCTTCCTGCAGTTTTTAATTAAAGACTTTAGTTCTAATCTGTTGCCTTGTTCTACATGGGTCACGCTGTGGAAAACCCTATCACATGGTAATTACAAAATAAGTAGCACTAGGTAAAGAATGAACATAATTATACCAATAATTACTGAAGAATACAAGGTTATATTTTTATCCAAAAAAAAAAAACTCAATTGCCTTTCTAGATTCAGAATGTATTCTCCCTCTGAAGCAAAATTGGCTATAGCTGCCTAGGTAATCATTTTGGCCGTCCTTTATACAGAACTGTTGCATTTTGTAAGAAGTTGACCTTTACAGACATATGAGGATTTGGACCTGGAAACCTACTACCTACCTACATTCACCAGCTGCCGAAAGCTTGCAGGGTTACAGCATTTTAAAGGCGGTCAGAAATGTGGACAGATTGCTGACAATAATAAAACATTATTTTTACATTTTTTGTTAAGTTTTATAATAAAATTATTCTACAATATGGCTTGTGTACCAATTGTATATACTATTTGTATATTTTTATTATATGCTATATTTTTCCCACAAAAGAGAAGTTACCCTTTAACCCGAAAAAAGGAAATTAGCTCAGCTACCATGGATAAGGACTGGTAACCTGCAATACTCTACATTTTTATTCTTGGGTTTACATATCTTTTAAAAGCAGGACAATGCTGGCATACATCTGACTACATGTAAACTTATGCCTTTCTCAGACCTGCAAACAAAATATGACCTGCCTACCTCCCTTCTATACTCATACATACAGTTTAAACATTTCTTCCACTCTAACTCCCCCTCTCTTTCTTTGGAGAAACCGACTGATTTTGAGGCCCTGTGTGCCAACGGCCCCTATGAAACCAAACAGATTTCCTTTATATAGAAAATCCTACAGGAAACCCCACCTCTAACGGAACTCACTCATAATTACATGAAAAAATAGTCCCGCATACTGCAACGACCAATCTCTCTATTAGACTGGGGTAAAATATGGGAATCTACATCCAAAACTTCACGTTGTGTAGTGCAGAGGGAAACCGCTATTAAGATCTTGATGTTTTAGTACAGAACCCCAGACTTGCTGCATGCTCGCAACCCAGCCATCTCCAATATTTGCTGGAGATGCAGCGAGTCTATAGGTTCTCATTTCCATATATTTTGGGATTGCCCTTTTATTAGCCCTTATTGGACTAAAATTCAGGATCTTTTACAAACGGTACTAATGACACCTATCCCTTTGAATCCCATGCACTTCCTTCTAGGCCTTCCTTTTCCGAGACTGTCTAAACCCTCGCGCAACCTGATGTCCTTTATCCTTCTGGCCGCTAAGAGAGCAATTCCTAGACATTGGCTATCCACCACTCCCCCCACATTCCATCTTTTTCTTTCCATAATGGCAGATATACGTAGGATGGAACACTTGACTGCTAAAACGGAAGATACACTACCCTCCTTTTATAAAATATGGAAGAAATGGGACGACTCTGAGTTCCCCCTTGAGTCTGCTAACCCTTAAACCTCCTGATTCCCATGATGCAAACGTCTGATTAAGTTGTACCTTGCTATCTTTTTCTCTCTTTTTTCTTTTTCTGTATTGTTGTTATTCATAACTATATATCCTCTTCCGCTTTCATTTATCACATGATATGGTATGCTAATTGTACTTGAATGATCCATGGTTGGAAGATGCTTACTTTATGAACATACCTGTATGTACGCTCAATTTCGTACGTTTATATATACATGGCTTAGTATTATCGAAAGTTGAAATGCTTTTTCTTTATACTGTATTGTACCTTTTTCTTTTTTTGGAAAAAACGTTATAAATAAACAATTTAAAAAAAAGAACAATGCTGGCAATGTCAAAACTGCCAATAAACTCAGAAGAACAGGGAGGGTAGGTGGGGACTTTCCTGAACTCTGGACTGACTTCAAGAAGTGAATAATTCCACCCTTTAAACCCCTCTTTAAAGTGGTTGTAAACCCTTGTTTACAACTTTATGTTACAGGTAAGCCTATATTAACCACTTGCCGACCGACGCACGACGATATACGTCGGCAGAATGGCATGGGCAGGCATATGGGCGTATATATAAGTCCCTGCCTGCCCGCGGGTGGGGGGCCCGATCGGGCCCCCCCCCCGGTGCCTGCGGCGGTCGGCATTCCTTCGAGAGCGATCCGGGATGAGGGGGCGGCCATTCATTCATGGCCACCCCCTCGCGATCGCTCTCGACGAATGGAAATCCTTCGTGACATCACTTCCTCTCCTGTAATGTAAACACAGGAGAGGAAGTGATGTATTCTCTCCTCCGTGTCGGTATTTTTCGTTCCGGCACCGAGGAGAGAGGTTCGGTGAGTTGCACCAACACACCACACATACAGTAGAACATGCCAGGCACACTCACACCCCCCCTTTACCCCCCGATCACCCCCCCAATTACCCCTGCCCCCCCAGTCACAGTGACACCAATTGCTTTTTTTTTTTTTTTTTGCATTGGTGTCATTTGTGACTGTAATAACTGTTAGGGCAGTTAGGGTTAGCCCCCTTTAGTTCTAAGGTACCCCCCTAACCCCCCCAATAAAGGTTTAACCCCGTGATCACCCCCCGTTGCCAGTGTCACTAAGGCTGGGTTCACATTGCAGCGGTTTGAGAATGGATGTGATTCGCACCGCACTGCAGTGCAAATCACATCCGATCTCTGTGCGATTCGAGTTCAGCCATACAGATAGTATGGCTGAATTCGCGTCGCACCCGCCGCACCCGCCGCAAACTCGCACGGGACCCTTTTTTTGGTCCGCAGCAGAATCGGATCGCATGGGTGTTCACACCATGCGATCCGAGTTTGCAGATCGCACTGCGATATGCGAACTGATCTGGGGGTGTCATTAACATTTCACTGACACTCCCAGCAGTTCGCATAGGGCAGTGTGAACTGCCGCCGGGAGGCATGCGATGCGGGAACCCGCCGCGGATTCGTGGCGTTCCCGCATCGCTCCAGTGTGAACCCAGCCTAATAAGCGATCATTTTTCTGATCGCTGTATTAGTGTCACAGGTGACGCTAGTTAGGCAGGTAGGTATTTAGGTTCGCCGCAACTTTTTATAGCGCCAGGGACCCCCATATACTACCGCATAAAGCCCCCTGATTGCCCCCTAGTTAACCCTTTCACCAGTGATCACCATATAACTGTTACAGGTGACGCTGGTTGGTTAGTTATTTTTTTATAGTTTCAGGGCACCCGCCATTTATTACCTAGTCTCACTAGTGTACCCCTAAATTTAGGGGTGTCTACTTTCCAAAATTGGGTCATTTGGGGGGGGTTTGTGCCATCTTGGCATTTTATGGCCTTCAAAACTGTAACGCCCTTAGAAAGCCTGAAGGCGGTGCTTGGTTTTCAGGGCCCCGTACGCGGCTAGGCTCCCAAAAAGTCCCACATATGTGGTATCCCCGTACTCAGGAGAAGCAGCAGAATTTATTTTGGGGTGTCATTTCACATATGCCCATGGCATGCGTGAGCAATATATCATTTAGTGACAACTTTGTGAAAAAAATAAATAAATAAAAAAGTTTGTAATTTTCCCGCAACTTGTGGCAAAATATAAAATATTCCATAGACTCAACATGCCTCTCAGCAAATAGCTTGGGGTGTCTACTTTCTAAAATGGGATCATTTGTGGGGGTTTTGTGCCATCTTGGCATTTTATGGCCTTCAAAACTGTAATAGGTAGTGAGGAGTGAAGTCAAATATTTACGCCCTTAGAAAACCTGAAGGCGGTTCTTGGCTTTCGGGGCCCCGTACGCGGCTAGGCTCCCAAAAAATCCCACACATGTGGTATCTCCGTACTCAGGAGAAGCAGCAGAATTTATTTTGGGGTGTCATTTCACATATGCCCATGGCATGTGTGAGCAATATATCATTTAGTGACAACTTTGTGTAAAAAAAAAAAAAAAAATTATTTTTTTGTCATTATTCAATCGCTTGAGGCAAAAAAATAAAATATTCGATGGGCTCAACATGCCACTTATCAATTTCCTTAGGGGGTCTACTTTCCAAAATGGGGTCATTTGGGGGGGGTTTGTACTGCCCTGCCATTTTAGCACCTCAAGAACTGAGATAGGCAGTCGTAAACTAAAAGCTGCGTAAATTCCAGAAAACGTACCTTAGTTTGTAGATGTGACAACTTTTGCGCAAACCAATAAATATACAGTTATTGACTTTTTTTTTACCAAAGACATGTGGCTGAATACATTTTGGCCTAAATGTATGACTAAAATTGAATTTATTGGATTTTTCTAATAACAAAAAGTAGAAAATATCATTTTTTTTCAAAATTTGCGGTCTTTTTCCATTTATATTGCAAAAAATAAAAATCGCAGAGGCAATCAAATACCATCAAAAGAAAGCTCTATTTGTGGGAAGAAAAGGACGCAAATTTCGTTTGGGTACAACATTGCAAGAACTGCGCAATTACCAGTTAAAGCAGCGCAGTGCCAAATTGTAAAAAGACCTCTGGTCATTTACCAGCAAAATGGTCCGGTCTGAAAGTGGTTAAAATGGAAGTAAACCCTTCCAAACAACTTTGACCTACAGGTAAGCCTAGATTAAGGCTTACCTGTAGGTCCAAGCAATATCTCCTAAACCTATATGGTTTAGGAGATATTTGCCCGAAAATGGGCACCGCTGTCTACGGCGCAAGCGCCGTAGACAGCGGCGCGCAGGCGCACTAAATGCGGCAAGTCCAAGAATGGATTTGCCAAATTTGTCGACTCCCGTGCGCATGCGCGGGAGTGACGTCATCGCGGCTCCGCCGAATGGCAGCGTCGGAGCTCCGAGACGCGACTCCCGTGCGCATGCGCGGGAGTGACGTCATCGCGGCTTCTCCGCTGTCATTCGTCGGAGCTGCGAGAGACGCCACAACCAAGATGGATGCGGCGGACTACAGGTGACAGCGGCGACTTCGCTGGCTCCTGTGTCAGGTAAGTGACACATAATGAGCTACTATGCGATGCATAGTAGTCCATTATGCTTTACCTTTGCAGGGAAAAAAAGAGGAAGTAAACCCATCAGGGTTTACTTCCTCTTTAAGGCTTACCTGTAGCTAACAAGGATATCTCCTAAACCTAAATTTGCATGGTTTAGGAGAGATCCCTGTATTTGCATGTGCCGACGTCATGCCATACATGCGCACTTAAGACAACTGAAGCAATAGCGCTATATGTCGTTGCTTCAGTTGTACTGTGCCATTCCGGGACAACATGTCGGCGGTCGGAGGGGGAGATGCGGACCGATGCGGGGACTTCGATCTGAGGTAAGTGATACATAATAGTTAAGTGATACATAATAAAATAATAATGATGCCTTTCTCTTGCAGGGTTTTTTGTTTTTTCGTTTTTTTTGCTGCGGGTTTACTTCCTCTTTAGGTGCATCAAGCTTCCCCATGCCCACCAATTATATCACAACCCTTTTGCACAGAATTATTAACCGCTTTCCGACCGCCTCATGCAGATATACGTCGGCAGAAGGGTACGTACAGGCAGATTAACGTACCTGTACATTGCCCTTTGTCGCCCGCCGGGAGCTCCAAGAGCGTGATCACGGGTGCCGTGGGCCCAATGTGTGTGGGGATACCCGGAATCGTCTCACGGTGAGGAAGAACAGGGATATGCTGATGTAAACAAGCATCTCCCGGTTCTGCCTAGTGACAGTGTCACTGATCAGCTCTCCCTGTAATCGGGAGAGCTGATCAGTGACGTGTCACACACAGCCCCTCCCCCCTACAGTTATAATCACTCCCTAGGACACACTTAACCTCTACAGTGCCACCTAGTGGTTAACCCCATTCACTGCCAGTCACATTTTTACAGTAATCAATGCAGCTTAAGATCATGTGACTGCTATGATTGGCTGTCATGGAGGTCATGTGGTCGGAAAACTCCCAATCACATGGAGCGATCGGGAGCTTCCAGTTAGGCAACGGAAACTCTGCCGGGAGTGTGCAGCACGCACGCTCTTGACACAGGTGTATTGGGAACAATTAATGCAAATATGCGGCCCCTCAGCACTAAGGACAGCCCCCGTTGCCCCCCCAGATGCTGAGAGGCTGCATATTTGCATAAGTCTGGCGCCAAAGGATTAGGCTGCGTAGTGCACCAGCATTTAGCTGTATTTAGGCACGTCAAATATTTGAGTGTTAATGGATTCCATTGGCTGGAATAATAATTGATTCTGACTGAACGCATTAACGCTCAAATGCTCCTAAACGCATTCAACTTTTAGATGCGTGTACATGCATTTAGGTGTGTCAAATGTTTTTTTCTGCTCAAAAGCTCCTCTCCTGAACATGCTGGTGATTTTTATTTTATTTTTATTATTATTCTTGTAAACGCTCCTCTTCTAATATGCCTGTAAACACCTATGAGGTGCTTTTACTGGCTGAAGATAGGGTTCAAATTAACCACTTCCCGACCAGCCACCACAGTTTTACTGCGGCAGAATGGCACGGCTGGGAAAAAGGGCGTTATGTTACGTTGCTTCGCCCTGTGGCCACTAGGGGACACGTGCGCTGGCTGCTTGCCCCCGGAGCCGATACCAGTGCCCGGGGGGAGCGATGACCACCAGGCTCCCGCGATCGCTCATGACACACAGATCCCGGTTCTCTGAGGGGAGAAGAGACAGATCATGTGTTCATACAAAGTATGAACAGCGATCTGTCAACTCCCCTAGACAGTCCCATCCCCCCTTCAGTTAGAGCACAGAGAGGGAACAGGGTTAACCCCTTTGCTCGCCCCCTAGTGTTTAACCCCTTCCCTGCCAGTGACAATTTTACAGTAATCAGTGCATTTTTATAGCACTGATCGCTGTATAAATGCCAATGGTCCCAAAAATGTGTCAAAAGTGTCCGATGTGTCTGTCATAATGTCGCAATCCCGATAAAAAATCGCAGATCCCCACCATTACTAGTAAAAAAAAAATAATAATAATAATGCTATAAATCTATCCCCTATTTTGTAGACGCTATAACTTTTGCGCAAACCAATCAATATATGCTTATTGCGATTTTTATTACCAAAGATATGTAGAAAAATACATATCGGACTAAACTGAGGAAAAATTAGCTTTTTTAAAAAAAAATTGAGATATTTATTATAGCAAAAAGTAAAAAATATTGTTATTTTTTTTCAAAATAGTCGCTCTTTTTTTGTTTATAGTGCAAAAAAATAAAAACCACAGAGACGATCACATACCACCAAAAGAAAGCTCTATTTGTGGGATAAAAAGGACATCAATTTTGTTTGGGTGCAAAGTCGCATGAGCGCACAATTGTCAGTTAAAGTGACGCAGTGCCGAATCGCAAAAAATGGCCCGGTCGTTCAGCAGCCAAATCTTCCGGGGGGTTAAAGCGGTTAAAGAAAACAACTGTTTTCAGTTGCCTACAATAGAAAAATCCCCCTGAATGTACACAACTGCTGTTTCCCTGCAACAGTCCATACTATAATACCCTACAAGGACTTTGCATAGTGACTTTTCTCAGCGGAGTTGAGGTTCAGCATGCTTCCGTATATAGTAAATGTTTAATTCATCCAGGTAGGTAGTATTTCATAGTTGGCCAGTCCACTGATTAATTGTCCTCATTTGCATTTTTTCAATTATAGGTAAGCAAACCAGCGGAGTCCCCAGACAGGCCGCATTTCAGTTAACAAATTCTGACTTTCGGCAAATTAATATCGCGTCCAAATGCAGCATCCCCATTATTAGGAGCTGGTAAGGCGCCTGTCGCCGCCTGCGAATGCCAAACGCAAAAACCAACTGTTATTAATTGGAGTGAGAAATTAAGCCTAAACGAAAATGGGGGAATTACATTAGAAAAGTCCCTCTAATTAGGGGACAACAACATGAAAAGCCGTCTAACTATGCAAATCACAGAAAACGAAAGTTGTTTGCTCGGAGTTTGCGGGAAGATATAGTGAGTTCTCAGCGTCCATATTTTAGTTTATTATTGTAGCGCTTATGATCTATGTGTGTTCTGTGATCTCACATGCTTATACCTACTGCAAATGTTTAATTAATGACTATATTTCATGTCACGTGTGTTGTTTCTCCCATTTAGTGGCTAGATTCATATCATCCGACTGTTATTATTACTTCCTAATTAAACATGATTATGCAAAATGATGTACAATGGAAAAGGTATTATTATTAGCTGGCCTAAGCAGACTGATCCATTAGTAGAGAGGAACAATAACCTACAATCGCTTTGCCGCAATATGCAAAATTATATATACTACTGTATATACAATGAACTGAGTTGCATTCATGTACTGTACACACAGAAGTACAAAAATAAAAATAAAGTTAAAGTGGTGTTGCCACCAAAAAATAAAAAGCTGCTTAAAATTCGTAAATAAAAAAATAAAAATAATAATTGGCAAACAAATTTTTTTTTACTCCCCTCTAAATACCTGTTGCTAGGGGGTCCCTCGTAGTCTGCCTTCTTTCTTGCCCGGGCTGGTGACATCACTTCCCCTCGCGCCGCACATTCACCTGGGACCTGTCACGTATCCCAGGTGACTGTACGGTGTATCACGCCGCCCTGCGCCGCTCGCGCATGCGCAGTGGGTGCCTGGCTGTGAAGCCACAGCTAGGTGCCCACAGTACGCATAACGGCACCACGAGCAGAGCGGGGAACGAGGGGGGGGGGCTTCGTTCCCCCGCATCGCTGGACCCTGGGATAGGTAAGTGTCCGATTATTAAAAGTCAGCAGCTGCAGTATTTTAGCTGCTGACTTTTTTTTTTTTTTTTTTAGGAGGTACCCCACTTTAACATACATTAATTATATTACGAAAAAAATGTAAAAAAAAACAAAACATTAAATTTTCTGCTAAACTGCGCAACATTTGACAAGATCCCTCACCAGTCTATCAATATAAGTGAAATTTTTTAATTTTTTAATTTTAAATATGACATATTTATATTATGTCATATTTACTATGTAACTATTAGAGGGTTCCTTACTGTAAGGCTGTGGTCTCAGTGGGGGGCATTGCTAGTTTCAAAAAAATGATTAGCCCTTGTACACACGGTTGGAAATTCCAACGGAATATATATATATATATATATATATATATATATATATATATATATATATATATATATATATTCTTGAATGAAGGAAATTTCCATCCTGCTCCATTGAATTTTCACGTCACCGTGGTCGAAGATGAACATCAATTTGACCATATTAACCAATAGAAAATGAAATGAACATTCTTGAGACTAATATATTCATACAAATTTCCTCTAGTGTATGGCCAGCTTTAGCTGCAAGCTCAGATAACGATCTCACATTTTTCTAGTAAGGACTGTTACACAGGTAAGTAGGCAGCAGTCACGATAAGTACTTGAAAAGACCTTTCCTGTTTTCTGACTGGAGTTGCCATCCAATGGTTAATGTGAAGCGTTGGACATCTCTCAGTAGTTGCAGATATTCAGAGAGCTGTGCAGACTCAATAAATGGGAATTAAAATCTTTTCTGCCCTACGAATTGGCCGGGGCTTGCGTCCAGCTCAAACAATTGCAGATACGGCTTGGCTGCCAACTCACACAGCATAAGTCCATCTACCACCTGGCCGGCTTAGAGACAAGCCAATAGGAGGGACTCTAACTCACCAAATGCGTGTTCCCATTGGTTTATTATACTCCACATTACGACACTTTCAGAGATTTAACTGTCATTATATTCTGCATATGTGGTAGGGCCAGAATCCATTGCTAGTTTTCAGACAAAATTATTATTTTTTCCTTGAGTTTTTCTTAGAACAACACTTTTGTGCTTTAAAGAGAAATTCCAGTAGCAAACACATACCGTATGC
The DNA here is from genome assembly GCF_037356315.1 of Lithobates pipiens. Lineage (NCBI taxonomy): Eukaryota > Metazoa > Chordata > Amphibia > Anura > Ranidae > Lithobates > Lithobates pipiens. The sequence goes on along the minus strand of NW_027507718.1, from coordinate 497,013,443 downwards.
TCCTTAGTGCCTTGTGGAGTTTTCTTAAAGTCATTTTTTATAACCTTTTCATTTCAGATATGTATATGTAGCTCTGGCTCCTGATGAGCAGGTGCTATAAGTTTTTCAAAGTAAAATTTTCCTGAAACCACAGTTTGGTTTTGGGGCTAATTTTACTAAATTATGGTTTTAGTACCAGTCCAGCTGGGTTGCACTGGGTTTTCCTTGATCGCAGGTGACCGCCGGCAAGAGTAGGAACGCAGTCTAGCTGGGTGTATTGAATACCACTGTTCTTTTTCGGAAGCAGCCCAGTGGGGGTGTTCTCCGGCTGTGCATTCTGGGAGGTGGTATTTAAGGTACCGACATCACATGCTTCGCTGTTCTGTTCCAGAGATTATTTTCTGTCTGTTTGGTTCTGGTCCTCTTGACCAGCCCCATGGCCCTCCTGGCCTGGGGTGCAGAACCATGCATTTCAAGTCTTGGGGCTGGCTAGCCTGAGGCAACGCAACTGCAGGGACAGGCCTGAATGGAGTTCGGGGGCCTATTGATCCAAAGGTGGTCCAGTGCCCTCTCATCTAAGGGAGAGGCCCAGCAACTGGAGAAACCCCAGGGGAGGACTCTTCAGGAGAAGGCTGTGCGCAAGGCTGGCTTCTCTGAAGGAGCCTGGAAGCTCAGTTGAAGGACACTACATGGATCTACAATCGCTGGATTGGCTGAGAGATACTGGTACCGTATGATTGCTCTTTAAATTTGTCTAAGTCCCTCAGTAACACTGCAGCAGAGACTTTACTTAGCACCCTACCGACTGCTAGGCCTAGTGAGAGGAGGTCTATCCGGGGGTTGCAAAATCCAGCTGTGAAACAGTTACTATTCTCTGGATTTTTCCTATAAGAGACTTTTCATTTTTGCAGTCTAAAGTACCTGAACTTACTCCTACCCTAAATTGAGAGTTTCTGTTTATAATAAATAACCCAAAAGAAGATTCAGTGTCAGTTTCCACATTTCTTTTGGCCATCTTCCATGGGAACCCCTAGACGGAGAAGCAGTCAAGAAGGTAACGGTAAGCCCAATAAAACCAGCAGCTCCTTCGGGGGTCAGTGCTACATAAATGTTGCTTCAGCAGCTTTTTAGCCCTCATCAAATCGCATTGGCAAGTCGCATCCTATTGTAGGCAATGGCACTGTTCAAATCTGTGCGACATCGACTTTGCGGTGCCACATCGATATAAAAAAGTAGTTCCTGCACTACTTTTTTCTGATTTCGGGTGTGACTTGAATAGACATCTGTTCATAAAGCTGCACAAATGTCTTCAAAGCCACACCTGAAGTCACACCGACATTCGGCTTTGAAATCGTGCGATTTCAGATGAAGTTGCGCAATTTCAAAGCTGCATATTGTCAACGAGGGCTAAATGCTTTAACTACTTAAAGTGATTGTAAACCCTTACACATACCAGGTGACATAGCTCCCAACTGTCCCTGATTTCGAGGGACTGTCCCTGATTTGGAGCAATGTCCCTCTGTCCCTCTGTCCCTCTTTCCCCCCCATTTGACCCTCATTTTGGTCTGATCTATATAGTTGTATATAAAATGCACTTTTTACATTTCAAAAAGTGTTTCCCAGTGCTAAACCTTTCAACCAAATTATAAATGGCTGCATTTGTAAATTTTTAAAGCCAATATAAAGGAATAGTAGTGGTAAAATGTCCCTTGTGGATTAATTCACTTTTTTGGGTTAATTTTCTTTTAAGGGGTGTGGTGGGGGGCGTGTCATACGCCTACATACATTTGCTAGTAAGTGTCTCTCATTCCCATCTCAAAATGTTGGGAGGTAGGCAAGTGAAGTGACAAGCCTCAGGTGCTACACAGAGATGAAGCAAATACTTTTAAATGAAGCTGAAGCACCTGTTTATCTGCAGCCGTCTCTCTTCTACATTACTTCAAAATCCTGAATTTACACAGTATTTCTGGGCTTCAGAAAGCATGGGGTGGGGATCTGATCTCACACACTGCACAGCATACAGAGGAGAGCTGAGTGTAATCTGAGACCTGAGAGGAGGGAATGCCCCCCCTCCTCTACGCTGTCTCATAGGGAAACATGTACAGCTGAGACTGTCAATCACTTGCTGTATGCTGTGGGGGGGGCAGGTTAGACTGTCAGAGGTGATTTATGCAGAGGGTTGAAAGAGGAAACAGGAATAACACTAAGTGATTTGGATTGAAGCAAGTAAACACGATAGAAGGTTATGCTTTGTTCATTTTTTTAAGAGGCTTGCAACCACTTTAAATAAATACATTAAATAAATAACTGTTTAGACATATAATTTCTACTTAACCTAACCCTTATATTAAACTCTTATCAGCTAACCTCCTGGATAATACTTAAAGGATATCTAAACCCAAGAACATAATTAACCGCTGGGCACTTTCACCCCCTTCCTGCCCAGGCCAATTTACAGCTTTCAGCGCTGTCGCAATTTAAATGACAATTGCGCAGTCATGCAACGCTGTACCCAAATTACATTTTTGTTTGAGACAGACAGAGCTTTCTGTCTAAGTCAATTTTTTCGCTGATGTGGGCTGATGAGGCTGCATTACTGGGCACTGATGGGCACTGATGAGATGGCATGGAAGGGCACTGATGAGGTGGCACAGATATGCAGCAATGATAGGCAGCACTGATGGGCACTGATTGGCGGCACTTATGAGCAGGCATTGATGGGCACTGACTGGCATCACTGCTCCGCACTGTTGCAGCTGCACTGATCATCAGTGAAAAAATGCAGCTGATTGGCTCTCCTCTCCTCAAATGCTGTCAGTGTTAGGAAAGGAAAACTGGTAACCATCATTTCCTTTACATGTGATCAGCTGTGATTAGAAACAGCTGACCATTGGCGCTTTACAGAGATCGGGGATGCAGCATGTCCCAGGGATCATCACACTGTGAGCCCCTGGCACATATGACGTTGTCCAAGAACGAGAGAGAGCCACCCCACTGCCATCATTTGTCTATAAGGCGGCCAAGAGGTTGTTAAATATAGTGCAGCTTATCACTCCTTAGCCCTTGTACACACGGTCGGAGAATCCGTCGGAATGTGTCCTATCGGACCGTGTTGTCGGATAATCCGACTGTGTAGGGTATGCATCGGATTGATTCCGTCTGAATATCCGTCTGATCCAATTTTCCAACTTGTTGGAAATATTTTTCGACAAACTGGTCCGATCGGACATACTCCGATCATGTGTAGAGAATTCCGATCGGACAAAGTGCCACGCATGCTCAGATCAAATTCCTACACCAAAGCTATTGGCTACTAGCCTGAGCGTAGTCCCATCGTAATGAAATAACGTCATCACGTTCTGAACGATCTGATTTTCCGACAACTTGGTCCGACCGTGTGTATGCAACAGTTTCGGACACAATCCGTCGGACAAAATCCGTCGGACAAAATCTAACGGATTTGGTTGGCAGAATGTCCAACCGTGTGTACAAGGGCTTAGAGGTAGTGACTGCATTTTTTTCAGGCTCAAAATATTTTCAGCAGGTACAGAAAACACCAGTTGCTATAAAAGCAGTGTCCTTGTTACTTCCAGTGACCAGAACTGAGACCATAATGTCATCTTCCTTCTGTAAATAAATAATCACCCCATCCCCCTATGTACCGTAAAAGAGAGGTAAAATGAATTCCAGTCTTGGTGACAACAATCATTGACGTCACTAGTGTTGGTGTCACCTGGGGTGGTAAAACATGGTGCTACACATCAAAATAATTATTTTCCCATATAACAGTTAAAAGTTAAAAGAGGAGCTCCAGTCTCCCAACAAAAATTAAAATTAGCATCTACAAATACTGTAGCTGCTGACTTTTAATATAAGGACATTTACCTGCCCAGGCATCCAGCAATGTCAGTGCCAATTCTTCACTAAGGTTAACCTGTCAAAACCAGGTACCCGCTCCCTCCCGCAAATAAAAAAAAAGTGCCAAATGTGACAGTGGAGGGTGCAAACAAGTGGAGCTTCCCCTTTTGGGTGGAGCCAGCTTTAAGGGAGGTCAAGACCTGCGGCGTGCGTAGAAAGCCCTAGCAAAAGTGGGTGTGGTCAAACTTTACATTGGGAGGGGCTTAAGGGGCATGGTTAAACAAAATCCAGGTTTTGGATATGTGTTGGGGGTACTTTGGGACAGGAAAGGACTTGTGCTAGAAGGTGGGTTGGGGGTGGAGCTGAATATGTGCTGGGGGGGTGCTCTGGGAGCAGAGAGAACTTGTGCTAGTAGGCGGGATGGATGGGCTGATATATACTGGGGGGAAAGTTGGGACAGTAGAGGACTTTTAATAGAGGGTGGATTGGAGGGATGAATGAATGAATGAAATACTTATATAGTGCACAATGCGAACTGAATCGCCTCTAGATGGTGGATGGTGGAGGGGTGGTCGGATATATGCTGGGGGTGCTCTGGGAGTAGAGAGGACTTGTGCTAGAAGGTGGTGTGGGAGGGATTTTAAATCCACTCCCCCTTTTAGCACAAGTCTTCGCCCCTCCCAAAGCACCCCTTAGTACATATCCTCTTACCCTCAACCCCCCAAATCACTCCTCCACATGTACACCCTTTTTTACCCTTTTTTTGCCTGTCAGAATGGCCTGGAATTAGGCTTTTACAGCAGGATATCAGAAGCTATCAAGATATCAAGTGCCTCTAGTACTCACATTGTTTTATTATGGCAGAGTCTCTTTAAAGGGAGACTTCACTCAAAAAGTGAAGTACTGCTGGTTTTTGCCCTTCCCTCAGACGGTACCTGAGCTATAAGTGTTTTTGGGGGGATCGAGTACCGATATTTATCAGTTCCCACTTCCGCAATCCTAGCCTAGGTGAGGAGGACATTACTTGCCTGGACCCTTTTCCTTCAGCAGGCTTTTGGGACACATCACTTGTTCCAGAAGGCTGCAGGACCATTTACAGAGAACTGTAAAACCTCGCCCATGTGCAGTTGGGAGCTTCTCAAGAAGCCCCAGCTGACTCCCATATCCAAGATGGTGACACTGGGGACCCATAGTGGTAAGAAGGATGGGCTGCCAGAAGACCGCTGGACTCCAGGCACTTACAAGTACCTGATTTTTAAATATCAGCAGCTACGGTATTTGTTTGCCATCTTCTAATTACAGTATCTTCTATCTCTCGATCTATCTTTTTGTACCTCCAATATTTTCTATCTATCCTCTACCTATAGTATTATCTATCTATTAAAGGTTGGGGTTCCCCCTGCACTGTGCAGGCTCACCCATGTGCAGTTGGGAGCTTCTCAGGAAGCCCCAGCTGACTCCCATATCCAAGATGGTGACACTGGGGAGCCATAGTGGTAAGTAGGATGGGCTGCCAGAAGTTGACTGGACTCCAGGCACTTACAAGTACCTGATTTTTAAACATCAGCAGCTACGGTATTTGTTTGCTATCTTCTATCTACAGTGTCTTCTGTTTCTCGATCTATCCTATCGTATCTCCAATATTTTCTACCTATCCTCTACCTATTGTATTATCTATCTATCTATCTATCTATCTATCTATCTATCTATCTATCTATCTATCTATCTATCTATCTATCTATCTATTAAATGTTGAGGTTCCCTGCAATAAAACTGTGTGCCCCCCTCTCTCATAACTCTTCCATTGCATAGTCTTTTGAGGTAACTACAGGATCTAGTAAGGAAAAAAATGTCATTTGTACTTTAGCTGTTCTCTCATATTTTTTGCCACTTGCACATTTGCATAATTGCCATATCTTGGAAAGCATTTTGCTTCAATCAAGTCATTAATGCACACCATCTAATTACCCCTATTCTGTCCTTTAAATCATCAATGAGCATGCCACCTTGATGTGTCGGCCATCTTTCCTCTTGTGTCTCTTTCATCCCTTTTATCAGCCTCTGCGTAAATTGCCTTAATCTTGCCTCTATTAGGAAGCCATCTTTTTATTCCCCTTACTTTTTCTTCCCGCTTCTGTTCTCTTTGCCACTTTAAAACTCAAATTTTGGCCTTTGATAAGGTCATCAACTGTTCCGCTCAGAATACTTACAGTATATTTTAATGGTTCATTAAAATGAGTCCATTGTGCCCAGCTGCTTAAATAACCTTTGATGGAGATGGCTCCAGGTAGAACAGAAGGTACAAAAAAAAGGTAACTTCCCTCATATTTCTAAGTAATTGTCAGCGGATAATTACTTCTGCTGTTCCTCTAATCATTTTTACACTTGTATTTGTTATTAGGTAAGTTACCCGGTAAGACATAAGCCAATGCAAATAGGCTGTTGGCTGATGAAGCTCCGGTAATTGGAACAGAATCGTGTTCTTTTCGAGTGGATATAAAAAATAAAAAAAAAGGGGAAAAAAAGGCTTTTTAAGATAATCACAACTAGTACAGAACATTTGGTGATGCATTAATTGCAAATACTTATGAAAAGCGTAACACTCCAACTGAAATCGCAGCCGAGGCTAGTGCTGCGCTGATAAGGCTCCAAAAACAATATTTTATCTTAGAAGTAAAGAAATATCATGTTTAAAGAGAACTAGTCATGTCTAGGTTTGGGCAAGAATCTTAGATGATTGGACTTTACATGTTTTATGTTTACCACATAATATACACTATATTGTCAAAAGTATTGGGACACCTGCCTTTAAACACATAACTTTAATGGCATCCCAGTCTTAGTAAGCAGGGTTCAATATTACATTGGCCCACCCTTTTCAGCTATTTGTGAGGTCAGGCACTGATGTTGGATGAGCAGGCCTGGCTCTCACTCTCCGTCCTAATTCAAGCGGAGTTCCATTCACTTCTGAGAGATGGTCTTAAATGAAAGACTACCTCTCCACCCCTCGTTTTTGTATATATTAAATTTTTTTCTATAGTACCTTTTTAAGAAGTACATAGTGTACTTCTGATCCACCCTGTGGTGCAGTATGTCATATCCTTTTGTGTGGTGAGCCCCCCCACACTGTCTTTGGAGACCTGTGTGTGTCTCAGAAGACAGCTGGCCATGTGTGTGGAAAGGCAAATGTCCCAATAATTTTGACAATATAGTGTAGCTTTTCATACTTTGCCTGAGCTTGACATTTTAAGCTGAACTCCAAGCACGAATGAATGTTACTCTATAATTATTAAAAGGAGAAGTACAGCCAAAACTTGTTTGGCTGTACTTCTCCTGTGAATCACAGGAGTACAGTTCGATCTGCATCCCTGTGACCCATTTTCAGCAGACAGCGGGCTGAAGCCCGCTGTTGGCTGACGTCGCAGAGCCGTGTTAAGGCTGGAGCAAGATCAAGACAATAAAGTCGAGATCCACTCACAACCCTGGACTGGCACCTTGCTCAGCCTCTTAGTGAGCCACAGAGAGTCTGAGTGAGCCGCTCCCGCCCCTCCACAACCCAGCGCTCCAGTCAGCACTGGGAAGCAAAGCAGAGAGTCAGTGACTGACAGTCAGCAGCTCTCTTCTCAGGGTGCTCTGAGAACCGAGCGATCAGTGGTCTTTGGTCATGCAGTTCTCAGTCTTAGAGCCGGCGAGGGACAGACATGGCCAGGACAAGTGGCTTTCCTGGGCGCTATGGTATTATGTGAGATGGATGGACACCACAAGGAGATCGGGGAGTGAATTTGAATTGGCAGGGTGAATTTGGGGGATCGCAGGGGGTAAGAATTGTTCAGGGAGGGCACATTTAGGAAGATGTTATAGGAGTGGTGATTTGGGGGGATTTGTGTTAGAAAAGATAATATGGTGGGAAAGGGAATGGTTCTAAGAGGGCATTTTTGGGGGGGGGGATATTTGTGCAAGTAGGGATGATTGGAGAGTATTTGTGCTGGGAGGGGAATTTTTTTAATGGGGGGGGTTGTGCTAGGAGTGTGGGGGGATTTTTACTTGGAGGAGAAATTTGAGGGGTAGAGGATGTGTGCTGGGGGGGAGTTTTTTTGGGGGGGGGGGATTTGTACCAGGAGGCCATTACATTTTTTCCACTGGACTATTTTAATACCTTTATTTATGGACTTTTGTTACATGTCTTTGTTTACATATATTACCACAACTTTACAGAGCTATTCTATGTAAACCCTAGAGATGGTCATGTGTGAAAATCCCAGGAGATCAGCAGTTTTTGAAATACTCAGGCCAGGTTGTCTGGCACCAACAACCATGCCACGTTCAAAGTCACTTAGATAACCTTTCTTCCCCATTCTGATGCTCGGTTTGAACTTTAGCAAGTTGTCTTCACCACGTCTGGATGCCTTAATGCATTGAGTTGCTGCCATGTGATTGGCTGGTTAGCAATTTGTGTTACCAAGCAAATGAACAGGTGTACCTAATAAAGTGGCCAGTGAGTGTTTGTTCGGGTTTCAGCTTTCACTTTCAATGTTAGGGGTCAGAGGTCACCTGATGTCTGCCAACTGCTTATCTTCCCACACTGTCTCCAGCTCCTGAGAGTGTACAACAGCAACACGTAAGGGTGCGTTCCTACCTGCGGCTATACTGCTGCACCTAACCCTAAGGGGTCAGTCTAAAAATACAGCAGCACCCATCAAGCCTTAGATGATTCTTAGATAGAAGAGTTAAACTTAAAGGTACTTGAAGCTAACCAAGGGGGCAAACATTCAAATTTTACAGATAATCTGCACAAATTAAATCATTTGAGAGCACTCTTATAACAGATCTGTACATCGCTACCACGTTATACCAGACCATGATCTCTTGTGCCACATACACATGATCGGAATTTCGGCCGGCAAAAGACCGATGAGAGCTTTTCATCGGAAAATGCGACCGTGTATATGCTCCATCAGAATTTAGCTGGCTGAATTCCCGCCAGCAAAAATTTGAGAGCATGTTCTCAATTTTTCAGACGGACAAAGTTTCTATCGGAAATTCCGATCGTCTGTAGCGATTCCGACGCGTAAAATTCCTAGGCATGCTCGGAAGCATTGAACTTGATTTTTTCTCGGCTCATCGTAGTGTTGTACGTCACGGTCGGAATTTGGTGTGACCGTGTGTAGGCAAGACAGCTTGAGCGGAATTCTGCCGGAATTCCGTTGGGAAAACCATCAGTGCCTTTCCTGACCATAATTCCAGTCGCGTGTATGCGTCATTACTCTTCATTTTCACTTATATTCTCTGTATGAAAATTTTTTTATTTGCATTTTCTTTTTTTAAGTTTGAAGTGACACATAAGTAAGAAAACGTACTGAACGTGTTCCATAAATATTACTTTTTCCCCATATTTATATAACACCTACATTATATAGCACTTTACAGAACCATTAGCATCATTCCATCTGTTTCTACATTGAGAAACTCACAAAGGCAGTTGTGTTAGCCAATTATTATGGTTTTAGGAGTAAACTTATAAAGAACATTTGAGATCCACGTAGAGACTGTTCGAAAGGTAACTGAACACGGAGGGGGGGGGGGGGGGGAACCAAGACTGGTGCAGCTGTGCATAGTAACCAATTGGTTTCTAACTTCAGCTTGTTCAATAACCCACTTAAGGACCAAGCCTCTTTTTAAGGACAGAGCCTCTTTTTGAGATTTGTTGTTTACAAGTTAAAATCAGTTTTTGATAGAAAATTACTTGTGACAGACTCACCCGGGACAGAGGCTTTTGGAGGGGATTGAATGATAGCCTCTGATCTACGACTATTGGCCCTGGCATTTGAGGGAGCTACAAGCATTTAGGAAGATATTATGTTATTGTATTGCAAAAGGAAATTATAAAGGAGGTCATGATGGTCTCTGGCAGCTTGGGACTCAGTGGACAGATGTATGTGAAAGGAATGCTGATTAATGACATCTGGTAAGCCTGGGTCTTTCACCCAATAGTTTATTGTGCTCATTAACACGCCTTTGTCTCCTAGCAAACTATTGGGGGATGTATTTATACTTGTGGGTATTGTAAGTTGTAAGTGAGGGGACGGCAAGTCTACCATGAAAGGTCATATTTCTGAGTCACCAGGTCGGGGTAAATAATTAGATAACTAGCTCATGTTAATTTAGGTTTCTGGTTACAGGTGCTTTGTTAGCCCTTGTACACATGGTCAGAGATTCCGACAACCAAATCCGTCGGATTTTGTCTGTCGGATTTTGTCCGACGGATTTTGTCTGAAACTGTTGCATACACACGGTCGGACAAAGTTGACGGAAAATCCGACGTGATGACGTTATTTCGTTACGACGGGACTACGTTCACGCTAGTAGCCAATAGCTTTGGTGTAGGAATTTGATCTGAGCATGCGTGGCACTTTGTCCGATCGGAATTCTCTACACATGATCGGAGTATGTCTGATCGGAGCATTTTGTCGGAAAATGTTACCAACAAGTTGGAAAACTTGGTCCGTCGGATACTCCGACGGAAACAGTCCAATGGAGACCACACACAGTTGGAATATCCGACAAAACGGTCCGATAGGACACATTCTGTTGGAATCTCCGACTGTGTGTACAAGGGCTTAGAGTTATATGAGCAGGATGGGGGAACCTCCTCTTCAATTGTATATAAGACTGTATTCTTGTAATAAACCTTCCATGTTCAGCAACCAAATGAGTATTGTCTTGTCATGTGGTTGTTAGTGGTTGGAATATCTGATATCTATATTCAGGCTGGGAGGAAGCAGTATATGACGAAAGCAACCAAGTCTGACGTTTCATTATAATACCCCCAAACATTATCTATATATATATTTTTAATACACCCTAAAGAATAAAATGGCGGTCGTTGCAATACTTTATGTCACACCGTATTTGGGCAGCGGTCTTACTAATGCAATGTTTTCGGAAAAAATTAATTTTTTGATTTAAAAAATAAGACAACAGTAAAGTTAGACCAATTTTTTTTTCTATATTGTGAAAGATAATGTTATGTCAAGTAAATTGATACCAAACATTTAATGCTTCAAAATTGTGCCTGCTCGTGGAATGGCGACAAACTTTAGTACTTAAAAACCCAATAGGCGATGGTTAAAAATTTCTACAGTTGAGGTTACTAGTTTTGAGTTACAGAGGGGGTCTAGTGCTAGAATTATTCCTCTTGCATCTAACGATAACGGCGATACCTCACGTGTGGTTTGAACACCGTTTTCACATGCTGGCGCGACTTACGTATGTGTTCGCTTCTGTACGTGAGCTCGGTGGGACGGGGCACTTTAACCGGAACGCAGCGGGAGGAGCCTTCTCCTGTCCCTGATAAAATCTGCCACAGAGACCACATTTATCTGAAAGAGGACCGTCTGCCGTTTTTAAAAATACCGGGATTATGGAAGATATCTGCTGCCATAACAATGGTATTTACTGTCAAAGTACCGATGTATAATGACGACGGGTGTGTGATAAGTGTGGTTGTAAAGGTAGGAGGTAAATTCTATGCATTAACCACAGGCCGACTGACGCATATGCCTATTTACGTCGGCAGAATTGGCAAGGGCAGGCAAAAGGGCGTACCCATATGTCCATTTGACATTCCCGCATATCTGGCGCGCACGCCGTGGGACAGTAACCGCAGATCCCATGAATTCAATGTTTACTGGAGATTGCGGTGAGTAGAGGCAGAACGGGGAGATGCAAACAAGGCATTTCCCTGTTCTGCCTAGCAACAGGACAGGGATCTACTGCTCCCTGTCATCGGGAGCAGTGATCTCTGTCATGTTGTAGTGAGCCCATACCCCAACAGTTAGAACACTTCCAGGGAACACATTCAACCCCTTTATTGCCCCCTATTGATTAACCCCTTCCCTGCCAGTGACATTTATACAGTAATAAGTGGCTATTTTTAGCTCTGATCACTGTATATGTGTCAATGATCACAAAATAGTGTCAAAAGTGTCCAATCTGTCCACCACAATGTCACAGTCATGATAAAAATCGTAGATCAACCTCCTGTAACTTCATTCATTTTTTTTCATCAATAGATCCAACCGGGAGTGTAGGAACCCCTCATAATGGCTACAGTAGGTGTTGCAGGCCCAGTCTCTTAAGTGCAAAAGAACTGGGGCAGGCAAGAAGAAAAGGATCAAGATCACAATTGTGAGATCACAATTTCATTGGGAACAGTGACTATGCTGTTTCCATGATTATGGGCAGTAGCGGCCACTCCATGTGCCCAACTCCTAATCTACATGCAGGATGCTGGACGCATTGGATTTTAAGGTTTTTTTTTTTTTTTTTGAAGCACATAATAGCTTCAAAAAGGGTGGGCTCGGAGTGCAGAGCACTGTGCCCTGAACCCACCCAGTTGTGTGACAATAGCAAATTAATATTTGCTATTGTCTTCCTGCTTCTCCTCCTCCCGGCCAATCAGGAAGCAGGTCTTAAGACCCAATTGGCCAAGAAATTACCGTATTGGCTGAGACAGAAGCAGGGGAGAAGCTGCCAAGGAAGAGGCGCAGGGGGAGGCTGCTGAATCTGGCCGCAACCTGGATAGGGTAAGTGCGGGTCTGGTGGGATGAGTGACAGTGGGGGTTTGTTCACCGATCGACTGAGCGACGGGAGGGTTTCATTGATCGACCAACTGACCGAATGGGGGGTTTGCCGCAACCCTAAAATAATGGAGCACCAGCTGCCACTGATTATGGGTACTCTGTAGTAGAATAAGCCAAATCACAATAAGCTGTTAAGAGTCCATGTGTGACAGTAGGCATGGAAGGCATTAGAGGAGAACCATCTGGAGTGTTCAAGCAACACCAGAAAATAATGCCAGTCCCCTAAGTGCAAAGGGTTGGGAAAGGCACCAAAAGAAGATGATTCTCAATGCTGTCCCTGCCAACTTGGGAGTTTGGATGATCTCGACCACCTTTGGTTGTTCTAGCACCTCCTGTAGCTTTGTCCATTTAACATCATCAATACATCCAACACCAATACAGTCCTTGATTGATATAAGAAACTACAATGCCGCATACACACGACCAGACTTTTCAACGGACTAAGTCCGACGGTCTTCCGACTGACTTTTGGCGAAGGTCCGTCTGACTTTCTGAACGAACCGACTTGGCCACACACGACCGGACTAAGTCCGATCAAAAGTCCGTTCATTTTGAACGTGATGACGTAAACGGGACTAAACAAGGAAGTTAAATAACCAGTAGCCAATAGCTGCCCTTGCGTTGTATTTGGTCCGTCAGACTAGCACACAAACGAACGGTTTCCTGATTTTTTAGTCCGTCAGACTTGAGTCCGTTGGATAGATTTGAAACATGTTTTATTTCTAGGTTGATCGGACTTTTGGTGAAAAAAATGTCCGCTGGAGCCCACACATGATCAAATTGTCTGATGGATTCCGGTCTGCCGTACCATGTCAGCTATGAGTAAGCACTGATTCCAGTGCGAAACGTGTAAGCATTTTTGTACCCTTTTCTTTGCTGTGAATTATTTGATGTGATGTGACCCCCGATTTTTTATAATTTTAATAATTTTTAAGCTTTATTCTGGTGTGCGACTATCCAGAGTTTTTCTGCTATTGCCTGCCGGACCAAGTCTGCCGGAAAGTCCAATTGTGTGTACGCGGCATAAGAAACCTCTACTCTATATAAGTTTTGGGTGTACTAACCCTTTTTTGTAAAAGCAACCATGTTGTTATGTGAGTCTAAGTGAAAGTGAAGAAAAGGAGAAACCCTGTAGCGTAAAATGATATTTCATGACTTTTAAGGGGAAACTATTTTGTTTTTGGTGAAGATGGCCTTCTCAGTTTTCATATGAGTGCACCTGACATTTTCTTTCTCCCCAGTATCAACTCCAGCCATGTGGAGTTCAGATGATAAAACAGAACATTTTCAGACAGATGGGAAAAAAAAAAAAACTCTTGTAAACTGCAGGTCAGCTTCCTCAAACAGACAAGCCAAAGTTCCGCATTCCACTGCACGGAAAAAGGAGATTACTGCCAGCGTGTGAGGACAGGATGGGTGGATGGTTATTTCTTCTGGAAACTAAGAGAATAATCTTCTCTATTTCATAAATGTATACGATTATATATTTGAAGCTTGAAGATGCTCATATGTTTCCTGTATGTCAAAGGCAGCCCTTAGACATGGGGCTTCAGGGTTACAGCACTGCTGGAGAGCTCATACCGGCAATACCGCTACTCTCTTTATAGGAAGAAAATGAAACAGAACTTCCTGCTGATTCCTGACAAACTGCAAAACAAGAAGCTAGACTCCGCACAGCACTACACCTAGAATGTATGATCGATGCTGGCCCCTCGTGTGGGTTTTATCATACATTAATAAAGTACACACGTCATTTTACTTCCAATCGAATCATCAATATGTCTTTTAAATCTTGCGTTAAAATCTGGATCTATGGGATGATAGAAATGTTTTTGTTTTATGTTCATGGAAACTGAAACGAATATTGGGGATAATAATGATATAGAATAGTAATAAAAGCAATGCTGCAATTTTTATTCTAGCTTGCAATATGTTGTTTTTAGCCACTTGACCTTAAAGTGGAGGGCCACCCTGAAAAAAGAAAATACATTAAAGATTAGAAAAAAATCATAAAAAAAAAAAAAAGAAAAATTATGATTTTTTTTACTTACCAGAAATGCCTGTTGCTAGGCACATCATCCTAATCTGCCTTTTCCTCCTCCGCGGAGATCTTCTTTCTTTTCTCCTCCGTGCGGCGTCTTCTGGGTAATGGGTCGCGCTGTGTTCTGGGAACTGTGTGTCCCAGAACACAGCGCGTCCCATTCACAAAGCGCTGCGCGACTCGCGCATGCGCAGTAGGAAATGGGCAGTGAAGCCGCAAGGGTCCACTGCCTGTTTCCCTTACCCAAAATGGTGGCGCCGGGACCCGAGACCGAGGGACGGGTCCAGGGACGGACTGACAACTCATGGGGCCCCCAGGCAATAGGAGATTATGGGGCCCCCAGGCAATCAGACATTATAGGGCCACACAGTATACACAAACACACACACACACAGTATACAATCACACAGTATACACAGACATGTTTCTATTGGCTGAGAAGGTACTGGAGAGGTGGGGCAGCTATAATCTTGGGATTTTTAGACCATAAGGATGTCGGTAAGGCACATTTCAGAGACAGATGTAAAAAAAACGTTTTTTTACATACTTTCCCTTGTTTTAATGAGGCTGGCAACCCTGATGGGGCCCCCTAGTGGCATGGGGCCCTCGGGCAGTGCCCGAGTGGTCCAATGGTCAGTCCGCCCCTGGACGGGTCAGCCTCGGGCGGCCGACATTGCGGGCGCCCTGGACAGGTAAGTGTGCTTATTAAAAGTCAGCAGCTACAGTGTTTGCAGCTGCTGACTTTTACATTTTTTTTTCAAAACCGGCCCTCCTCTTTAAGGAGGTATTACCCTCTTCATGACCAGGGCATTTTTTTACTATTCAGAATTGTGCGAGTTTAACTGGCAGTTGCACAGTCATGCGACACTTTATGCATATTAAATATATATGTTTTTTGTTTGTTTTGTTTTTCAGAGAAATAGAGCTTTCTTTTGGTGGTATTTGATCACCACTGTTTTTTTTTTTTGTTTTTTTTATTATATAAATGAAAAAAGACTGACATTTTGGGAAAAAAAAACAATATTTTCTACTTTCTGTTATAAAACATATTCAATAAAACCACATTTCTTCATGAAGTTAGACTGAAATGTACTCTGCTACACATCTTTGGTAAAAAATAAATCCCAATAAGTGTATATTAGTTTGCGCAAAAGTTATAGTGTCTGCAAGATTTGGTATATATACTGTAATTTACAAAGCTATAGATGCTATACTGGTAATGGCGGTGATCAGCGACTTATAGTGGGACTGTGACAGAGTGGCGGGAAGTCTGACGCTAACAGACACTTGGCTGGGAAGGTCACTAACTGACACTGATGTCTGTAGTGATACTAATATCGTGATTAGTAGTAATACCATATCTCCCAACTGTTCCTGATTTGGAGCAATGCCCCTCTGTCCCTCATTCCTCCTCATTTGTCCCTCATTTTGGTCTGATCTATATAGTTGTATATAAAATGCACTTTTTATCTTTCAAAAAGTGTTTCCCAGTGCTAAACCGTTCATCCAAATTCTAAGATGCTGCATTTGTAAATTTTAAATGCTAATATAAAGGAATAGTAGTAGTAAAAAAAGACACTTGCAGATTTAATTAACCTTCTTTGGGGGTTTATTTCTCCTTTAAGGGGGTGGAGCAGGGGGAGTGTCCTATGCCTACATACATTTGCTAGTAGGTGTCCCTCATTCCCATTGCAAAATGTTGGGAGGTATGTAATACAATACAGGCATACCTCACTTTTAAGTACACAATGGGGCTTATTTACTAAAACTGGAAAGTGCAAAATCAGGCTCCCTTCTGCATAGAAACCAATGAGCTTCCAACCCCAGCTTGTTCAATTAAACTTTGGTAATAAAAGCCTGATTTTGCACTTTCTAGCTTTAGTAAATAAATCCCATTGTGTACTTACAAGTGGGGTATGCCTGTACACTGACTCTGTACTAATGACCCTGGCTGGGAAGGGGTTCATATCTAGGGACAATCAAGGGATTAACTGTCTGCCTAACAAGTGTAACATGTGCTGCTTTTACTTACTGACCTGGCTGTTTTTTCTCCCTGTTTTCTCAGGCAGAAGAAACAGCCAGATCACTGTCCACTGCACACAGAGCTCTGTGCGATTGGCCACAACAGATCAGCAGGTTTCAGCCACAATCATTGGCTGAAATCTGCTGCCAAACTTGTGCTGGGACAAATTACAGCACGGGATGGAGAGTGTTTGCATGCATGCCATAAACCCGGAAGACAGGTGGCAACGTACAAGGTATATTGTCCAACCTACCTTTGCTGCCTGTCCACAGCAAATCTACTGTGGTCACGCGGCACCTAGTTAAACAATAGAAAGTGCCAATGCTACCATGCTTTGTCAACTGTTTTTATTGTTATTTATTTTTGAAGACTTTTTAAATTTAGCTAATTCAAAATTGAGCTAATGAAGACTTTTTTAAATTCAGTTAATTGCGAGTTGAAACATTGTCTATTATAGTTTATTGGCCAAAAAAGTCCAGTTTTCTAGCTACTTTATTTTTTAGAAGCAATTAGCTTGTCCTCTTTAGGGCATGTCATTTGCATGACTCTACTCCCTAGGAATAGAAAGTAAATCATGTGACGTGATTAATAAATACATAACTGTAGTCGTTGGGGATTTTATCTATTTCTATTACCAAATTCAGCTTTTAAACACTTCATCTCTCACACCAGTACTCCCCTACGGACCACTGCAATTTTTACATTTTTGTTATTGGCATGTTCATTAACCGCTTTCTGCCCACCACCATGATCAAACAAGGCAGGGGCAGTACAGCTCTCGTTCTGGGATGACATCATATGACATCGTCCCAGAACAGCTGCTTTTGCGTGCCCACGAGGGGGGGGGGGGGAGCGGCATTCACGGCCTCACCATGTTGCTAGGACATGGTGCGACCCCGATCTCTGTAAAGAGCAGCGGCCGCAGCACTTTTTTTTTTTTTATTCTTTATTTATCAATTTTATCAAATAATCACATTTCTTACAAAATTCATCTTTTTTACATTGTCATCAATAAAAATCCCTTTTATACCCCCCTCCCCCCCCTTCCCCCCTCCCCCTCTCACTCGATCCTTCCCTTATAACCATTCCTTAACATTCGAGTAGCTTCCAATAATTATCAGTTTTTTTGAATTGTAACCAATGCCTCCACTTATTCAAATACCTCTCCTCTGAACTTTCTGACTTTAACCATGTGATCAGCTGTGTCCAATCACAGATGCTAGTAATCGTCTCTCATTGACTCACACTGAAAGAGTGCGTGGTGAGGAGAGCCGATCAGCGGTATGTCCGCCCAGGGGACATCAAGACACATAATCAGGGCACTGATCATCAGTGCCAGCAATCACTGCTCACCAGTGCCAGCAATCACTGTCCACCAGTGCCCTCAAGTGCCACCAATCAGTGTCTATTAGTGATGCCAGTCTGGCTATCAGTGCCACCTAGCAGTGCTGCCCATCAATGCCAATCATTACTCTCCATCAGTGCCCATCAGTGCCACCCATCAATGTCCATCAGTGCCACCCATCAGTGCCGCCTATCAGTGCCCACCAGTGTCTCCTATCAGTGCCCACCAGTGCCGCCTATCAGTGCTCATCAGTCATTTTTTGCGATACGGCACTGCATTACTCTAACTGAGAATTGTGCGGTTGTGCAACACTGTACCCAAATAAAATGTATGTCCTTTTCTTACCACAAATAGAGCTTTCTTTTGTAGGTATTTGACCATGTCTGCGGTTTTTATTTTTGTGCTATAAACACTGACAATTTAGAAAAAAAAAAAACAATATGTTCTACTTTCTACTATAAAACATACCCAATAGAAAAATTGAAAAAAAAAATCTTTGAAATTGACATTTTTTCATAAATATAGACCAATATGTATTCTGCTACATATTTTTGGTAAACAAATCCCAATAAGTGTATATTAATTGGTTTGCACAAAAGTTTTCAGCACCTACAAACTATGGGATATTTTTATTTTTGAATTAATTAATTTTTTACTAGTAATGGTGGCGATCAGCGACTTATAGTGGTACTGTGATATTACGGTGGACAATCTGACACTAACTGACACTTTTGACTCTTTTTTGGAACCAGTGACACTAATACAGTGATCAGTGCTAAAAATATGCACTGTTACTGTACTAATGAGACTGTCTGGGAAGGGTTAACATCTAGGGTGATCAAAAGGGTTAACTGTGTGCCTAGCCAGTGTTGGTGTATACTGCGTGAAATGCTTTTACTAGGGGAAGGGATGGAATTTATTCCCTGTTTTGCAGGGACACAAACTCCATCCCTACCCCCCTCGTTTACATAGGCAGTTCTGTCTCTTTGCCTGATAAACAGTGGGTGCCGAAGGACATCAGGTACCCTAGTATCCGTCGATGGGCTTCCGCTGTGTGTAATCACAGTGAAAGCGAGCTGCCCCCTGCTTGGATGTGTGGGATTGCGTATATATATATATATATATATATATATATATATATATATATATATATATATATCACCAATTATTCCTCCTTTCACAGCACAGTCAGGTGTGCAGGCCAACACCCAAAATTTTACAGAGATTTCTTGCTTTTATCTGCGTTTGTCCGATACTTTGCTGCAATTCATTGTGAAGCAGACCAATTTATATGCCCAGCAGTATATTGCCAACAACCCCCAATCATCATATGCCCATCCATTTGAGTGGAGAGATCTGAATTTGGAGGAGTTTAAATTGTTTATGGGCTTCGCCATAAACATGAGGCTTACAAAAAAAAGGAACGAAGGAAGAGATTCCCAGCTTCAGCCCCCTGAGTGCCCAGTCTACATGGGCACAACTGGAAAAATTGTATGGGACCTGGCATACCCACTTCTGAACAAAGGATATCACATATACCTTGACAACTTCTATACCAGCCTGCCCCTTTTCAAACACTTATACATCGCAAAAACCCTGGCCTGTGGAACCGCTAGAAAGAATAGGAAGGGCTTCCCACAATCTCTAGTGAACAAAAAGCTGCGAAGGGGGAAAGAACAACATTGAGATGCAGCAAAGTGCTGGTCTTGAGGTGGAAAGATAACAGGAACGTTCACATGATGTCCACCATCCATGATGACACTACATTTGAGGTTCAAAGAAGACAAGGTCCCATTAAAAAGCCAACATGTGTCCAAGATTACAATCTCTACATGGGGAGGTGCATTTCAATGATCGAATGATTCAGCCCTATTTGTCAATAAACCAGGTCCTGTTTCTAGTACAACAAGGTAGCAATTTATCTCATCCATTTGGCCATTTATAATTCCTACATAGTCTACACCAAATACATGGAAAGCCCCACCCCTTCCTAAAATTCATCAAATAATTTGTCACGTGCCTCATCTATCAACAGAGACCCCCCCCACAAAAGACCTTCGCTCTGATGCTGATAGCCAACTTCATCATGAGCGCCACTTCCAGTATAACATTCCACCATCTGAAGCAGGCCGAAGACGGCACCAGCTACCATTGTCCCCAGTATCCCTCCAAACCTGGCCTTTGCATTGTTGAATGCTTCCAACTTTATCACACATCCCTAAAATATTAGCCCATATCTTTAACCATTTCATAATTTTCATCATCTGTGCACTGCTGACCATTTTCCATGCTTCTTCAAATACATGAACTGACCCTGGCCTGTTTATATATATATATATATATATATATATATATATATATATATATATAATATATATATATATATATATATATATATATATATATATATATATATATATATATATATCGTATTTATCGGCGTATAACATGCACTTTTTTCCCCTTAAAATCAGGAGGAAATCGCGGTTGCGTGTTATACGCTGATCCTCCGTGATTTCTGTGCAATTTTTTGGGCTCTGGGCAGCTTTCAGCCGCCTTCGGCCCTTCTCGCGGCTTTCGGCCACCTTCGGCCCTTCTCGGTGGCTTTCGGCCTCCTTCGGCCATTCTTCGGCGGCTTTCCCCCGCCTTCGGCCTTTCTCCGCGGCCGAAAACCGCAGAGAGGGGCCCCGAGAGCGGCCGAAAGCCACCGAGTACGGCTGAAGGCAGGCGAATGTCGCAGAGGAAAGGCCGAAGGCAGCCGAAAGCCGCCCAGTACGACCAAAGGCGGCCGAAAGCCTCCCAGTACGGCCGAAGGGGGCCAAGAACTACCGGGCGCCGCCGAGATACACAGGACATCTCGGCGGCGCCATTTTAAAAAAAAAAAGCTGACAACGATGCACAAGGCTCCAATGATGAACAGGCTGCATGATGAACAGGCTGCATGACAAGGCTGCAATGATGGACAGGCTGCATGATGGACAGGCTGCATGACAAGGCTGCAATGACGGACAGGCTGCATGACAAGGCTGCAATGATGGACAGGCTGCATGACAAGGCTGCAATGATGGACAGGCTGCATGATGGACAGGCTGCATGACAAGGCTGCATGACAAGGCTACAATGACGGACAGGCTGCATGACAAGGCTGCAATAATGGACAGGCTTCATGACAAGGCTGCAATGATGGACAGGCTGCATGACAAGGCTGCAAATGACACTGACGAGGCTTCAGATGGACACTGATAAGGCTGCATTGATGGGCATTTAAATGTAAGTTTTTTTCCTTAAATTTCCCTCCTAAAAGTTTTTTTCCTTAAAATTCTCTCCTAAACTTGGGGTGCGTGTTATATGCTGGCGCGTGTTATACACCGATAAATACGGTATATATACATATATATAATTATTTTTTTTAATTCTTATAAGCCTCAACAGAATGTCTTTCTTAAATTAATCACAGAAAATCATTTGCAAATCCATTTTAGGTCAAACTAATTATCATAAACAATCTTAAACTGCATGACAGACTAATAGATCCACATTTAGATACCACTGATGAATGTACTCGTTGATGTGTTGGTTGAATAACAAACAAAAAAAAAAAAAAATCGATTCAAATGAGAAACTCCTCCATCCTTTGAAAACCATCTTCAAATAATGTCAGCATAGCAGAACTTACCATCAATAGAATATTTTGCCACCCCCTGTCGTGTACACAATACCCATGATGCATTTTTTGAGCCATAAAACTTTAATCACTATAATCACAATCCCACTTTGCTGACCTCACCACCACTGGAAAAGTTAGATTTACGATGTGTGCCTATTAAGAACCCTCAAAAATGCATCCATTTGCCTGCACGAAGCCTTGTCTCGATTTACTATCTAGATGTAACAAATGTATAGCAGCAACAAGGTAGCATCCTGCCGTGCCCGTTATAGGCTAATAAGTATAATATTCCCATTTTTATCTCCAATCCCGTGGCTCTAAAAATAGAGATAAGACCTACATGCATCACCTTAATTCGTTTTTTTTTTTTTGTTTTTTTTTCCCCAACGACAAAATCTATCCCCTCATTTATTATTTTTATAGATTCGACCCCATTAGAGCTGCACCTTCTATATAAATCTTTGCTCATTTTTGTCCCGCTGTTTTTTCATTAAGCCGCCGCTCCAACTCACATTAAAACACCTCATTCATGTATCATTCAGGCATGTGAACGATTACCGAATGTCTTTCAGTTGTCAGAGTAATGAGAGGAGGAAGTGAATGAGAAATGGAAGCCACTGTCTCTGGGGACGGACAGAGTGATTTTTATCAGGCCTTGTACAATATAATTGTGCCTTAAATGCATAGCTCTTAAAAAAAATAAAAAAATAAAAATAAAAAAAGTACATTTCAATAAGTTTAACACTTTGCTTGGCAGCGAAAAACACCGGCCCCCCTGGCTTGTTTCATTGTATGTGATAGAAATTGGTGAGAATTTACATTTAAGTGTACATTTACCGGTTAGCCTTTTGAACCAGCCTTAATATGTTATTTTCCTTAGTGGGTTTTTAATTCTTTCAGATGGACGATAATAGTAATCCCTGAAATGCTGTAAAAGCTCTAAAGAAAGTGGCTGGACTTGCACTTTGCTCTGTGCAAATTCATTATGTTTTATTAAAATATATTTTTACTTTTAGCTGGTGCTGGTGATAAGCAGGAAGTGGAAATACATGGAAAAAAGAAATATGGATGGCCAATTTACATAAAGATATAGATGGAGGGATGGGTGGGTTATACACTATTAAAGAGCAGATATAGACAGACAGAGAGACAGAGAGACAGAAAGATAGATAGATAGATAGATAGATAGATAGATAGATAGATAGATAGATAGATAGATAGATAGATAGTCTATTATCATAAGAGTGCACAGGGGGCGTGCCAGGTGGGCCTGGGCACACCTTTATTACTACGCACAGTGCCAATTCCCCTTATTTCCCAGGCCTCCGCCGTGTTGGTCCCCCTGCTGCTGGCTCCCCTCCTCTCCTCTCCTCGCCTCTCCTCTCCCCCCACCTGCTGCTATCATTTATCAGCGCCTTCCTTTTCTAAATAAACACAGTGAACACACTCACTCACTGTATTGAAGACAAAGGGAGAATATCCCGGACAGCCGCACTCCAGAAGAAATTTTGCCTTTTATTGAAAAATCAGGATCACAGCATACAAGCGATACAAAGAGTTGCCGCGTTTCACACTAAAAACAGTGCTTACTCATAGCTTTATGCTATGAGTAAGCACTGTTTGTAGTGTGAAATGCATCAGCTCTTTGTATCACTTTGCTGGGGCTTGTATGCTGTGATCTTGATTTTTCAATAAAAGGTAACATTTATTTTGGAGTGCGGCTGCCCAGGATATTTCTCCCTTTGTCTTCGTTACTACATGCATTGCCAGCACCTGGGGCTCCTGATAGCTGGAGGAGAAGTTTATATTTCGGCCGACCTACCTGGAGAAGTGGTATCCTTTTTCTTGACTCACTCACTGTGTACATGCATACCTTAAACTCTTGCCAACCAGTCACCGTCATTATACGGCAGGAGGCCGGCATGATCCCGCAAATCGCCGTAGGTGTGCGTCGGCACGTTTAAGGGCCGTTGGAACAGAAAACAGAAAAGGGCCTTCTCCAAACTATTACCACAAGGTTGGCAGCACACAAAAGGCTGGACCTTGAGCAGGCCACATTTAATTTCCTCACAACAGACTAGTCAAATCATTTCTTGATGAAGCTGTTAGAATAGAAAAAGGTCTTCTCCAAACTGTTGCCACAAAGCTTTTCTTAATTTACTAATCTCTGGAATAACTGCACTGGCAGCTGTTGGAATAGAACTTAAACCCAATATCCCAAAAATTGACATATAGGGACCAAAGAGTATTAAAACCCCCCAAAAAAATAATAATTTTTCAGTTTTAGTAAATCAACCCCTACTATGATGTCAGATGCTGACAGACAGTACTCTTTATTAAAAGAGCTTGCTACTCCCTGTACCAAGCACAGAGCCTCATCTCATCCCTTGATCATTCAGGGGCCCCTTCTCCTCCTTCTTGGCTGCAAGGCTTATCTGGAGTATTTCCCATTGTAAAGATGATTTACCAAAGAAAAATAGGTTGTTCCCCTTTCCAGGGATGTTGCAATTTGCAATGTGAATGTGGTGCAATTTTACTTTACAAAGAATGTCCAATTGTGCAAGGAAAATAAAATAATAATATAATATCATATACAGGCATACCCCACTTTTAAGTACACAATGGGGTTTATTTACTAAAGCTAAAAAGTGCAAAATCAGGCTCACTTCTGCATAGAAACCAATGAGCTTCTAACCCCAGCTTGTTCAATTAAACTTTGGTAATAAAACATGGAAGCTCATTGGTTTCAATGCAGAAGGGAGTCTGATTTTGCACTTTTTAGCTTTAGTAAATAAACCCCATTGTGTACTTAAAAGTGGGGTATGCCTGTAATATAATCTATAACAATAATGATAATAAATAGCATTTTTGCTTCAGTGTAATTGGATGGTGGAAGGCATCAGACCTACACCTCATTTGCTAAGCTATGAGGAATTTTGCTTGCAAAGTGCAACTTCCCTTGCCAAGTGAACAGTCTATTCGCATTTACATAGTTAGTCAGGTTGAAAAAAGTCCATCTAGTTCATCCACAAAAAAAAAAAAATCCATAAAATTTAAAATATCATACAATCCCATATACCCAATCTTATACCCACAGTCTAGTAAATCAACAACCCCCCAGAGGCATACTCCCTAGACATATTGGTACACATCTGTATTACAAAAGATGAATCCCCTTGTCGATATTCCAGACCACTTCTGATTTCAGCACGCTTGCAAAATTCCACACAGGAATTCACAGCGGTGACCAGACCACATCCAGCTCCCAGCATTAAGGCCGACTAGCTGCACATGTACGCAAGAAGAAAACTGTGTCAGTCACCGCAATGTGAATATATATGAACGCAAGCGGTCGGGGTGACACCAGCATAAATCATGTGACAGGCAAATAGAGCTCCTTCAGGTGTGATGAATGTCCTGAAAATGTGCCGAGAATTTCTTAATGCTAGAAAGAACACATAAGTGATTATCAAGACTGATATCACGGCGTTTTGTCAGCCAGGTTCTCCGTGCCTCTATGAATGGAATGCTTGATGCGGAGTGTTAGGACGCTGCATTGCATTACCGCCACCGGTACATGGGCTAAATGATCACAAGTGGATACAGTTTTTATTTACAGGCAAACAGACGTGTGCTCCTCGCCTGACAGATTGCTGCCATAAATCACAACTTTCTCCACGTGAAATGAGATGCTTGTGTATGGAATTTGTGGCGCTGACTTCCCCTTGTGGGGGTTTGTGATACTCATGGGGCTGTCATGTAGGATTGTTATTTTTATGCAATATTTAACATTCTGATTGAAGTGCACAGATCTAGGTTTGTTGCTTTGGCCTCCTATTGAGTTTTGGATTACCAGTCCTCAAGTTAAAGAAGTGCCTAGGGATCGAGGATCCCGGAGGGTCCAGGGGGTTTGAACACAAGACAGCCGCAGCTGATGTATGAAATGAATATTTTTATTTACAAGATTGAACAGTTACGTAGCTAGCTCAGCTGAAAAACAAAGACACTTTAAATATTGGACAATCAAATATGGTTCCTGGATTGTACCCATTGCGATTAATGGCCATATATCTAGTATAATATAATAATATATATATTTTATATATATATATATATACTTTCATGTCAATATGGACCAAAATCTCTGAGGAATGTTTCCAACACCTTGTTGAATCAATGCCCCGGAGAATGAAGGCAGTTCTGTAGGCAAAAGAGGGCCCAACCATATATATATATATATATATATATATATATATATATATATATATATATATATATATATATATATATATATATATATATATATATACATATATACACACACATAGGGTTTAGGGTTGTTATCATGTTATACTACTGCCCTGCAGCCCAGTCTCCAAAAGGAGGAGATCATGCTCTGCTTCAGTTTGTCACAGTAAATGTTGATATTTATGGTTCCCTCAATGAACTGTCGCTCCCCAGTGCCACCAGTAGTCATGCAGTCCCAGGCCATGACACTCCCACCACCATGCTTGACTGTAGACAAGACACACTTGTCTTTGTCCTCCTCACCTGGTTGCCACCACACACGCTTAACACATCTGAACCAAATAAGTTTATCTTGGTCTCATCAGACCACAGGACATGGTTCCAGTAATCCATGTCCTTAGTCTGCTAACTGTTTTGCGGTGTTTCTTGTGCATCATCTTTAGAAGAGGCTTCCTTCTGGGACGACAGCCATGCAGACCAATTTGATGCAGTGTGCGATGTATGGTCTGAGCACTGACAGGCTGACCCCCCACCCCTTCAACCTCTGCAGAAATGCTGACAGCACTCATACATCTATTTCCCAAGGACAACCTCTGGATATGATGCTGAGTACCTGCACTCAAATTCTTTGGCCGACCATGGCGAGACATGTTCTGAGTGGAACCTGTCCTGTTAAACCACTGTATGGTTTTGGCCACCATTATGCAGCTCAGTTTCAGGGTCTTGGTAATCTTCCTATAGCCTAGGCCATCTTTATGTAGAGCAACAATTCTTTTTTTTTCAGATCCTCAGAGAGTTCTTTGCCATGAGGGACCATGCTGCACTTCCAGTGACCAGTATGAGAGAGTGAGACTGATAACACCAAATTTAACACACCTGCATCCCCATTCACACCTGATACCTTCTAACACTAACGAGTCACATGACGACAGCTGAGTAACTCCCAAACCATAAAGGGGCTACAGTGGACACACATCATATAAACAGGGACACATGCAGTGACCAGTGGCGTAACTAGAACCTTCAGGGCCCCGATGCAAGTAACCATGAAGGGCCCCCCTAAACCCCAGCCAGGGCCCCTCCCTCAGAGTCCGGCAGTGGAACTCCAGAGCGTGGTCATAGGTATGACCTTTGTGAGCCCTGTAGTTCCACCACTGGCATCAGTATTTTTTTTATTATTTTTATTTATTTTTAGGTGCCCCATTGGGGGACTGTCCCTAGGCAGGATGGGGTCCCCATCCCCAGAAGAAATGAGGTCCTTTTCTCCAGGGCAGATGAAGTTACTGACCCCAGGTGAGAAGGGGTCTCTGTCCCCACATGAGAAGGGGCCCCTGTCCCCAGGGGGAGATGGAGGGGGTAAGTAATGGTGTGTGGGGGATGGGGGTCCTCTCACTCACCATGACCAAGCTGCAGGCCGCGCACTCATCCATGTTGGCCTGGGCTCCATCCAGTGTGTTGGACGGTTGATCAGCATATCTCCCAGAATCTGTGTGCTTAAAGTTTGTTTGCCTGGGAGAAGTATGCAGTGCAGTGTGGGCGGGACTCTGGCTGGGGAGAACAGACATCGGACTGAGCGGCAATGCATGGAGCAGGAGAGGGGTATTCTGAGGAGCAAGCCGAGGACACAGGTCATGCGGGAAATGCACAACTAAAGAGCAGCCAGTGCGAGTCGAGCATGGAGCTCTGCTAGTCACCCTCCACCTCCAGGCACCCATGTGCATGGTGCACTGGTACCCCTAGCTGCCTATGCTGCTGCCGGCCATATGTAGAGGGGGCTGCATGGGCCCCCTGCAGCACAGGGCCCAGTTGCGGTCGCGACTGCTGCACCCCCTATATTTTGCGCCCCTGGCAGTGACAAATTCTGTTGGGGACAGCCGTATGCAAAACATAACCCTGTATGACTGTGTCATCCATCATACTCTTACTTAAAATTTGAGGACCGCACATACATGAGTCAATAAGGTGTAAAATTAGTTGGCTGATACCAGACAAATGTGTATATGTTCTTATAAGTAAAATAGACCCTGATACCATATTGGAAAAAAATTATTTTATGCTCAAGATGTCCTTGTTATGGCCATATCATGAATATGATATATATTCTCAGGAACCGCACAGTGTAAGGACATTCAAAGTGGGTTCAAAGGCAGGCAACCAAATTAATAAAATGGATAGAGATGTCATGTGTGAAGTGTCATGTATAAGACAAATCTAGAAAACTAAACTTGTGTAGCTTCAGAGAAACAAGATAAGCCTTAGCAATGACCTAATTAATATGTATAAAAATATCTAAGGTCACAATAAGGATTTAGCAAATTACTTTTAGAATTTAAGGACTACATAAAAGACGAGGTCCATCAGTTGTGTCTAGAAGGAAATGGTTTTAAGCGGCTAAGCAATAGAATGTCCTGAAGTTCAATGTAGAATTTACAACATTTCTAATAGAATTTTACAACCTGAAAATGGACAAATATGACTATTATCTTTTATCTTCATAGGTTATCTATAAAATAGACTAGATGTTTTCTTTAAAGCAAGAGTTGAGCACGTAATTGAGCAAACTAGCAATCCACCCAAAAATGTAACCTATGTAGGCAAACCACCATGCTGGTAAATCTTCTGCATTTGGTACACCTAATTCCCACCTACAATATAAAGCAGAGATTGTGATTTTAGACTTCCAGGGACTAGGGGCATGACTTTCAGAGGAGTCACTAATCATGGGATAAAAGAACAAGTGTTAAGGGCGGAGATCAGTTGTATGAGTCAATCCCCACTATGCTGAAATAATTCTGTTTAAAGTCTGATCAATGAGAAACAGTATAGAATTTTTGGACTATAAAAGGTACCTGAACAGGTATTTAAGGGGTAAGTCCCTTGTTTTGGGCTCCCTCATACTAATGTGAAAGTAGGCTAAAGTGCCCTCTTTCGGTGATGTGCAGCTTATGCTCCACCTCATTGTTCCATCAATGTTGCTGCCATCCATATCCAGTCTTCTTCTGGGTTTGCATTCTTCAGTCTTCTCTATTGGGCTGGCCATAGATAACATACCTTCCACATGCAGTAAGTAGTTAGCTTTTCCCAGATCTTATTTCCAGTATCTGTGGTATTTCATTGATTGTGTGTGCAATTAGGAAACAGGAAGAAAAAAGCTTTATGGCAAGCAATTTTTTGCCAATTTTTCCTTTAGTTTTGCTTTAATTAGAGGTTATTCTTGATGGACTTCTTTAAAGTAATCTCTGGGCAAAAAAAAAAAAAAATGTTTTCCCATGCAATGAGGCTATGCCCACACTTGTTTTCGTCTAGGGGAGAGGAGAAGGGTGATATACTTACCTAGTCCTCTGATTCTCCCACACAAGACTGGTCAGTCACCCCCCTCCCCCGTGCTGCAGCGGTTTTGAGATGTGGACTCTTCCTGACGTCCGTAAGCCCATAGATCTGGAACACTGGACCGCAGAGAGCGCCATTTTCCAATGGAGTGAAGGGGCACGTGAGTATAAGCTTTCTCCTCACCCCTAGACAAAACTCACAGTTGACCTGTGCAGTGCAGGCACAGCCCCACTGCATGAGTAAACTTTTTTTATTGGGCTTTAAAACAGAATTTCAGACAAAACATTTATTTTCTTCAGTATTTTAAATAGACCACGGAAGAGTTTGAACCTTCATTTGGGATTTAGTACTGCCTGGAGTCTCCCAAAACGTTTTTTTCTCACTCTATTTCAGAGTAGAAACTAGAATTACACTTTAACCCGGTTTATTATTATGTTGGTGGTAAGCTAAGAACTTGATGCATATGAACAGAAATTTCTCACCGGAGTCTGATTATTCCTCAGAAACATATACCTGCTGTATCTATACTTGTCCTATCTAAATTAAATACAACACCAGCAGACATCATTGTCATACATATATTTATTACCATTTACTCACTACTCAATTTACCTCTATCTTTGCACAAAATTTAATTTACATTTAATCTGTTTTGGTTCCTCAGAATATTTCAGAAGCATTAGGCGTCCATGCAGGCCCGTTAAAGAGCATTTAACTTAATAATATGATAGGAATAAAATAAGAGATTTTGGGAACTGACATTCCCCAGAGCATGAGTAAGTGATTCCTGGCACGGGGAATTATGTTTTAATAATCATGCAGGAGAACTTTTAAAACACAAAAAATAAATTGATTAAATGAGAAGATGGAACAAAAACAAAATGCATTCATTAATGAATATAGTATCTAGAGTGAAAGGTTGTTCAAATGTCTTTTTTTGGGTGGGTGTTTAATGTGTTAAGAATAAAAAATAATGTGGAAATGTGTGGGCCTGTAGTAGGAAATTAATTATTATAACGCAAGCCTGTGAATCAAACAGCTTCATATATTCACCTTTTGTTTGCTTCCTCACCACTTCTGTTCTTGGACTAGACTTGAATAGATGAAGCCCCATGTAAGATGCAGGATGCATCCTGGTACTTACACAAGGTTAAGGGCTCCCTCCCTGCCTACATGTGACAGTGCTGGGGCAAATTATCAAGCACTAGTGCCGTCAGGTTGGAGGATGGGGTATACGACACATGCTCCCCGATACCCGGGCATCGTTTTAAGGTAAGTATTTCATAATGAGCTAGTATTACGATGCATCCTAGCTCTATATACCTTTGTCTTGCAGGGGGTTTTTTTTGTTTTGTTTTGTTTTTTGAGGTTTACAACCTCTTAAAGTTTCCCTGCACTTCCTGACCAAGAGATTCAACTTGTAGTGATAAGGAAATCTGATGACACCAGAAAAGGTTTTGCCAAAAAACATACTCTCACTTCTTGTTTTGGTAACAGTTCCAAAATATTGGACACCCTATTACTTTCTGTAATCACTGATGGTCACTAGGACAAATAAAGGGGCTACGCCCACTTAACCGGGACTTCATCTACTGTACCTACTACAGGCAAAGATAGAAATACAAATTAGACAAGGGTTCTTATCCTTTCCTAGTCTTTCGAAAACGAAGGGATTGATTTCCGAAAACTGGAAAGTGCAAAATCTGGTGCATCTCTGCATAGAAACCAATCAGCTTTCCGTTTT
The DNA here is from genome assembly GCF_037356315.1 of Lithobates pipiens. Lineage (NCBI taxonomy): Eukaryota > Metazoa > Chordata > Amphibia > Anura > Ranidae > Lithobates > Lithobates pipiens. The sequence goes on along the minus strand of NW_027507718.1, from coordinate 496,982,566 downwards.
TTTTTTGTTTTTGGTCAAAGATTTATTGAACAAGCTGAAGTTAGAAACTGATTGGTTACAATGCAAAGCTGCACCAGATTTTGCACTCTCCAGTTTTCTTAAATTGACCCCTAAAAAAAAGAAAAAAAAAACTCTTCATACATTTTAAACAACTTCTTTGGGGTTCTGCAATATGCTGGGCAAAACAGTGACCAACTATTACCTCGTCTCTATATTTGATCCTCTTGCACAAAAGCAGTAAACAGCAAAAAATAGAAAATAGTTTTGAAGGACTACTTTACTTAAACAATATGAAAGCTATAATTGCTCTGTACAACCATATTATAATATTATTCCCACTTGTAATAAAAAACAAAATACAGCTTTCAGGCCTTTTGTACTTTTAGCACTTTTCTCAAGGTCTTGTGCTTTTTCTCTGCAGTAATGTTTATGCTACCTTTCCTTTAGACTCCATGGATTCCACCTTTTTTTTATATAAATAAAAAAGTGAATTCAAGACAATCCATTCAGCCTCCACTCGACACACCATTGCCCATTTATCCTTCAGCTGTTTAGCACATCCACCTCAAAGTAATCTGTGCGTAATCCCAGGAATTTTCCCTGCTTAGAAGGTAAGTGGTTTCCTATTGACATTCTGATCGGAATGTATAGTTCAAGATAACATTCTGTGTATGTCAGCCCACTGAACTCCTAAATGCTCTTTGAAAAATGAGTTTAAAAAAAGAAGATTGGACAAACAATAAAAAGTAAAGGTTAATATATATATATATATATATATATATATATATATATATAAAACATTTCATTTACATTTTTGGAAAATTTTAGAAAGTTGCTGTCTCTATATTATATATTAGAAATGTTTTCATATATATGTAGTAAAATAAAATAATGATACCCGTTTTTTATATATATATATATATATATATATATATATATACAGTATATACATAGGATATAAAAAGTCTACACACCCTTGTTAAAATGTCAGTTTTCTGTGATGTAAAAAAAGGAGACAAAGATAAATCATTTCAAAACGTTTTCCACCTTTAATTTGACCAACAAACTGTACAACTCAATTGAAAATCAAACCGAAACCTTTTAGGCGGGGGGGGGGGGAAGTAAAAATTAAAATAAATATATATATGGTTGCATAAGTGTGCACACCCTTAATCTAATATTTTGTTGAAGAACCTTTTGATTTTATTACAGCATTCAGTCTTTTTGGGTATGGGTCTATCAGCATGCACATCTTGACTTAATATTTGCCCACTTTTCTTTGCAAAAACACTCCAAATCTGCCAGATTGTGAGGGCATCTCCTGTGCACAGCCCTCCTCAGATCACCCCACAGATTTTCAATCGGATTCAGGTCTGGTCTCTGGCTGGGCCTATCTAAAACTTTAATCTTCTTCTGGTGAAGCCACTCCTTTGTTGATTTGGATGTATGCTTTGTGTTGTTGTCATGCTGAAAGATGAAATTCCTCTTCATGTTCAGCTTTCTAGCAGAAGCCTGAAGGTGTTGTGCCAATATTGACTGGTATTTGGAACTGTTCATAATTCCCTCTACCTTGACTAAGGCCCCTGTTCCAGCTGAAGAAAAACAGCCCCAAAGCATGCTGCTGCCACCACCATGCTTCACGGTGGGTAAGGTGTTCCTTTACTGATGTGCAGTGTTGTTTTTGCACCAAACATATATTTTGGAATTGTGGCCAAAATGTTCAACCTTAGTTCCATTAGACCATAACATATTTTCCCACATGATTTTGGGAAACTTCAGATGTGTTTTTGCAAAATGTATCCAGGCTTGGATGTTTTTCTTGGTAAGAAAAGGCTTCCATCTTACCACTCTATCCCATAGCCCAGACATATGAAGAATACGGGAGATTGTTGTCACATGTACCACACAGCCAGTACTTGCAAGATATTCCTGCAGCTCCTTTAATGTTGCTGTAGGCCTCTTGGCAGCCTCCCTGACCAGTTTTCTTCTCATCTTTTCATCAATTTTGGAGGAACGTCCAGTTCTTGGTAATGTCACTGTTGTGCCATATTTTCTAGACTTGATGATGACTGTCTTTACTGTGTTCCATGGTATATCTAATGCCTTGGAAATTCTTTTGTACCTTCTCCTGGTTGATACCTTTTAACAATGAGATCCCTCTGATGCTTTGGAAGCTCTCTGTGGACAATGGCTTTTGCTGTAGGATGCGACTAAGAAAATGTCAGGAAAGACCTACTGGAACAGCTGAACTTGATTTGGGGTTAGTCAGAGACACTTTAACTGATGGCAGGTGTGTACTGACTCCTATTTAACATGAGTTTGAATGTGATTGCTTAATTCGGAACACAGCTACATCCCCAGTTATAAGAGGGCGTGCACACTTATTTTTACCCCCACCCCAAAGATTTCAGTTTGTTTTTCCATTCAGTTGTACAGTTTATAGGGAACATTAAAGGTGGAAAAAGTTCTGAAATTATTTATCTTTGTCTCCTCTTTTTACATCACAGAAACCTGACATTTTAACAGGGGTGTGTAGACTTTTTGTAGGCACTGTATATACTGTGTATATATGATTATATATACTGTATATATATATATATATATATATATATATATATATATATATATATATATATATATATATAATTTAATTAGGTAACAATTGTATTGCACAGTATATCACATTGTACGTTATTTGATGACCAGAATGTAGCCATCTATATTTTTTATTCCTAAACGTAAAATGTCCTTGCTTGTCCAAGTTTGACTTTGGGCTGCAGAACTGACAGTCTGCCATCAATCAAACTGATGAGCATTGCATTGAAAAGGTTGTGATCATGCTCCTTCTCTTTGATTTATGTACTATGCCTTATTGCCTCTTGCCGATTCTCTTTGTAAAATTATGGGACACACAGCGAGTTGGCAAAGGGTTTAAAAGAAAATAATAATAAAAAAAAAAAAGAAGTAAAGCAGAAATTCCTGTGGGCCTACAACCTTCACATGACCCTCCCCTGCCCTTTTGTGCAATATCTCTGACATCTTGACAGGTTTAATAGGCACCCAGGAGGCAACAAAGAAAAAAAAAAAGGAAAAGATCCAAAACAGACCATCAGGTTTTTCTAAAAAGGCTACAAAGTACACAAAGAGCCAAGCATAAGTGCCGTTTCCAAAAGAATGCAAAGCAGCCACCATTAATCCTAATTTCCAGATATATAAAACTGAAAGTAAATGAGGCATATCTGTGATGCTGCAATGAAGATCACAGTTTATCTATAAATCCTTCACTCCAAGCTTTATTAAAAAAAAGAAAAAAAAAATGAAAGAAAGAGCAATCAAAGAGCCACGCCAAGCACAGGAAGCAAACATTTCCTTGAAAAATAAAATAAAAAAAAGGAATGCAAATTTATTAGAGATGCAGATTAAAGTTGAAATTACTTACCATAGATGAGTCTCGGCTTCCAGTGCTGAAAATATTTCCTTCGTTGCAGGAGGGGAGTAGATCGAGGGAAAGTTGACTATCCCTGCCAGTTATGACATCACCTGCTACGTCATAAAAGGTAGTGAAAGTGCTCTGCACTCCGGGCTGATTTTTGAGAAATACAGAAGAGAGAAAGGGTAAGAGAGTAAAAGAGAGTTTTTTTTTCAGGCTTCTTCAGAAGAAAGGCAAAAAAATAAAAAAAAATATGTATATATGCAAGAGGCTTGTATATATTGGGAAAAAAACACGAAACATTCTGTCTTTTTTATTTTTTGTTTGTTTTTGCATATATATGCAATATTATTAACTAGCTGTTAAACTCAGAGAGATTTTGTGCTTTGAGACAAAGTTTTTTTTTGTTTTTTTTTTCATTGGCCAAAAACATACAGGTTTAACAAATTGGTTCACAGATTAGGCTCCATTACCTGACTCTTCAAGAGAATCCAGAGATTAGGGCAGAGCATTTTGACCACTTTTTGAGATAGCCAGTGATGTCATTTCTAAGGATGGGTGAATGTATCTCGCTAAAGCAAAACGTAATCCTCTGCACCATGCTTAGGGGTCTATTTATAAATATTTTCAAAAATATTCAGACAATGTTCATCCCAGGCTCACATATTTTTTAATTAAATCAATTTTTAATAAAAATGTTTTGAGAAAGTGTGTGAAAATTTTAATAAATAGACCCCAGTACTGTGTCATAAAAATAAATAAGTAAATAATAATAATTCTAATTTATATTCCCAGCACAATGTTTAGTGTGTCAAAAAATAAATAATAATTTAATTCCACAGCGCCATGTTTACTGTGTCATAAAAAATAAATACATACATAAATAAATAATAATATTAACAAAATCCATTTCAGATGTGAAAATGAAAACATCAATGTAAAACAAAATTAACATATGAATATTTATAAAGGTGTGTGTGTTTGTGTTTAAATTCACATGGATGTGCGTGGCCCAAATACATTATCATCTCACACACAACTTTCTCTTCTCTCTTTTTTTTTTATGCTAATATTACATTCACCCATCCATAGACAGCATACAGCAGTTATGTTAGTGAAATAGTCTCTCTTTAATGAGGAGTTAGGCAGAAATGTATGATTTTTATAAGTATGAAGATAATACAGACAAAACACACACACAAAATTATAATTTTATATATTTTATACGTTTATACTTATAAACTGTAAAAGTCTACCATATCAATTTTCTTAAATAGGAAATATATCAGTGTTGCATGTCCACAAATATCTAAAGTTTATATTAAAAAGCTGAGAAGTTTGAAAGAGCATAGAGTGTATTTTTTCTGCAGAATTTAAAGGGAAACTCCACTTTTGTTATTGAATTATATAGAAATATTATTTTGTAATTTCATTGCTATAAAAAGTATATATGTTTTTAGTTGTGGATAGAGTAGGGCAAGGCAAAAACACTTGTAAAGCTGGTCATAGGCGGTTCGAATCTCGGCCAGTTCAGCGGGAACTGGGCACGATTTGAACCATTTATAGGCAGACTTATTGTACCCAAGTCAATCCATCGATCGACTAGAGTACAACTAGAAAGGCAGATTTTTAGGATGGGATTATTGTCAGTGGCTATAGCCACTAGCAATAAACATTGACTGTGTTGATGGGAGAATCAAGCGATTTTCTTTCCTGCAACCTGGTTGCAAGAAAGAAATTCATGTCATCTACAACCTGCCTATGTTTATTTTTTACTTCACTGCCTTATCTAGAGTTGCAACAGAAAGTTTCTACAAAGTATAGGGAATTCCATTGTGAAAGATAAACTCTTCATTGGACTTTCTCAAAAATCTTAGCACACCCATGTCTTTATGGACCTTACTTTGTGCACTGGTGCGCAGTCATGTTGGAACAGGAAGGGGCCATCTCCAAACTGTTCTCACAAAGTTGGGAGCATAAAATTGTCCAAAATGTCTTGGTATGCTGATGCCTTAAGAGTTCCTTTCACTGGAACTAAGGGGCCAAACTCAACCCCTGAAAAACAATCCTACACCATAACCACCCCTCCACCAAATGATTTGGACCAGTGCACAAAGCAAGGTCCATAAAGACATGGAGTTTGGGTTGTAGGAACTTAACTGGCCTGCACAGAGTCCAGACCTCAACACCTTTGGGATGAATTAGAGTGGAGACTGCGAGCCATGCCTTCTCATCCACATCAGTGCCTGACCTCAGAAATGTTCTTCCAGAAGAATGGTCAAACATTCCCATAGACACACTCCTAAAACTTGTGGATGGCCTTCCCAGAAGAGTTGAAGCTGTTATACCGGCAAAGGGTGGGCCAACTCAGTATTGAACCCTACAGACTAAGACTGGGATGCCATTAAAGTTCATGCGCGTGTAAAGGCAGGTACCCCTCTGATCCCTTTTGTACCAAATTGTAATGTAACTGTAGCAAAAGCACTGAGCAAACTGTTGGCGCTATATAAAACCTGTATAATAATAATAATAATCCAGACAATTTTGGCAATATAGTGTAATCTTAAAGCATGTAGAAATTTTATTTCGGTCTGTGACCTGATTAAGAAGATTTCCCCTTCGTGTCCCTGTGATGCCAGTGCAAGAACTAATGTGGTCATTACGGTAAACACGGCAAAGGTTCTAAAGCTGGCAATAGATAGCACTCTCTCTCTCATTCAACAGGAGTCGATCTAACGACTTCTTCAAATACATAGCCAAACGTTTAAATATACAACTTAAAATCCTTTAGGTCTTTAAAAAGTATATACGAAGAAAATAATAATGTATAATGTAAAATATCATGAATTTTAAGTTGCATTTTACTGTAAATTCAAATAATAAATGAATACATAATTTGTTAGAATTCAGAACGAAAAAACAGATCCATCTATGGCCAGACTAAACATTTCTTACTGCACTATAATGTGTTTTTTGCTTTTGTCTGAGAAATTTTCCATCAATCTCTGTCCTGACACTTCTTTACATTATGCAAAACAAATTGAAATTTATTAGGCTTTAAAGAGATTTTTTTTTTCAGCAAAACTGGAGTCTCCTTTAAATAATACATTTCACTTAATTGATCTTAATGCAAAAGTGCATTACATAAAATGTACCTTTATTTAAAAGCTTTTACATTCTAAACATAAGACATAATGATGAAGAAAAATAACTGTATAATTTGTAGTGGTAAAACTTTTCACTTTCTTTTTTGTAGTTCTAACACACCTTACTTTTTTTTTTTTTTATGGCATCTGTAAAACCCGCAGTAATAAAGCAATCTTGAACTAGAAGTTATCTATTACACGATGACACAAATTCTATCATTTCAGGTGCAAAATGAATTCTTTGACCCCTACATTACTTTTTTCCACTTCCCACACAAATCACTTTCTCTAATGCATGTAGCCAAATGCTACATTTTAAATATACAACTTCAAATCCTTAACATGGAACCCTTTAGGTCGGAAAAAATATATATAAGATTGCATTGAAAAATTTAGAATGTGACTATAAAAATATAATGAATTTTAGATTATAGTATTTGAAATGTTATTAATACAATTATCAATACATTTTTGTTATTTTATTTTTATTTTTATGTGGGCTAATGTGAATCTTGCATGTCAGATACATTTCCGTTTACCTATCCATAGTCTACTCATATCAGGGTTGATTTAATAAATTGCAGCAAAGTAAAACTGGACCAGATTTACTGAGTGAGAAGGAAAGAGATATTAAATTACTTTCAACTTCCATCCATGGTAAGAAGTTTTCTGGTTTTCAGTTCCCTTGTACATGATTGGATGTTTGATGAAGACACGGGTTTACTTCAGCTTACCACTATAGTAAATCCTAGCCAAAATAATTTCAGTTCACAGCACATCACGCTTTAATAAATCAATTCAAGTTACATTTAAAAGAAATGTACAATGTTAATAATATTATTAATACTAATTATTATTGTTGCTTGGATTAACTTTTGATATTCCAGAGCTTGCAATCAGTCTTAGTTACAAGATATAAGATGGTATCACTAAATGACTGGGTTAGTGTGAACACAACTTTGCTAAGTGAACTAGATTTGCCCATGTAGGAATTGCTGTTCCCAACTCTCACTGAACTGAAGAAGCCTCTTGGATGAGTGGAAAACAAGTCCAGCTGAATGTGTCTTTTAGCTTTGCTAAATTAACATTTTCAAAACCTTTGCAATTTAATACATGAACTTCATTTTAATATTCGTGTTACATAAAAAAAAAAAATACAATGCTAATGATATGAATATAATTATAACAATTATTATTATTATTTGGAATAACTTTTGATATTCTAGTTTCTACAATTTGCAACCAGTTAAAAGATTCAAGACTGAATCACTGCATGACTGAGTTAGTGTGAAGGCAACTTTACTTACTACAACTTACTACTATTTGCCCATGCAGCTATTAATGTTGGCAACTCTGACTGAACTGAAGAAGCCTCTTGGATGAGAGGTGAAACCTCTTCTGCATTATTGAACAAGTCCAGCTGAATGTGTCTTTTAGCCTTGTTAAATTATCATTTTCAACACCTTTTCAAATTAATACATGAACTTTTTTGTTTAATATTCGGGAAACATTGTAAACATTACTGAACAAGTCCAGGTAAATGTGTTTTTTAGCTTTGCTAAAATAACATTTTCAACATGTTTGCAATTTAATACATGAACTTATTTTTATGATTCGAGTTACATTTAAAAAAATATATATAATGCTAATATTATTAGTAATAATAACACAACTTCACTTTGATAAGTGAAATAGATTTTTCCATGCAGTGTTAACATTGGCTATGTTCCCAACTCTTGCTGAACTGAAGAAGCCTCTTGGATGAGAGGTGAAACCTCTTCTGCATTATTGAACAAGTCCAGCTGAATGTGTCTTTTAGCCTTGTTAAATTATCATTTTCAACACCTTTTCAAATTAATACATGAACTTTTTTGTTTAATATTCGGGTTACATTTAAAAAAAAATGTAATTCAAATAATATCAATAATAATAACAATAATAATAATAATAATAAAATTACAAATAATCATTATTATTATTATTATTATTATTATTATTATTACTATTATTATTATTATTATCAATAATAATAATAACAATTTAATTGTTGTTACTTGGAATAACTTTTGATATTCTAGTTTCTAGAATTTGCAATCAGGCGTAGTTACAAGATACCAGACTGTATCACTACATGACTTGGTTAGTGTGAACACAACTTCAATTTGCTATGGTAAGTATGGTAGTTTTGCCCATAACGTTGGCGTATTGCTAATGGAACATTTTCAACACCTTTGCAATTTAATACATAAACTGCTTTTTAATATTCAAATTCAAAAAAATTATAATGCTAATAATAATAGTATTAATAACAATAGTAGTAATAAACAATTATTAGTAATATTATTATTATTATTATCACTTGGAATAACTTTTGATATTCTTTGATATTCTATTTTCTAGAATTTGCTTGTGGGCTTGCGTCCGGTCTTAGTTACAAGATGCAAGGCAGTTAAGAAATTAATTAATTTGCCGAGAGAAATATTTTAAGTAAACTTTTATGGTATAAAGCTACTAAATCATCAATTTGTTTTCCAGTGAAATGAAAAACATAAATAAAGCATATAAATAATAATACAAGCAGCCCCCGGGTTAGAAACAAGATGGGTTAGGTTTGTTCTTAAGTTGAATTTGTATAGAAGTTGGAACAGGTACATTTTTTACGTGTAACATCAGTTGAAAACATTTATTTTTACATTTCTTTGGAGCGCATAGGGAAGGTTAAACTGTAATGTTTGTTTTGGTGTCTGTGCACCTGTTCAGAAGATTTTGCCTCACCTTCTGTCCCAGTGACAATTGGCTTTTTCTAAATTTTGGGTTGTCCTGCAAAACAAGTATTGGTAATAAGACTTCATTGATAACACCTTTTTCCCAGATAACTATGCCATGTACACGCGGTAAGAATTTCGGCCAGAAAAAAGATTGAGAGCAGGTTCTCAATTTTTCAGAGGGAAAAACTCACGCATGCTCAGATTCAACTACGAGACAGAAGCTATTGGCTACTGAACTTCCTTTTTCTAGTCCCGTCATACGTGTTGTGTGTCATCATGTTCTTGACGGTCGGAATTTGGTGGGACCGTGTGTATGCAAGACAGCTTGAGTGAAATCCCGTCGGAATTCTGTCGGGAAAACCATCAGAGCTTTTTCCGACCAAAATTCCGATCGTGTGTATGGGGCATTACGGGAGTGAATTTCCCTTCCTAGGAGTAGATTTCCTCTCACTTCCTGTTGTCTTCCTCCGTTTGTAAGTAGGAGTTGTATGCAAGTCGAATGTTTGTAACTCGGGGACTGTCGGTATTAAATATTATTATTATTATTATTGGGAACAACTTTTGATATTTGAGTTACATTTTATGAACTAATAATAATAATAATAATATCAATATGAATTGATATGCAGCAGAGCAATAACTATTCTTATATTTTTAATTATTTGTTTATTTTTTCATAAACTTTCAACTTACTATAAGTAATAGTTCAAAGCTATAGGTACTTGTATGTGTTTTCTTTTTTTTTTTTTTTTTTTTTTTTACTTACTATATCAAAAAAATAATCACACCAAGTCCAGGTGGAATGTTTTAGTATTGAATGTTACAGGCTCAAATATGTTTTTATTCAAACATATTTCTATTTAAACAGTGCAGCCAAAAAGAGAGTAGATAGGAATAAATACTTTTTTTCTTAACATATTTATTTAAAAAAATAAATAAATAATAATAATAAAAAAAAAAAAATATATATATATTTATATATATTTTTTTTTTTATTATTATTATTATTTATTTATTTTTTTAAATAAATATGTTAAGAAAAAAAAAAAAGTATATAACATATAACATATAACATATATAGCATATATAACATATATGTTATAATTACCTGTATTTTTTATTTCACCTTCAAGCAGCAACTGGACTTTTTTATACTTATCTATAAATAGGAAATTTGAATACTATTATGTAAAAAAATATATATATTTTTACTTGCAAATTTCACCCATGCTGGGACCTGAGAGGATGTTCACTATCTTCTAGGTTTTAAAAATAATAATGCAGAAAATAAACTTTCAACCATCCCTTTCAGTGGAAAATGCATTATGCAGCCCTTGACCTTAAGTCTAGCTTCCCAAGGTGTATTTAGTCAGATGTAAGCACCTACAAATACCGGAAGATATGTTAATTTTTATGATTTGTGTAATCATAACTGTATTTGTTATAGGAATATATTGATGCCTGCTTGCTGCAAAGAATTATGTAAAAGTGCTGGGAAACTGGTGGTTAGATGAGTAAAATTACTAATTTGAGTAAAAAGTAATTTTGTTTTGGGTACCATTAAATTCTCATCACATCGTCTACACACATACTTTCGTTAAGGAGCCATTCCCAAAAGTATACGTTCAATGCAGGCAAGACAATCGGATAAATAATTTTGCATCATTTTCTGTGATGATAATAAGGCGGTAGAGCACAACAGAGAATATATTACAGGATAATCAAAAGATAATTACAGTCTTGTTCAAAAGAAAGGACAGAAGAAAACATGCTGAACGGTTATGGGCTCGAATATATTAGAGCCCACCTTATTGTGGACATTCAAGTTAATGCGCCATTATACAAGGCTAGATACAGATATATAAAGAACATGGTTAATATTTGTATTGACTTTTCTGTAATGGATCTATAATGGATCTGTGCATCAACATCAGTCCTGGTTACAAGATACAAGACAGTTACTATAATTAATTTATTTGTTAGAGGAATATTTTAAGTAAACTTTAATGGTTTAGGGCTACTAAATTTTTATTCCAATAAAATTAAATACATAAATAAAGCATACATTAAAAGGCACTAGTTACTGTAATCAGTTGCATGCAATATTATATTTTATTATAATTTATCATTTGTACTAAATGCCTATAAAACAGCTAGTAAAAAAACAAAATAAAAAAAAAACGCAATAGGATTTTTTATCCTCTTATGATAAATAGACTTTTGCACCACATATGTGCAGTGGCAGCTGGTGCTCAGTTTTTTTTTTTTTGGGGGGGGGGGGGGCGCAAACAAACAGAAAAAAAAAATCAATTGCAGCCACTGTGCCATCAAACGCAGCCACTGTGCCCATCAAACGCAGATACTGTGCCCATCAAGCACAGCCACTGTGCTATCAAACGCAGCTACTGTACCTATCAATTGCTGCCAGTGCGCCCATCAATTGTCGCTACTGTGCTCCATTAAATGCTGCCAGTGTTCCCATCAATTGCCGCTACTGTGCTCCATCAAATGCTGCCAGTGTGCCCATCAATAGCTGGTACTGTGCCCCATCAAATGCTGCCAGTGTGCCCATTAATTTGCCGCTACTGTGCCTCATCAAATTCTGTCAGTGTGCCCATCAATTGCCGCTACTGTGCCTCATCAAATGCTGCCAGTGTGCCCATCAATAGCTGCTACTGTGCCCCATCAAATGCTGCCAGTGTGCCCATCAAATGCCGCTACTGTGCCCCATCAAATGCTGCCATTGTGCCCATCAATTGCTGCTACTGTGCCCCAAATACTGCCAGTGTGCCCATCAAATGTCGATACTGTGCCCCATCAAATGCTGCCAGTGTGCCCATCAAATGCCGCTACTGTGCCCCATCAAATGCTGCCATTGTGCCCATCAATTGCTGCTACTGTGCCCCAAATGCTGCCAGTGTGCCTATCAATAGCTGCTACTGTGCCCCATCAAATGCTGCCATTGTGCATCGCCCGACACTTACCTGTCTCGCAGTGGGTCAGCGACGGTGTCCTGCACACTCCTCAATGTCTTCTTCCCACCTCTCTATCACGCATCCAATCACAGTGCCTGACGTTTCAGCCAATCAGGTGACAGGTAACAGACCAGAACACCTGATTGGCTGAGAGGTGGTTCAGTGTTAGAAAAGCAAATTCCTTCACTTTGCTAACACACAGCTGAGTGAACAGCGAACGCACAGCATTGCGCCCACTGTTCACCTTTTTGGGGCGCCTATTAGAGCCTACGGCTCTAATCAGATGCTTAAAAAAAAACACCCCCATCGCTGTAATTCAGGTGCCCGGTGCTGGACATCTGAATTAGTGGGTGTCAGCAGCGACCATAGATAGATTCATGCAATGCATGAATCTATCTATGGTGATAGAGCGGTGCCAGGAGAGAGGGTGCTCCTGCGCCCTTTACGGAAGCACCGCTCCTACATATGTGGTCCAAAACTGGACCACATATGTGGAATAGAGGACGGTGCTTTGAGAGTAACTCTTATTTGGAAGTATGGCTTACTTGTTTAAATAGATAAGAACTGTTCTAAAGAATATGTGCTGTCAACACAGGGCAGTAAACTAGATAACATATGTAAAAGTATGTCTTATTTATTTAAATAAGAATTATTTTGAAGAAAATGTGCTGCCAACACAGGGCAGTATGTGCAGTATGAGGCACATACATCTAGTAAAAATATATTTTAAAAATACCATATTGATGATTTTCATCCTTCTATGTTAAATTGTTATTTCTGCCGGTACTTTCACCTGAGAGAATTTAATGTTATAGAAGTCGGCCTTTGCAATAATTATTTTTCACAATTTTTCTAACATTTTGCCTTGTATAACAATATTTATATATATATATATATATATATATATATATATATATATATATATATATATATATATATATATTTATGGTGTGGAGCCCTCTGACCGATACGGTTAAGGATGACAAACAAGGTTAACATAAACTCGCTTACTTGAAATGGACCTGAAAGTGTGCCCTGGTCTGACGTACGGTATACCAAAATAAGGGGGCATACCTTGGATAGAAAGTGGGTGATAAATGAAATGAATATGAATGGAGTGAAATGAGTACTCTCATGAGGAGTATGATGCTTGAGAAATGCCCTGAAAAAGGGGATGGGTGGGTGGGTATCGCGCACCGGAACCGACGAGGAAGACAGGCGAACGGGCTGGTTATATACTCCACCGGGCTCCTCCCATAATTTCAGGCCACCATACTGGCCTTTCTATTTATGGTGTGGAGCCCTCTGACCGATACGGTTAAGGATGACAAACAAGGTTAACATAAACTCGCTTACTTGAAATGGACCTGAAAGTGTGCCCTGGTCTGACGTACGGTATACCAAAATAAGGGGGCAAAAACATTCAGGTAGGGGTTGCATTTTATTGATCCAAGTTTGTTACTGGGTGAGCTCGACAAAGGCCTGGGTTATCTCCGCTTGCGGATTGGGTATGTAGCGGGCGAAACAGGTGGACCTCCATCTGCCCAACTTCTTGATAATGTGAGTAGGACAGAGGTGAAGGATACCCGGGAGTATCCTGACACGTTCCACCGGGCAGCGTTCAGAGGTTTAGTGAGAAATGGCAGAAGAGGACTAACTCCTGGTTGATCAGCCAAAAAGGGCCGACAGGCGCGTGAGAATGGCGACCGGGTACCAGCGGTTGTTGGACTTATAGAGGTGTATGTCCGAACCCGAGCCAAGCTGCTGCGTCTTGGAGACTGCTAAGTGTAAGACGAAATGGTCTTCGTATCGGACCAGGTGGTGCTCGCACAGCATGCATGCTGTGAGGCTACAACAAATAAAACTCGCTTGGCCGTAAGAAGCCGTAGAAGGCCAGGTGTATGGCTGCTTGTAAATGACACTAATGTGGAGACCGAAAAGGTGAAGTGGCCAGGAAATCTGACATATTTCTAAACGTCTCCTGTGACAGGCAGTCGTTTTGGTGCCGGCCATCGGCTGGCGCTTTCTGGATACCGCGCATAACAGCCCGAACGGCGTGGTAAAATAGGAAGGGTACGGTAGGGTCCTGGAGGGACGTGAAATGTTGTACACCGGTCAGGTATAGCCGGATCGTATTAAAGGATAACGCCAACTGCGAGTGGCAGTAGGCAATGAAGGCTATGACTTGCTTGACACGGGACGTCTCTGTACTGTGATACGTGATGAAGTTGGTTAAAGGCCCTCCAGGCTGATTGATAGGCTTTGAGGGTATTGCGGGAAAGGGAGTGATCAAATGAGTTGGGTAGCCGCTAGGAGGTGAGGGGCTAATCCAGGGTCCGTTGAGACCAGTCCGGGATAGCTGCTGATGTTAGTCCGGCTCCGGGTACCTGAACGAAAACGAGACAAGGTTAAAAGCGGGAGAGGGCGTCCGCTGCCTGATTGACTTTACCGGGGATAAAGGAAGAATGGATGTTGAACTGACACAACAACAAGAGCTGGACCAGTCGACGTAGGAAGGACATAACCAACAGAGAGGGCGCCTTGGCGCAGCCAGGAATTGCCAGTAACTGGGGAGGCCAGGGAGCTGCGAGCCAGAGGTGGCCAAAAACAGCCGCAAGCCCGTGGAGGCCGCTGCGTCGGTGATCACCTGGGGCGAAAGGGAAGACACGGAGGGAATGAACAGGGAGACGCCATTCCCAAACGATAGGAATTCCTCCCGCATAGCAAGGACTGCTATTGCCGCGGGATCCAGGCTGAGGACTTGCTCTGGATCCTGTGAGAGGGACAGTAAAACCAATAAGTGTGACACAAGGCGCGACCCTGAGGGATGATGCGCATAGCGAACTCAACATGCCGTGTAGGGACTGTAGGTGTCTTTGGACGACTAGACTGGAGAACATGCGAGGATATAATATGCCCCTAAAGATGGTAGTTGTGATGGCGAGCGTTTGCCGTTGGCTATGGGCTGATGCCTCTGGATGCCCCGAGGTGGGGATATTGCTGTATGGGCCGTAACGACAGATGGCTCTCCGTGCCCTGTAAGGATAAGAAATGTTGAACGCTGGCTAGAAATAGCCTGGGCGTGCTACAGGAAGAAGCCAGTTGCGTGTGACAACATGATCCTGGTGCGGGACGGAAGCTGAACTCAACTGTCCTAAGGAAGAGACGGATAGACAGACAACAGTGAATGGTTTGTAAGAAAGCCACGGGAGACGAGAGGCCAATTAAGTGCTGCTGAAAATGACGTGTAGCCAGTTTGTGTGCCACTGAGAACGTGCTTGCCAATGAATGATTGCAAGAAGTTATGCTAAGTCATGAGCCTTGGCGTGACTAAGTTGTGTTTAAACATGTGCTTGCGACAATTGCCCGGGAGTTTGTCACTGGAGATGTATACGTAGTGACTGTGAGCCATTCGTGTTACCGCATGTGCACTGCGAAGACTACAGGAGTTGTGCTTGAACGCATGTTTGGATGCGTGCTTGCGATGATTGCAAGATGTTACCCAGGATGCGTGCTTGCCATGACTGCAAGATGTTATGCTAGGATGCGTGCCTGCAACTAATGCAAGGAGTTGTGCCAGGACTTGTGCCTGCAACGACTGCAAGGAATTATGGTAGGCTTCATGGGTAGCCAGGCCGGAAAAGACAGAAGTCCATCCGGTCCAACCAAATCAAAATAAATAAGGTATCACACAACCCGACACCCAATTCTACGCCCGCAGCTGATCCAGAGGAAGGCAAAAAAACCCCGACAGAGCATAGGCCAATTTGCTACAGCCGGGGAAAATTCCTTCCTGACCCCTCGAGAGGCAATCGGATTTTTCCCTGGATCAACTACACCTATAAATATAAGTACCCCGTAATACAACGTACATTTAGGAAGGTATCCAGGTCTTCCCTAAAGCAATCTATTGAGCAAGCCAGAAGTGCCTGCCAGCAATGATTGCAACAAGTTGTGCCTGGACACCTGCTTGCAACGATTGCAAGAGGTCTATGCTCAAATGCGTGCTTGCCATGATTGCAAGAGAACTATGCTCGAATGCGTGCTTGTAATGAGTGCAAGAGGTCTATGCTCGAATGCGTGCTTGCAATGATCGCCAGAGGTCTATGCTCGAATGCCTGCATGCAACGATTGCAAGAGGTCTATGCTAGAATGCATGCTTGTAATGAGTGTAAGAGGTCTAAGCTCGAATGCGTAATTGTAATGACCGCGAGAGGTCTATGCTCGAATGCGTGCTTGCAGCGATTGCAAGAGGTCTATGCCCGAATGCGTGCTTGTAATGAATGCAAAAGGTCTGTGCTCGAATGCGTGCTTGCAACGATTGCAAGAGGTCTATGCTCGAATGCGTGCTTGTAATGACCGCGAGAGGTCTATGCTCGAATGCGTGCTTGCAGCGATTGCAAGAGGTCTATGCCCGAGTGCATGCTTGTAATGAATGCAAAAGGTCTATGCTCGACTGCGTGCTTGCAACGATAGCAAGAGGTCTATGCTCGAATGCGTGCTTGTAATGACCGCGAGAGGTCTATGCTCGAATGCGTGCTTGCAGCGATTGCAAGAGGTCTATGCCCGAATGCGTGCTTGCAACGATTGCAAGAGGTCTATGCTCGAATGCGTGCTAGTAATAAGTGCGAGAGATCTATGCACGAATGCGTGCTTGTAACGATTGCGAGAAGTCTATGTCTGGATGCGCGCTTGCAACGATTGCAAGAAGTCTACGCTTGGATGTGTGTTTGCAACGATTGCACGAAGTCTGCGCTTGTATGTGGAGAAAACAGCGAGACACGCCTAAACGAAGCTGTGTTTCCCTTTTGAAGGCAATCTATAATGAAATGAGGCCGAGGAGCAAGGCCCCCCGGCAGGCATCCAAACATTGAAGAATCAACTGGACCCAAGCCGGGAAGCGGTATGTGACAGTGAAATGAGAGAACCTGCCATGACAGAGATCCGGATCGCCATGCCACAACTTGCGACCGAGCACGAAACGGATTCTGGAGCATGTACTGAAATGAGGCCATTCCTGGGGCACGCCGAGACGAATTTGGTACACCGATGTGACTATTCGTACCAGAACGTGATAGGTGAAATGAAATGAAAGACCCATGACAAAGACAAGAATCAGAGGACGAGCCTTTGAACCAAACAGATGAATCCTGTCTTTGGAGCATGTACTGAAATGAGGCGTAGCAGCTGGGCACACCAGAACGAATCGGTGCATAAGGAATGCGACAGGATTCGAATTGGCGCGTAATAAGTGACAGAAATGATATGCCATGACAGAGACAAGATTCAACGACTGGACTGATGGTTACAACAAAGAATCCGTCTCTGGAGCATGTACTGAAATGAGGCGTAGCAGCTGGGCACACCGGGACGAATCGGAGCATAAATAAACGCAACAGGATTCGAATCGGAGCGTAATAAGTGACAGAAATGATATCCCATGACAGAGACAGGATTCAACGACTGGACTGTAGGTTACAAAGAATCCGTCTCTGGAGCATGTACCGAAATGAGGCGTAGCCGCTGGGCACACCAGAACGAATCGGTGCATAAGGAATGCGACAGGATTCGAATTGGCGCGTAATAAGTGACAGAAATGATATGCCATGACAGAGACAAGATTCAACGACTGGACTGATGGTTACAACAAAGAATCCGTCTCTGGAGCATGTACTGAAATGAGGCGTAGCAGCTGGGCACACCGGGACGAATCGGAGCATAAATAAACGCAACAGGATTCGAATCGGAGCGTAATAAGTGACAGAAATGATATCCCATGACAGAGACAAGATTCAACGACTGGACTGATGGTAGCAATAAAGAACCCGTCTCTGGAGCATGTACTGAAATGAGGCGTAGCAGCTGGGCACACCAGAACGAATCGGTGCATAAAAAATGCGACAGGATTTGAATTGGAGTGTAATAAGTGACAGAAATGATGTCCCATGACAGAGACAGGATTCAACGACTGGACTGTAGGTTACAAAGAATCCGTCTCTGGAGCATGTACCGAAATGAGGCGTAGCCGCTGGGCACACCAGGACGAATCGGTGCATAGAGGAATGCGACAGGATTCGAATTTGGAGCGTAATAAGTGACAGAAATGGTATGCCATGACAGAGACGAGAATCAGTGCGTGAACCTGCGAGTGATTCAGTCTCTGGAGCATGTACAGAAATGAGGCCGAACCCTGGGGCACTTCAAAGCGAATCGGTGCACCAGAGGTGCGACAAGATTCGCGCCGGAGCGCGACTAGTGACAGAAATGATTTGAAACGGTAGAAATGACTGGGAGTGAAATGATTTGACATGAGATAAAATAAGATACATAACATAACTGCATGAATGAAGAGACATGTATTCGAACTGGAGCAGACAAAGCAAAACGTGTGGACTGCTTGCCTTGTCGTAACAAGCAGTCGGCTGTGAGTCGAACGATTCGACCGATACTAATAGAAATGCTCGGGCAGACGAATGGTTTCGAATGCCGTACCTGCGAATGAATCGCCTGACGTGGCGTAATCGAACGTGTCGAAAAGTGATAACGACTACATCGAAAATAGAAAATAGTGACATGCGTACGAGGGCCACAGTAAAACATTTGATTTAAAAGAAGCGAGCGGGTCGAGAGTACAGGGAATGTTGATGGTACATCGAAATACATAATTGAAAAGGGGGTGCCGAAGCCAAACCTGCGACAGCCGGCCCAACGTGAAACGACGAATTCGATGGGTACGACGACACTCCGACGGCGAAACCCACGGACGCTGATGTACGGGAAGACGAGTTGTCAAGACGGAACGAATAACGCGGGAACTCACGAACAGGCTCACTGCATCTGGTCTGGATAGTCGGCCCTTGATGTCTGACGTATCAGATATCGCGCACCGGAACCGACGAGGAAGACAGGCGAACGGGCTGGTTATATACTCCACCGGGCTCCTCCCATAATTTCAGGCCACCATACTGGCCTTTCTATATATATATATATATATATATATATATATATATATATATATATATATATATACATATATATATATAAAAGTAAAATATAAAAAAAAATCTTTGCTTTTCTGCAACCTGACTCCATAACAAGTGACCAAAAAAAAGCAAAAAAAAACAATAATATTTTAATTTCAATAGAGCTTCAAACTGATGGAAATATTTATTAAGATTTCAAGTGAAGGGTTTATGCAATGCAAACCACTTACTTACAGTATCAAACAAAGTTGTACTGAGAACATTTAGCATGTCATTATTTTTTAACATTCGTTAATGATGTTCAGTATCAAAGGAGACTTCTCATACTCCTAAACTTGCAAGGTGAACTTTTGTAGTGAATCCTCTACATTTCTCTTTTTTGGACTTCAAGTGTATATTTTGTTTTATTTTTTTAATAAAAAAAAAGAACCCAAAAAAATCACTGAAATGAAATGCCTGGAGGTGTCTGTAATGTCGTGTATTAAAGTACAAGATATTTTTAGGGACTTATCCATGTAATGCCGTGAACGCACAGTCGGACTTTCCGGCAGAAAAAGTCAGACGGAATCTTTTCATCAGATATTCCGATCGTGTGTACGCCTCATCCGACTTTTTTTTATTCCCGAAAACTCTGATGGTCCTAGAAATAGAACATGTTTTAAATATTTCCGACAGAATCAATTCCTATCGGGAAAATCGTTAGTCTGTATGCTGTTCCAACTGACCATAAACGACGTATGGGCAGCTATTGGCTACTGGCTATGGAACTTCCGAACTTCCTTTTTCTAGTCCCGTCGTACGTGTTGAACGTGTTGTACTTCACCGCGTTCTAGATGATCGGACTTTAGTGTGATCATGTGTAGGCAAGACCGTTTCAGCGGAACTCTATCGGAAAAACCATCAGAGTTTATTCTGACGGAACAACCAGTCGTGTGTATGTGGCGAAAGGCTCAGTTCACAATGGTGTGATGTGAGAACCGTGCAAAACCACTGCCAATTCACACTGCTGGGAGTGTCAATAGAAAGCTAATGACATCCCCAAATCAGTTTGCATATCGCAGTGCAAACTGTCAATTCGGACAGGAATCTGATAACATAGGTGTGAACACCCATACGATCCAATTCTGGTGCAGACCAAAAAAAAAAGGGTCCTGGGCGAGTTTGGTCCAAATGCAATGTGAATTCAGTCATACAATCTGTATGGCTGAGTTCGCATCGCACAGATATCGCATATGATTTGCACTGCAGTCGGACAGTGCACCAATGGGAACTGAGCCTAACATGGAACATGGTTTGGCATTGTTAGAAGATTGGTAAAAGCAGTGGGAACTAAAGTTCAATGTTTTTAAATCTAAAAATGCACCTAGGGAAAAATAATCACTTGATAAAGTACAATATTTAACCACTTCCCGATGTACGCCGGCGGAATGGCCTGGGCAGGCAAATTGGCATACAGGTACGTCCATTTGTATTTGCTGCCCTTCCATTTCGTGCACGCCGCTGGAGGCGCGCGCGTGCCAGTCCGGACCCCCGTGAGTCCGGTCACGGGTCCTGGAGACTCGATCGCCACGGGGATACCCGTGGTCGTCTCATGGGAGGCTGAACGGGGAGCTGCCAATGTAAACAGCATCTCCCTGTTCTGCCTAGCAACAAGTGACACTGATCTCTGCTCCATGTGATTGGAGCAGAGATCAGTGTTCACTAAAACACAGCCCAGCCCCCCACAGTTAGTAACACACCCCTAGGACACACTTAACCCCTACACTGCCACCCCCTGGTTAACCTCTTCACTGCCAGTGTCATTTACACAGGAATCAGTGCATTTGTATAGCACTGATTGCTGTATAAATGACAATGGTCCCAAAAATGTGTAAAAAATGTCCAATGTGTCCGCCATAATGTGGCAGTCACAATAAAAATCGCTGATCGCCACCATTACTAGTAAAAAAAAAAAAAAATTGTTAATAAAAAAGCCATAAAACCATCTCCTATTTTGTAAACGCTATAAATTTTGAAATTTTGTGCAAACCAATCAATAATTGCTTAGTGTGATTTTTTTTACCAAAAATATGTAGAAGAATACGTATCGGCCTAAACTGAGGAAAAAAAATGTTTTATATATTTTTTGGGGATATTTATTATAGCGTTTTTTTTCAAAATTGTTGCTCTATTTTTGTTTATAGCACAAAAAATAAAAACCGCAGGGGTGATCAAATACCACCAAAATAAATCTCTATTTTGTTTGGGAGCCATGTCGCACAACCACGCAATTGTCAGTTAACCTCCCTGGCGGTATGATTCATTCTGGTTTTAGGTGCTGAAAGCGGTACAATTATTTTGCATGGAAATTTGGCGTTTTATATTGTAGTCCTGTAATTCTTAGGAATAACTCTCTTAAATCTGTTCAAATCAGAGTCTAGTAGACATCCCGGGTATGATAAAGTTTATAATATAATAAATAATAATAAAAATTATTCAATAATGTAATCAAATCCTAAAACAATGAAAAAGGGACACTTTTAGGGACAAAGGGGGTGTGTCATTTTTTAATACAGTACTGTAATCTGTAAGATTACAGTGCTGTGTGTGTTTTGTGTACTTTTTTGAATTTGGCGCCGTTCTCCGCTCCCGTGCATCGTAATGTCGCAGGGAACGGAGCTCGGCGGCATTCGGCACTGTGAATCGAGCGGAGGACAGCTTGATCACACAGCGTGGAGGACATCGCTGGATCCAGGGGACAAGGTAAGTAACTCTCCCTTTGTCCTCCCTGCATCCAGCGATGCGATCCCGAGTCTGGCTCGGGGTTACCGCTCCTGTTAGTAAAATCCCAACCCGAGCCAGACTCGGGATTACCGCCAGGGAGGTTAAAGCGACGCAGTGCCGAATCGCAAAAAGTGGTCTGGTCTTAAGCCAGCAAAATGGTGCGGTCTGAAAGTGGTTAAGGTAAAGTGCTGGTCAGCACTACAGAGGAAAAAGATTTGGGGGATTTATTTCAGATGAGCAAACAGTGTGGCCAGGCAGTTGATGGGCACACTGGCAGCATTTGATGGAGCACAGTAGCGACAATTGATGAGCACACTGGCAGCAGTTGATGGGCACACTGACAGCAATTGATAGGTACAGTAGCTGCGTTTGATGGCACAGTGGCTGCGATTGATGGGCACAGTAGCTGCATTTGATGGGCACAATGGCTGCGTTTGATGGCACAGTGAAGCAAATAGAATTCTAGGAAGCCTCACTAAAGCAGGAGAAGGTCATATTCCTCTCCACCAGCAGGAGGAAGGAGGTTCTGATTACACTATATAGATCTTTAGTTAGACCTTATTTAGAACACTGTGTCCAGTTCTGGAGACCTCACTTACAAAAAGATATTGATGAGATAGAACGAGTCCAGAGATAGGCAACAACAATGTTGGTGCAAGGTCTGAGGGATAAAACATAGTAGGAGAGACTTTGAGAACTTAAAGTGATTGTAAGGGTTTGTTTTTTTAAATCACAAACATATCATACTTACCTCCACTGTGCAGCTCGTTTTGCACAGAGTGGCCCCGAACCTGCTCTTCTGGGGCCCCCCCGCAAGTCTTGCGGCTCCTCCCCACATCAGATAACTCCTAGGAGAAGCGCTCTCCTGAGGGGGTTAGCTTTCGGGGCGAACTCCCGAGTCCAGCATTTGGTGTCCATAGCACCCGAATGTATGACTCGGCCCCTCCCCCTGGCACCTGCATCATTGGATTTGATTGACAGCAGCGGGAGCCAATGGCTGCGCTACTATCAATCTATCCAATCAAGAGCCGAGAACCCCAAGCAGAGAGAGAGCGTGTCCCCATTGGGTCAAGTTCCAGGACTCAGGCAAGTAAAACGAGGGGCTGGGGGGGGGGGGGGCAGTCACTGCCAGGTGTTTTTTCACCTTAATGCATAGGACGCATTAAGGTGAAAGAACACGAAGGTTTACAACCCCTTTAAAGTGGTTGTAAAGGCTTCAAGTTTCTCACCTTACTGCATTCTATGTAATAAAGTAAATAAACTTACCTAACCTCTTGCCTACTGAGTGCTTTTACCCCCTTCCTGCCCAAGCCAATTTTCATCTTTCAGTGCTATAGCACTTTGAATGACAATTGCACAGTCATGTAACACTGTACCCAAACAACATTTTTATCATTTTTTTTCCACCCAAATAGAGCTTTCTATTGATGGTATTTAATCACCGCTGTTTTTTTTTTTTTTTTTTTTGCTAAACAAAGATTGAAGACTGAACATTTTGAAAAACCCAAAAAACTTTTTCAGTTTGTTATAATATTTTGCTCCTTTACTGATGTGCACTACTGAGGCTGCACTGATGGGTACTGATAGGCTGCACTGATGGGCATTGATAAGGCAGCACTGATGAGGTGGCACTGACAGGTGACACTGATGGGCATTGATAGGTGGCACTGGTGGGATATGGATTATATACTGGAATTTATATATATATTTGTTTATACTAGTAATGGTTTTGATCAGTGGATTATAGCGGGGCTGTAATATTATGGCAAACAATCTGACACTAACCGACATTTTTGACACTTTGTTGGAGCCAGTGACACTAAGGCCGCGTACACACGCGCGGACTGTTCGCCCAACTTTGTCCGTCCAACAGTTTGAGCGAACAGTCCGCTCAAACTTAGCATGGACGGACATGGCCACACACGACGGACGAACAGTTTGCTGAAACCGTGCGCGATGACGTTTCGGCACGCACGACGGATCGAAAATTTCGACGTCCAATACACTGCAATGCAACCTTCCGACGTGGAAATCCTTTCTGAGCATGCGCGAGACTTAGTTGGCCGAACAAGCCTACACACGAGCGAACAGTCCGCTGAAACCTTGTTTCAGCGGACAGTTTTTCGGAATATCCGTAAGACCTTGTTCGTCCAACTGTCCGCTGAAACTGTCCGCTGAAGCCCCACACACGAGCGGACTGTCCGCCCAAACACTGTTCAGCGGACAAGGTTGGGCGAACAGTCCGCCCGTGTGTGGGCTTGTCCGCTGTACTTTCGAAATGAGCGGACTGTTCCCGCTCGGAAAGTCCGCCCATTTCGAGAGCGTGTACAGGTAGGCGGGGCCCGCGAAGGAGACGTCGCGGGCTCCGCCGCCTGGAATGGGCTTAAAGGGGAACCCCAACGCCGAAAAAAATCGGCGTGGGGGTTCCCCCAAAGTCCACACCAGACCCTTGTCCGAGCACGCTACACGGCCGGCCAGGAAAGGGGGGCGAGCGAGCGCGCCCCCCCTCCTGAGCCGTACCAGGCCGCGTGCCCTCAACATGGGGGGTGCCTTGGGGAAGGGGGGGCCGCGCGGCCCCCCCACCCCAAAGCACCTTGTCCCCATGTTGATGAGGACAAGGGCCTCTTCCCGACAACCCTGGCCGTTGGTTGTCGGGGTCTGCGGGCGGGGGGCTTATCGGAATCCGGGAGCCCCCTTTAAGAAGGGGGCCCCGGATACCGGCCTCCCACCCTATGTGAATGAGTATGGGGTACAATGTACCCCTACCCATTCACCTGTGAACTAAAGTACAATAAAAAACACAACACAGAGAAAAAATATTTTATTGCACAGCTCCGGGGGTCTTCCGTCTTCGGGGGTCTTCTCGCCGGACTCCTCCGCTATGTGTGTGTAGCTCTTTTGCTAGCGGAGGAGTCCGGCTTTCTTCCTCCCCGCCGCCGGCCTCTTCTCCCGACTTCGGGGGTCTTGTCCCCCTCTTCGGTTCTTCTGCCGGGCCACCGCGCCTGGTCCGGTGGCCCGGTCTTCTGTCGCCGTCTTCCGTTCTTCTGTCGCCGCCTTCGGTTCTTCTGCCGGGCCACCGCGCCTTCTTGTAGCTCTTTTACAGGCGGTGGCCCGGTCTTCTGTCGCCGCTGTCGTCGCCGCCGCCGCCGCCTTCCGTTCTTGTTCTTCTTCTTGTTCTTCTTCTTCTCCTGGAGATGTTGACTCGACGAGCTCTCCGGCCGGAATGCCAGAGCCGCGCTGTGCGGTCACTTATATAGTGACAATGGGGCGGTGTCACATGGTATATGTCACATGGATTGGTCACATGGTGACCCCGCCCCCTTACGATGTCATAGTCCCCATGTGACATCAACCCATGTGACCAACCCATGTGACATATACCATGTGACACCGCCCCATTGTCACTATATAAGTGACCGCACAGCGCGGCTCTGGCATTCCGGCCGGAGAGCTCGTCGAGTCAACATCTCCAGGAGAAGAAGAAGAACAAGAAGAAGAACAAGAACGGAAGGCGGCGGCGGCGGCGACGACAGCGGCGACAGAAGACCGGGCCACCGCCTGTAAAAGAGCTACAAGAAGGCGCGGTGGCCCGGCAGAAGAACCGAAGGCGGCGACAGAAGAACGGAAGACGGCGACAGAAGACCGGGCCACCGGACCAGGCGCGGTGGCCCGGCAGAAGAACCGAAGAGGGGGACAAGACCCCCGAAGTCGGGAGAAGAGGCCGGCGGCGGGGAGGAAGAAAGCCGGACTCCTCCGCTAGCAAAAGAGCTACACACACATAGCGGAGGAGTCCGGCGAGAAGACCCCCGAAGACGGAAGACCCCCGGAGCTGTGCAATAAAATATTTTTTCTCTGTGTTGTGTTTTTTATTGTACTTTAGTTCACAGGTGAATGGGTAGGGGTACATTGTACCCCATACTCATTCACATAGGGTGGGAGGCCGGTATCCGGGGCCCCCTTCTTAAAGGGGGCTCCCGGATTCCGATAAGCCCCCCGCCCGCAGACCCCGACAACCAACGGCCAGGGTTGTCGGGAAGAGGCCCTTGTCCTCATCAACATGGGGACAAGGTGCTTTGGGGTGGGGGGGCCGCGCGGCCCCCCCTTCCCCAAGGCACCCCCCATGTTGAGGGCACGCGGCCTGGTACGGCTCAGGAGGGGGGGCGCGCTCGCTCGCCCCCCTTTCCTGGCCGGCCGGGTAGCGTGCTCGGACAAGGGTCTGGTGTGGACTTGGGGGGAACCCCCACGCCGATTTTTTTCGGCGTTGGGGTTCCCCTTTAAGCCCATTCCAGGCGGCGGAGCCCGCGACGTCTCCTTCGCGGGCCCCGCCTACCTGTACACGCGCTCGAAATGGGCGGATTTGCCTCCGCCTTACGTGGGCGAGTCCGTTCATTTCAAAAGTTGAGCGAACTGTTTGCCCAACCTTGTTCGTCAAACAGTCCGCTCGTGTGTGGGCAAGTCCGCTCATGCAAATTTTGAGCGGACTGTTTGATGAAACTGTTTGCCGAACAAGGTTGGGCGAACAGTCCGCCCGTGTGTACGCGGCCTAATACAGTGATCAGTGCTAAAAATATACAGTCACTGTACTAATGACAATAGCTGGGAAGGGTTACCATCTAAGGCAATTAAAGGGCTAAATGTGTGCCTAACAATGTTTACTGTGTGTACTGTGAGCTGATTTGCAGGGAAACAATAACGGTCACATCCCCGCTGACAGGATAGATCTCTGTATTGTTTACGTTGACAGAACTCTATCCTGTCTTCGTCCTCGCTGATCAGTGGGTGCCGGCAGTCAATCATTGGGTGCCCTTGCACCCCCCCCAACCTGGAAGAGCCGGATCACATACTAGATACGCGATCTGGCACAGGAGAGACGCTCTGCCGCCGTACTCCTACAGCAAGTGGTTAAGAACATTTTCTTCAATTTTCTAACCACTAGTGAGGACAAACTGGCATTTGTTCAACACAGTGACAAGAAAATTTGAAAATGCGGCTTGGAAAATTTGTCCTCAACAAACACATTTCTAACAGTGTAAGTGGTGTTTGTTTGAGTTAATCCATTCTACAATCTGAAGTTAAAAGCAAATTACATTTTGAAGCACTTTTAAATGACATTCCTCAAATCTTCACCTGCAATGAGAATTTCCGTGCAAATGTTGGGTCAAAAATCTGCTAGTGCAGCCTTTCTCAACCTTTTTAATTCAGAGAAACCTTTGAAATAACTTTTAAGGAACTCCTGCTCATAATGACTATATCTACAGCTTGTGGTAAATTAGTGTGATGGTTAGTGGGATGAATGCGCCTTACATTGGTGGTCAGTTAGAAAAATGCTCCTTACATTTGTGGTCAGTTGGAAGAATGACCCTTCCAGTGGTGGTTATTGGGAAGAATTCCATAGCTAAAAAGATTATTGTTGTCAGATGTTAGTCATCTGAGAGGCAGAAATTGCCTATTGGTAGGCAAGCCATCTATCATGATCTACCCAGGGCCATCTTTAATATTGATTGGACCCTGGGCAAAAAATTTCTTGGGGCCCCTCCCCCCATTCAGTTTTGCTCTCCACCTGCTCTGACACCTGAGACATACAATAAATAGCAGCTAGTAGCTCTGGTTGCCAGAGGTTACAGTGTATCATTATCGCTCACTGACTGGTTGCTAGTGGTTACAGTGTATCATTATCACTCACTGACTGGTCGCTAAAGGTACAGCACACATTACGGCTTACTGATTAGTTGCTAGAGGTTACAGCACATGATTTCTGCTTGTTGATTGCTTGCTAGAGATTACTGTGGATATGACCTCAGGGGGGCATTATATACATATCAATGCTGCCGGCCATCGCTATTTACATATGAATTACGGTAATTTGCATGTAAATTATCTGTACACCACAATAGGGCAGAGCTTTAGTAGCAGCACTTCACACTGAGATATCGGGACACAGCACAGGACTAAAACCTCAAGGGACAACGGAATTTAGACTAGGATATTTGGCAAGTGTGAGGCAGCTGCTTTGGACCCCACAACAATGACAGGGCCCAGGGCAGCTGCCCCTTATATAGGGACATCACCGAATGATGTCCCCGCCCATTATGGTGCCACAGTCCCAGAGGATGCTGGGACTGTGACATCATAATAGGCGGGGACATCATCCGGTGATGTCCCTATATAAGTCGCCGCATGCCCGGTCCCCGTCATTGTGAGCGGAGGACTCGACGAGGCAACATCTGAAGAAGAAGAAGAGAAGAACAGAAGGCGGCGGCGACAGCGGCAACAGAAGACCGGGCCACCGCCTGTAAAAGAGCTATGAGAAGGCACGGTGGCCCAGCAGAAGAACCGAAGAGGGGGACAAGACCCCCGAAGTCGGAAGAAGAGGGTGGCGGCGAGGAAGAAAGCCGGGCTCCTCCGCTAGTAAAAGAGCTACAAGAAGATAGCGGAGGAGTCCGGCGAGAAGACCCCCGAAGACGGAAGACCCCCGGAGCTGTGCAATAAACTATTTTTACCCTGTGTTGTGGTTTTTTTGTACTTTTTTTCACAGGTGAATGGGTAGGGGTACATTGTACCCCATACTCATTCACATAGGGTGGGGGGCCGGTATCCGGGGGCCCCCTTATTAAATGGGGCTCCCAGATTCCGATAAGCCCCTCGCCCGCAGACCCCGACAACCAACGGCTAGGGTTGTCGGGAAGAGGCCCTTGTCCTCATCAACATGGGGACAAGGTGCTTTGGGGTGGGGGGGCCGCGCAGCCCCCCCCTTCCCCAAGGCACCCCCCATGTTGAGGGCACGCGGCCTGGTACGGCTCAGGAGGGGGGGGCGCTCACTCGTCCCCCCCTTTCCTGGCCGGCCGGGTAGCGTGCTCGGACAAGGGTTTGATGTGGACCTGGGGGGACCCCCACGCCGTTTTTTTTTGGCGTCGGGGTTCCTCTTTAAGTCCATACCAGGTGGCGGAAAAAGTCCGCTCATTTCAAAAGTACGGCGGACTGGCACACACACGGCCGGATTGTCCGCCGAAATGCGAGGAAGATTGGGAAGATTGGAGTGAAAAACTACTTTCTAAGTCCGCCGTACTTTCGGGTCAAAAAAGTATGCCGGAGGCTACACACGGGGGGATTGTCCGGCGGACTTCAGTTTGCCGGACTTTTCCACCCGATTGTTTGATCGTGTGTACGCGGCATAAGGATGCAGAGATGGCGATTGAAGACTGTGTTTTTATGTTGTTCAGGTAGATCTCCACCTCTTAAATGTTGCCTACCCCTGCTCTAGAAGGTCCTATTATGTATGGGGACAGGGTTTGTAATCAATAATTGCCCTTGAGAGTATCATTCCTATAGTCTATAAAGCAAACCTGGGGCTTTAATTATACTACCCAGGGTGTAACATAAGGAAAACAAATCAACCATCCAAAGTTTTGTAGGTACGTAGTCTTCAGATCAAATTATAACGTTCATGGGGAACCACACTTCATCATGACATGGGATCTTAGTATAATGGTACTGTAACAACACACATTTAAGCATATTATTATTTTGTCATTTCATACGAAGGGATATTTGCAATACAAGTTGTTTCACAATCAATCAAATAACAGTCATTTTAACAATCATTTTCAATATATATACCATATCTTTATTGGAATGGAGGGAGGATGGGAAGGGGCATACAATCGATACCTACCGAAACATACACAATATTATCAAAAGTATTGGGACACTGGCTTTTACATGCACATAAACGTTATTGGCATCCCGGTCTTAGTCTGTTGCACAGTCACGTAGGAACAGGAAGGGGCCATTCCCAAACTGTTCCCACAGAGTTGGAATCATAAAGTTGTCCAAAATGTCCTGGTATGCTGACGACTTAAGATTTCCCTTCACTGGAACTAAGGGGCTAAACCCAACCCCTGAAAAACAACCCCACACAATCTCCCCTCCACCACATGATTTGGACCAGTGCACAAACAAGGTCCATAAAGACATAGATGAGCAAGCTTAGGGTGGAAGAACCTGACTGGCCTGCACAGAGTCCTGTCCTCAACCCAATAGAACACCTTTGGGATGGTTTAGAGTGGAGCCTGCGAGCTAGGCCTTCTTGTCCAACATCAGTGCCTGACCTCACAATGCGCTTCTGCAAGAATGGTCAAATATTCCCATAGACAATATTCAAGAGTTGAAGCTGTTATAGCTGCAAAGGGTGGGCCAACTCAATATTGAACCCTACGGACAAAGACTGGGGTATCATTAAAGTTTGTGTGCCTGTAAAGGCATGCGTTCCAATACTTTTAACAATATAATGTACTAGTAAAGAATGTGTTTATATAAATTAAACTCCCAGAGAAACTTCACCTTCAAAAGATACTTGTTGGTAGGTACTGTAGCTGGTGGCATGCGCTTTGTTACAGTATCTTTGAACTGAAATCCCATGTCCTAGAGAAGCGAGGTCCCCTGCAGAACATGTCAACCCTATAATTGGGAAAAAATTATGAGTTGCGCTAAACCAAATAAGTGAATCGGTGGCCTCGCCAATAGAAATGAGCCACGCTGGCCTAGAGTTAATCAAAGGCCACGTGAGTCTGAATCAACACTGGAGAGGCACACATAGTGAGTAATCAAAACTAAATACCTAAAACCTACTACACACAACAAATCATGTATACAAAATCAGAACTGCCAGTGGCTGAAATATACACAAATTAATAAAAATCAATATGAATAAATAAATGGGAAAAAGTATTATCCCTTTAAATATAGTCCAAAAATAAATGGTATGCACCCGTGCGTGACAAAGTGAAAATGAAATACCATCCAGAAAAATTCTTCAAAAATGTGAGCCTTGTCCAATCCACCACCACTGTGTAAAGATTTACTTCTTACCGGAAGTCTATGACCCCCTGTTACAGAGGATCACAGAGAGCATAAGATGCTATTGCAGTCTCCCAAACCCTCAGACAATCCCGCTGGTTAGCATAATCTCCACAACATGAGGAATGGACCAGTATTCTCCAAATTGTCCCACACCTATCAAGGCTCATAGATGGATGTAGATTTACATGAAATGATATAAAGGCTCCCATAGTGTAAAACCTTAGATTTATTGTAGTAAATAAAATAACATATTGCACTTACAAACACATGGATGTCACAAGCCTTAAGTCCGGTGCGCTGGCTGGACGCACACAAACAGACCTGTCCTTTCTGGATCCTACGACCACAAACACGAGGTGACATCAGCGCGTTGCTCCGCCCTTAGCGTTTCGTAATAGAGTTACATCGTCCAGTGCCCCTGGACGATGTAAAGGGATAATACTTTTTCACATTTATTTATTCATATATAATTATTTAATTATAAATGAATTCTAAATTGAATTTAATTATACATTTATAATTATAAATTAATTAATTAACATTATTTATTAATTTGTGTACATTTCAGCCACTGACAGTTATGATTTTGTATACATGATTTGTT
This sequence comes from Lithobates pipiens, assembly GCF_037356315.1. Taxonomy (NCBI): domain Eukaryota; kingdom Metazoa; phylum Chordata; class Amphibia; order Anura; family Ranidae; genus Lithobates; species Lithobates pipiens. Next base: position 496,951,038 of record NW_027507718.1, on the reverse strand, counting down.
GTGTGTAGTAGGTTTTAGGTATTTCGTTTTGATTACTCACTGTTAGTGATGGACGAACTTCCGACGGGACGTTTCGCGAACGCGAAACGCGAACGGGCACAAACGTTCGCGAAAACGACCGTTCGCCGCGGGCTCCATTGACTTCAATGGGAGGCGAATTTCGCAAACCTTTAGGTCGAATTTGCGGCCACGGGGTAATTATTAGGGGGTAGCACGTAGTCCCACCACCTGGACAATAGCATAATACATGTATGAGGTGAATTTGGGATCGATAACTACAAGCATTTTTTTTTTATTTGGGAAATTGTTCTGACAATTCAGGACTATGGAGCTAATGAAGGCAATGGAGGAGAGGGAAGGTCAGGGACCAGGGTAGGCAAACAAGAGGGTGCAGGAGATACAGAGCACTGACAGCAGCACCGTAATACAGAGCACTGACATCAGCACCGTGACATACAGCGCTGACAGCAGCTCCGTGACATACAGCGCTGACAGCAGCTCCGTGACATACAGCGCTGACAGCAGCTCCGTGACATACAGCGCTGACAGCAGCTCCGTGACATACAGCGCTGACAGCAGCTCCGTGACATACAGCGCTGACAGCAGCTCCGTGACATACAGCGCTGACAGCAGCTCCGTGACATACAGCGCTGACAGCAGCTCCGTGACATACAGCGCTGACAGCAGCACCGTGACATACAGCGCTGACAGCAGCTCCGTGACATACAGCGCTGACAGCAGCTCCGTGACATACAGCGCTGACAGCAGCTCCGTGACATACAGCACTGACAGCAGCTCCGTGACATACAGCGCTGACAGCAGCTCCGTGACATACAGCGCTGACAGCAGCACCGTGACATACAGCGCTGACAGCAGCTCCGTGACATACAGCGCTGACAGCAGCTCCGTGACATACAGCGCTGACAGCAGCTCCGTGACATACAGCGCTGACAGCAGCTCCGTGACATACAGCGCTGACAGCAGCTCCGTGACATACAGCGCTGACAGCAGCTCCGTGACATACAACGCTGACAGCAGCTCCGTGACATACAGCGCTGACAGCAGCTCCGTGACATACAGCGCTGACAGCAGCTCCGTGACATACAGCGCTGACAGCAGCACCGTGACATACAGCGCTGACAGCAGCTCCGTGACATACAGCGCTGACAGCAGCTCCGTGACATACAGCGCTGACAGCAGCTCCGTGACATACAGCGCTGACAGCAGCTCCGTGACATACAGCGCTGACAGCAGCTCCGTGACATACAGCGCTGACAGCAGCTCCGTGACATACAGCGCTGACAGCAGCTCCGTGACATACAGCGCTGACAGCAGCTCCGTGACATACAGCGCTGACAGCAGCTCCGTGACATACAGCGCTGACAGCAGCTCCGTGACATACAGCGCTGACAGCAGCTCCGTGACATACAGCGCTGACAGCAGCTCCGTGACATACAGCGCTGACAGCAGCTCCGTGACATACAGCGCTGACAGCAGCTCCGTGACATACAGCGCTGACAGCAGCACCGTAAGCAGCCCCAGGAGGAAGTCAGCACAGCACAGGGATGGTGTGATCCCCTCATAATAAGAACCCCCAGGAGGAAGTCAGCACAGCACAGGGATGGTGTGATCCCCTCATAATAAGAACACCCAGGAGGAAGTCAGCACAGCACAGGGATGGTGGGAACCCCTCATAATAAGCAGCCCCAGTAGAAATATGACACCGCTCAACCTCTTCAAAGAGGAGGGTAGGGGCATATAGTACGGTGTGCTTTTTTGGGTCAGGGAAGTGAGCCAAATGAATTAAGAAGGTCTGTGTGCTTGATTCCAAAAATTGTTTATAGACATATACATGGTCTACTGATCACATGTGTTGAATTCCTCCGAGATCCATGCCTCATTCATTTTTAGAAATGTGAGGTAGTTAACACTGTGGTGAGCTAGGCGAGTACGCTTATCGGTCACAATCCCCCCTGCTGCGCTGAACGTCCTTTCGGACAGGACACTGGATGAGGGGCAAGCCAACAGTTCGATTGCAAATTGGGCAAGCTCTGGCCAGAGGTCAAGCCTGCCCACCCAGTAGTCTAGGGGTTCATCACTCCTCAGAGCGTCCACATCGGCCGTTAACCCAATGTAGTCGGACACCTGACGGTCTAGGCGTTCCCTGATGCTGGATCCGGATGACACCTGTCGATGGGTCGGCTGAAAGAATGACCTCATATCCGAAGTCACCAACACATCTTCAAACCGGCCTCTTCTTGCAGGCGCTGTTGGATTGGTACCCGCAAATCCTTCTCTGGGAGTGGGAATTGCTCCTCTGCCAGCGCACGCAAAAGCAGAATGCAGCATTTCTCGAAGCAAGGCCTGGAAGTGCTGCATTCTGACAGCCCTCTGCGACGGCGGTAACATTTCCGCCATTTTGTGTTTGTACCGGGGGTCTAAGTACGTTGCCACCCAGTACTGGTCCTTGACCCTCATGCTTTTTATACGGGGGTCCCTATTAAAACACTGGAGCATGAAGGCCCCCATTTGCACTAAAGTGGAAGCGGTGTGGTGGCCTGGCTCCTGCTCATCATCCAGGATAATGTCGTCCTCTTCATTCTCCTCTCCCCATCCTCGCACAACAGGGATCCCAGAAAGGTTTAAAGCATGCTCTTCTTGCTCCTGCTCATCCGCCCCGGCACCATCCTCCTCTGACTCCTCATCAGACTCCTGTTGTTGACTTGTCTCAGATAGAGTAGCCCCCCCTGGGAATTCATCCAGCATTGCGACTTCCTCATCTTCCCGCTCCTGCTCCTCCACAGCCTGATCAATGACACGACGCAATGCACGCTCCAGAAAGAAGGCATAAGGTACCATGTCACTGATGGCGCCATGGCTGCGACTGACCAGTTTGGTGATCTCCTCAAATGGCCGCAGAAGTCTGCATGTGTCGCGCATGAGCAGCCACTGGCGCGGTGAAAAAAAACCCAGCTCCCCAGAACCGTTTCTTTCGCAGAGTTCATACAGGTAGACGTTAACTGCACGTTTCTGCTGGAGCAGCCTATCAAGCATATAGAAGGTTGAGTTCCATCGCGTCGGGCAATCGCAAATAAGACGTCTGACCGGCAGATGGTGTCGCCGCTGAATGTCAGCAAGGCGAGCCATGGCCGTGTAAGATCTTCTGAAATGGGCCGAGATTTTCCTTGCCTGCCGCAAGATGTCCTGGACCCCAGGGTATTTGACAAGGAATCGCTGCACGACCAAGTTTAAGACGTGTGCCATGCACGGCACGTGCGTGATTTTGCCCTGTTTCAATGCGCTAAGCAGATTGGCACCGTTGTCACACACCACTTTACCAACTGTCAAATTGAGCGGTGTTAGCCACTCATCTGCCTGTGAACGCAAAGCTGAAAGGAGTGCCGGGCCAGTGTGGCTCTTTGCTTCCAGGCACAACAGACGCAGCACGGCATGGCAACGTCTCACCTGGCATGTGGAATAGGTTCTGGGGAGCTTGGGCGGTGCAGTGGAAGAGACGCTAGCAGCGGAAAAGGAGGAGGCAGCTGAGGAGGAGAGGGAGGAGGATGGAGTAGGAGGAGGAGAAGAAGAGTCAGGCCTGCATGCAATCCGTGGCGGTAAAACCAAATCTACACGGGTGCCACGGGTTACATGCTTGACGGCCGTCAGAAGGTTCACCCAGTGGGCAGTAAAACTGATATACCTTCCCTGCCCGTGTTTGCTAGACCACGTGTCTGTGGTCAGATGTATCTTGGCACCGACACTGTGTGCCAGAGATACATTCACTTGCCGCTGAACATGGCCATATAGCTCTGGGATGCCCTTCTCTGAGAAATACTTCCTTCCTGGGACCTTCCATTGTGGTGTTCCAATGGCCACAAATTTGCGAAAGGCCTCCGAGTCCACCAGTTTATATGGCAGTAGTTGGCGGGCTATGAGTTCTGACAAGCCAGCCGCCAACCGTTGGGCAAGAGGGTTATCCGGCGTCATCATTTTTTTACGCTCAAACATTAGGCCCACGGAAGCCTGCCTTTTTGCAGAAAAATGTGAGCTTGGCGTGATGGAAGGTGGAGTGGAGGACAATTGTGAGGAGAGAGGAGAAGGAGAAGTAGAAGACGAGGCTGGACGGTGAGAGCCTGCAGTGTGGCTTTGTGTGTTCCGTTGCTCCCACTGGGCTCGGTGATGGCTGCTCATGTGCCTTCTTAAGGCGGTCGTCCCTAGGTGAGTATTGGGCTTACCGCGACTAACGCGTTGACTGCAAAGATTGCAGATGGCAACGCTATTGTCAGCAGCGGACACGTTAAAAAAAGCCCACACTGCGGAGCCATGTGCCGGTGTCCTGGGAGCGCCAGATGTGACCGTACATGGTCGATGACTCGCTCCTGATACATTTGCAGTCTGCTTTGTCCCTGCTGTGCAATGTAAGTCATTGCTGCTTCTCCTCCCTATCTGCTGGTCCATATCTCCCTCTGAACTCCCCTCCTCTTCCTCTCTTGTGGGCACCCACGTGACATCACTAGACACGTCATCATCAACGTCACCTTCCCCACCGCTATAAGTAGAGTAGGCAGCAACACCGGGGACCAACCTCCTCCTTGGGCTGATCTGGGTACTGGCGTCAGACTGCTGAGTAGCGCTTGTTGCTACCTCCTCTTCCTGATCCAATACCAAGAGTGGCTGCGCATCAGAAATGTCCTCTTGATATGGATCGGAAAATAATTCCAGTGACTCAAGCGGAAGGTATGTGGTGGTGGTGGTGGTGGTCGTGTTGTTGGTGGTAGTGTCTTTGGGGGTGCACATAGCAGAGAGTGAAGAAGAGGGTGCAGATCGAGAGGATGAGGAGGGTGCAGAAGAGTAAGGCTGAGCGAGCCACTCAACCAAGTCTGGTGCATCCTTTAAAGTAATTGAACGCACCTTCTGCAACTTCCCACTTTGGCTCAAGCCTGTTGCTCCTGCCCTACCCCTACCACCCCTGCGGAAGGGCCTGCCTCTTCCTCTGCATGTCATTTTTTAAATGACCCTGTGACAAAACTCTTAGTCCCTATACCGCTGAAGGACTGCTGCAGTATAGGTGAGCGGTCAGCAGTGGTGCACGTCAACCCTATCTATTGTGGACCTATAGCGGTCCTTACAGAACAGCAGACTGTACCGCACTCAAGCCTATGTACCGTAGCACCCTATACCAAGTTACCAGTCCTTATAAGAACTTTTGTGGACCAAGCAGGTTGTGTGTTAGTGATTAGCAGACTGTACGTCAGTCCCTATACCAATGAAGGACTGCTGCAGTATAGGGCAGCGGTCAGCAGTAGTGCACGGCAACCCTATGTATTGTGGACCGATAGCGGTCCTTACAGAACAGCAGACTGTACTGCACTCAGGCCTATGTACCGTAGCACCCTATACCAAGTTACCAGTCCTTATAAGAACTTTTGTGGACCAAGCAGGTTGTGTGTTAGTGATTAGCAGACTGTACGTCAGTCCCTATACCAATGAAGGACTGCTGCAGTATAGGGCAGCGGTCAGCAGTAGTGCACGGCAACCCTATGTATTGTGGACCGATAGCGGTCCTTACAGAACAGCAGACTGTACTGCACTCAGGCCTATGTACCGTAGCACCCTATACCAAGTTACCAGTCCTTATAAAAACTTTTGTGGACCAAGCAGGTTGTGTATTAGTGTTTAGCAGACTGTACGTCAGTCCCTATACCGCTGAAGGACTGCTGCAGTATAGGGCAGCGGTCAGCAGTAGTGCACGGCAACCCTATGTATTGTGGACCGATAGCGGTCCTTACAGAACAGCAGACTGTAACGCACTCAGGCCTATGTACCGTAGCACCCTATACCAAGTTACCAGTCCTTATAAGAACTTTTGTGGACCAAGCAGGTTGTGTGTTAGTGATTAGCAGACTGTACGTCAGTCCCTATACCAATGAAGGACTGCTGCAGTATAGGGCAGCGGTCAGCAGTAGTGCACGGCAACCCTATGTATTGTGGACCGATAGCGGTCCTTACAGAACAGCAGACTGTACTGCACTCAGGCCTATGTACCGTAGCACCCTATACCAAGTTACCAGTCCTTATAAAAACTTTTGTGGACCAAGCAGGTTGTGTATTAGTGTTTAGCAGACTGTACGTCAGTCCCTATACCGCTGAAGGACTGCTGCAGTATAGGGCAGCGGTCAGCAGTAGTGCACGGCAACCCTATGTATTGTGGACCGATAGCGGTCCTTACAGAACAGCAGACTGTAACGCACTCAGGCCTATGTACCGTAGCACCCTATACCAAGTTACCAGTCCTTATAAGAACTTTTGTGGACCAAGCAGGTTGTGTGTTAGTGATTAGCAGACTGTACGTCAGTCCCTATACCAATGAAGGACTGCTGCAGTATAGGGCAGCGGTCAGCAGTAGTGCACGGCAACCCTATGTATTGTGGACCGATAGCGGTCCTTACAGAACAGCAGACTGTACTGCACTCAGGCCTATGTACCGTAGCACCCTATACCAAGTTACCAGTCCTTATAAGAACTTTTGTGGAACAAGCAGGTTGTGTGTTAGTGATTAGCAGACTGTACGTCAGTCCCTATACCGCTGAAGGACTGCTGCAGTATAGGTGAGCGGTCAGCAGTGGTGCACGTCAACCCTATCTATTGTGGACCGATAGCGGTCCTTACAGAACAGCAGACTGTAACGCACTCAGGCCTATGTACCGTAGCACCCTATACCAAGTTACCAGTCCTTATAAGAACTTTTGTGGACCAAGCAGGTTGTGTGTTAGTGATTAGCAGACTGTACGTCAGTCCCTATACCAATGAAGGACTGCTGCAGTATAGGGCAGCGGTCAGCAGTAGTGCACGGCAACCCTATGTATTGTGGACCGATAGCGGTCCTTACAGAACAGCAGACTGTAACGCACTCAGGCCTATGTACCGTAGCACCCTATACCAAGTTACCAGTCCTTATAAGAACTTTTGTGGACCAAGCAGGTTGTGTGTTAGTGATTAGCAGACTGTACGTCAGTCCCTATACCAATGAAGGACTGCTGCAGTATAGGGCAGCGGTCAGCAGTAGTGCACGGCAACCCTATGTATTGTGGACCGATAGCGGTCCTTACAGAACAGCAGACTGTACTGCACTCAGGCCTATGTACCGTAGCACCCTATACCAAGTTACCAGTCCTTATAAGAACTTTTGTGGACCAAGCAGGTTGTGTGTTAGTGATTAGCAGACTGTACGTCAGTCCCTATACCAATGAAGGACTGCTGCAGTATAGGGCAGCGGTCAGCAGTAGTGCACGGCAACCCTATGTATTGTGGACCGATAGCGGTCCTTACAGAACAGCAGACTGTACTGCACTCAGGCCTATGTACCGTAGCACCCTATACCAAGTTACCAGTCCTTATAAAAACTTTTGTGGACCAAGCAGGTTGTGTATTAGTGTTTAGCAGACTGTACGTCAGTCCCTATACCGCTGAAGGACTGCTGCAGTATAGGGCAGCGGTCAGCAGTAGTGCACGGCAACCCTATGTATTGTGGACCGATAGCGGTCCTTACAGAACAGCAGACTGTAACGCACTCAGGCCTATGTACCGTAGCACCCTATACCAAGTTACCAGTCCTTATAAGAACTTTTGTGGACCAAGCAGGTTGTGTGTTAGTGATTAGCAGACTGTACGTCAGTCCCTATACCAATGAAGGACTGCTGCAGTATAGGGCAGCGGTCAGCAGTAGTGCACGGCAACCCTATGTATTGTGGACCGATAGCGGTCCTTACAGAACAGCAGACTGTACTGCACTCAGGCCTATGTACCGTAGCACCCTATACCAAGTTACCAGTCCTTATAAGAACTTTTGTGGAACAAGCAGGTTGTGTGTTAGTGATTAGCAGACTGTACGTCAGTCCCTATACCAATGAAGGACTGCTGCAGTATAGGGCAGCGGTCAGCAGTAGTGCACGGCAACCCTATGTATTGTGGACCGATAGCGGTCCTTACAGAACAGCAGACTGTAACGCACTCAGGCCTATGTACCGTAGCACCCTATACCAAGTTACCAGTCCTTATAAGAACTTTTGTGGAACAAGCAGGTTGTGTGTTAGTGATTAGCAGACTGTACGTCAGTCCCTATACCGCTGAAGGACTGCTGCAGTATAGGTGAGCGGTCAGCAGTGGTGCACGTCAACCCTATCTATTGTGGACCGATAGTGGTCCTTACAGAACAGCAGACTGTACCGCACTCAAGCCTATGTACCGTAGCACCCTATACCAAGTTACCAGTCCTTATAAGAACTTTTGTGGACCAAGCAGGTTGTGTATTAGTGTTTAGCAGACTGTACGTCAGTCCCTATACCGCTGAAGGACTGCTGCAGTATAGGGCAGCGGTCAGCAGTAGTGCACGGCAACCCTATGTATTGTGGACCGATAGCGGTCCTTACAGAACAGCAGACTGTAACGCACTCAGGCCTATGTACCGTAGCACCCTATACCAAGTTACCAGTCCTTATAAGAACTTTTGTGGACCAAGCAGGTTGTGTGTTAGTGATTAGCAGACTGTACGTCAGTCCCTATACCAATGAAGGACTGCTGCAGTATAGGGCAGCGGTCAGCAGTAGTGCACGGCAACCCTATGTATTGTGGACCGATAGCGGTCCTTACAGAACAGCAGACTGTAACGCACTCAGGCCTATGTACCGTAGCACCCTATACCAAGTTACCAGTCCTTATAAGAACTTTTGTGGACCAAGCAGGTTGTGTGTTAGTGATTAGCAGACTGTACGTCAGTCCCTATACCAATGAAGGACTGCTGCAGTATAGGGCAGCGGTCAGCAGTAGTGCACGGCAACCCTATGTATTGTGGACCGATAGCGGTCCTTACAGAACAGCAGACTGTACTGCACTCAGGCCTATGTACCGTAGCACCCTATACCAAGTTACCAGTCCTTATAAGAACTTTTGTGGACCAAGCAGGTTGTGTGTTAGTGATTAGCAGACTGTACGTCAGTCCCTATACCAATGAAGGACTGCTGCAGTATAGGGCAGCGGTCAGCAGTAGTGCACGGCAACCCTATGTATTGTGGACCGATAGCGGTCCTTACAGAACAGCAGACTGTACTGCACTCAGGCCTATGTACCGTAGCACCCTATACCAAGTTACCAGTCCTTATAAGAACTTTTGTGGACCAAGCAGGTTGTGTATTAGTGTTTAGCAGACTGTGCGTCAGTCCCTATACCGCTGAAGGACTGCTGCAGTATAGGGCAGCGGTCAGCAGTAGTGCACGGCAACCCTATGTATTGTGGACCGATAGCGGTCCTTACAGAACAGCAGACTGTACCGCACCCAAGCCTATGTACCGTAGCACCCTAGACAGACCAAGTTACCAGTCCTGATAAAGAGCTTTGTGGAACAAGTGAGTTGTGAATGATTAGCAGACTGCAGCAGAAGGGCAGCAGTCAAGTATAATATTCTTTCTATATTTGGAAGAAAGAATATTATACGTGTACAAGCCTATTACCGTACCACTGATACCAGTCCTGAAAAGAACCTTTGTGGAACTAATAGTAACAGCAAGTCTTTAAAATTATCCTCACTGCCTGACACACTGCTTCCTGCCTGTCCCTATACAAATTGGCAAAAAAGAGTAGGCTGGAACGATTAGCTGGAACAGCTCTTTTGTGGACCTGATAGTAACAGCTAATGATGATGATGATGATGATGATGAAGAAAGACTAATCTGGCTGAGCTGTCCCTAAAATAGCAGCATACAGCGCTCTGTCCCTTTATCTAAACTGACAAAAGAAACTCAGGCTGCTGACCTAACACCTATACCAGTCCTGAAAAGAACTTTTGTGTACCAAATAGCTAGCGTTTTCTCTGTCCCTACTCCACACAGGATCCTTTCCCTACAGTGACAGAAGAAAGAATGTAAAATGGCCACCGGATCGGGTGTATTTATAGGTTAGGGGGAATGTCCAAGTGTCCATGAGCTGTCATGTCTCAATTGGTTGTCCTGTAACACATGATAAACGTGTCACGAAAGGTTAAAGTTCTTGTATACATTAAACACGTAAGTCCGCCGGGGCGAACGACGGAAAAAGGCGTTCGAACCCGCGGACGGCGAAAGTCGGAAATTCGCCGCGAAACGACCGCCGGGCGAACCGTTCGGCCATCACTACTCACTGTGTGTTCCTCTCCAGTGTTGATTCAGACTCACGTGGCCTTTGATTAACTCTCGGCCAGCGTGGCTTGGTTCTATTGGCAAGGCCACCGATTAATATATTTGTTTCACTGGTTTAGCGCAACTCAGAATTTTGTCCTTGTTTGTTCTCTGTATTTATGTTGCACAGTAGAGTTGCAGCTTCCAATAGGTCTTTATAGACCTTCTATAGTAGCACATTTAGTATTCTATACCGTAGCGCAGTTTCTTTTCCAGTTTTCCAATTGGGTCTTAAGACTACGTACTGTACATACAAAACTTTGGATGGCTTTTTTGCACAGTGTTTAGCCGTGCTCCCCCTATGGAATGTCTGACTATCTGATTCCTTCCTCCTGTGGTTAACAGTGGACATTTCTAGCCAGGCTTCTAAGACCAAGAAAGGTGAACCGTCTTTCTAGTAAGTGCCCAGGTACAAAGGTGTTAGAACTCTTTCTATAAGAACCAAAGGGAATGGAAAAGCAGCTCAGAGAAGCTTAGAAGATCAGAAGAAACTCAAAGCACCCCCAAAGTACATTAGAAGCATCTCATGCTGATCTTAAAATGCAACCTGATTGCACCTGAAAACGAAGCCGCGTGTAATTGTCTAGACAAGGCCTTAATGACGTGATCTTTGAATGTGTCCTTTCTGCTTTTGTGTACTGGGGAACTTTTCTAGCCCAGGCACTACACCACTACATTTTTCTAGTATGCACAGAAAACGAGGTACAATGGAGTATAATGTTCTTTCACATTTTCAACCTTTTGTTGTAGGCTTGTGTATGGAGAAAACTGGAGCACTTACACACCAAAGTGCTACTTTACCAATCATAACTTTGCAAAGGCCTCTCATGTTTAATGGCAAATTTAATCTAAATGCAAAAAAAGAAAGGTTGTGATGATAATAATAAATGATGATGATAAGAATAATATATGTATTATCTTTTGGATTTCAACGCTATATGAAATTCTACTTACTTCTAATACTTGATCTGTGTGGCAGTCCTATTGTTTTGTGCTGTGAATATTTTTGTAGTGCATACTAATATAAAAGTATATAAGTATATATTAATATAGTGATATAATAACACACTAATTGTTTGAAAATTGATTCTTTTCCTGTTCTCTAAGCCTATCTCCTACTTTCAACACCCATAAAGATTTTAGTTTCAATAAAACAATAAAAAAACAATAAACAACGATAAAAAAAAAAAAAAAAATATATATATATATATATATATATATATGTGCTGGTGAATTGAATTAAAAAATTTATAGTTTTTTTTTGAAGAAAGGTTGTTTTTTGCTTTGCATATGAAAGGACAGGGACAGCTTTACTTTGCTTAGTAACCCCCTCACACCCCCCCCCCCCCCTCAAAAAAAAAAGTAGAAAAAGTAAAACGCCAAAACTGACCTACTCTTAGCCCTAGTTCACATTGGTGCTTTTTCACATGTGATTTGACTTGCAATTTTGACATACGATTTGCACCGATTTCATAAAGTCATTTCACAGAAGTCTGGGAAAGCGCCGCCGAAATTGAGACTGACATGCTGGAGTGAAATCGTGCTAGTTCAGCTGAACTCGCACAGCTTCATTCCTGCAGCTCAGTGTGAACCAGGGCACAATCGCTGCTCCTAAATGAAATCAATGGGCAGCACCGCCGACCCACCATCAAAACAGCGCTGCAGCGGCTCTTTGCCAGTGGTTTTAACCCCTTTTCTGCCACTAGCGGGCGTTAAAAACGTTTTACCCCTGCTAGCGGGCGAAAACCTCCACAAAAACTACGGTAAAACGCAGCTAAAAATAGCAGCGCTTAACCGCCGACGCCCGTCCCAGTGTGAAAGTAGCCTAAAGAACTCCATGACAAACTTTTATTCTCCCATGCAGTGGGGCTCTGCCCGCACTGCATTGATTAACTGCTCGATTTGTCTAGGGGCACAAGGTAAAGTTGCACTTATATGCCCGGAAAACTACCCTCCTCCACGTCCAGCGGAGGACGGTTTCTGCCGTTCTCATGTCGAGGGTAGGTCTATGGGAGTGATGACATCGGGAACAGTCCATGCACAGGACTACTAGCTTGTGTGTGTGGGGTTCATATACCCTTTACAGTGTAACAGAAACACAAGCGTTCAAACGTGGAAGGAGATCTTCAAGGTTAGTAGGCTCATTCATCGATCTACTCCATGCACAGCTCTAAGGAAGAGGATATGTCCCTTGAACTGTGTTAGCCTTCTTGCATCGGGTTGTGTGGTCTTCCACATTGGCTATTCAGGTCCTTGAAGTTTTGAAGACCCTGCCACAGGATTCATTATACAATTGGTCCATGGTGCATCGTCAATGGTGCTTAAATGAATGGATTAGGCTGGAATGCCCTTTTTTGGTTGTTACCCATTACAGTATCTTTAGACAATTTTTATTTTTATTTTCTTTGCACGTTTTGGGTAGAACAGAGAAGAGGAAGAACATTTGTGAAGTTTTTATTGCTGTCTGTGTCTCCACTGAGGAGATTCACCCCTCTATTTGTACTGGTCACCATTGATGCCGGTGTCTTGTTGAATATTGTCACCCGTCGGTTAGTGTCCGCCCTGTACTGCGCTTGCGCAGTACGAAGGATAAGGAGACGCCGAAAGTCTCCAAAGATCAGTCCAGGTTCAAGCCCCACCATCCAAGTGGACTTAGAATTAGAATAAAAAATTGGCAAGCGAAGCAAGGCCGTGCCCGAAGCGTGGTGAGCGAAGCGAGCCCGCGGGGGGCCCTCTTACTAAGTGCTGTTTAACATCATCTACTCCACTTGCATGGTGGGGCTTGAACCTGGACTCAGGGCAGAAGGTACTATTAAGTGCACATGCACCGTTCATCTTCTGAGACTTTTGGTGTCTCCTCGTCCTCTGTACTACGCAAGCGCTGTGCCTGCGCAGTAGGGGGTGGACACTATCCGATGGGGGGACAGTTCTCGGCAGAACACCGAGGCACAAACAGGGCAAATCCAAAATTTTTGAGTTGACCCCAAAACAAGAAGTCAGGGGAAATCTTCCAATGGAGACAACTGTTCCAGGGGCAACTATCCGATAGGAGGTAACCATTGCTTTGGGAGATTTCCTCTTTCTGTTATTGTATCTTGGGCAAGAACTGAAGGAAATTTTCCAGAATGGTATAGAGAAAGGAACTATAAATAAATAAATAACTAAAGAACTTGGCAGGTTTAAATCCTACTTACGCTATCCAAAATAAAAGTAAAACAATGTGGGCTATATGTACACTTTATATGGACTTCAGCATCATTTTATGTAGCAATTCAAAGGTGAGACCCTACTCCAAACCTCACAACTTGCACTTGGTCTTCCGCTGTGAGTGCATTGGGTGCTTGCCAAAGGGAGTCCATTGGCACTTCATATTCAATATTGAAGCAAACAGACAGCAACACACCAATCACTCGTAGTGGGCCTATATTGAGCCAGAAAGTTACCAAAAGAGCCGGCAATACAGAGAGGTACAATCCAACCTTCTTTGGTCAAAATATGATGATGGGGTAAAATTATAGGCACAAACATCTTAATGCGTTTCAGAATATACAGCCCTTCCTCATAACAATTGGCAAACGTGTGCAGGTAATTAAGTACCCTTAAAGTATTATTAAACCCACAACAGTAAAATCAGTCTGTATACGCAGTAAAATGTGCTTGTTATACTCACAGTGGAACCTAAGGGGTTAATCCTCTGCATTGTGTAAAAAGGCTGTTTGATTCTGTCTTATCTGATCCTCCCCTTCTTCCACTGACCACAATCCATCTCCTGATAGAACAGAGCCTTTGGAATCACTCTGCACATGCTCATTTTGGTGTGTGTTGCTAGAGAGTTTATTTTTTTGGGGGGAGGGTGCATGTGATCAGCAAAGGGCCAATCAGCGCTGTCCAGACAGAAGGTCAGGGGTCCTACAGCCTCGTAGGACAATCAGGGGAGAATGAAAACTCTTCCTACAAGCTTTAACCAGACACTGATAGAAGTCACAAGACTGCTACCTGTATATACTGCTGATGAATAAAGGTATTTTGTTTATATTTACTAAAATAATTGCATTTCCATTTTCTGTATACTGCGGGAGACCAGATATAGTGAATGCAGGGTCCAGGGTTTATTAACGCTTAAAGTCACATGCACACATGTTTGTGACTTGTTATGAGTAAGGTATGCATAGGCTGAAATGCCTCAATGTGTTTGTACCTGGAGTTTTACACTTTTAATCCAGAATATTTTATTGTGCCTTTCCGTGTTGCCAGCAATTTTGATAACTTTGTATCCAAATGGCTTACAGAAGCTTAAAGTGATTGTAAAGTCTTGTTTTTTTAAAAAACAAAAACAAAAACAAACACGTTATACTTACCTCCTCTGTGCAGTTGGTTTTGCACAGAGCAGCCCGGATCCTCCTCTTCTCGGGTCCCTCTTTGCTGCTCCTGGCCCCTCCATCCTATCGAGTGCCCCCTCAGCCAGTAGCTTTCTATGGGGGCACCCAAGCTGAGTCAGAGCTCCGTGTATCCATTCAGACACAGAGCCCTGACCCGGCCCCATCTCCTTTGCCTGACTGACTTTGATTGACAGCCCTGGGAGCCAATGGTGCCGCTGCTGTGTCTCAGCCCATCAGGAGGAGTGTCCCAGTTGGCTTAGACACTCGTGGACATCGCTGGAAAGAGAAGGGGCGCAGGTAAGTAATTAGGGGGTGCTGGGGAGGCTGCTACATACAAAATGTTTTTGTCTTAATGCATAGAATGCATTAGGATAAAAAACCTTCTGCCTTTACAACTCCTTTAAGTTGTATTGAGCCAGCACCGCACCTACAGACTGCCCCTTGCTGATGCGTTTCTCTCTTATGTGTCTAGTCATAGAGATATCATAATTTTCTGATGATATAAAAAAAAATAATGGATTTTTCTTTTTGTTTCCTACAGGGCTCCTATGTAAACCCAACTCACTCCTAGCACAACCCTAGCACAAGTTAAAGTGATTGTAAAGTCAAATTTTTTTTTCAATAAAAATAATAAACATTTTATACTTACCTGCTCTGTGCAGTTGGTTTTGTACAGGGCAGTCCGGATCCTCCTCTTCACGGGTCCCTCTTTGCTGCTCCTGGCCCCTCCCTTATATCAAGTGCCCCCTCAGCCAGCAGCTTTCTATGGGGGCACCCGAGCCGAGTCAGAGCTCCATGTATAGATATCGCCCAAATCGTCCCCTCCGCTCTTCCCAGGACCTCCTGCTTTCTAGCTCCCTTGTTACCTCCTCTCATGCTCGCCTTCAAGACTTCTCCAGAGCCTCTCCCATCCTCTGGAACTCCCTGCCCCAGTCTGTCCGATCAGCCCCTACCCTGTCCACCTTTAGGAGTTCCTTGAAAACTCATTTATTCAGGGAAGCCTATCCCACACCCCCCTAACAACTGCCCCCGAGCCACCCCCATCAAATCATTCTCTGCAGCTATTACCTTTTGTACCACCACCCCCTCCCTTTAGAATGTAAGCTCTATGAGCAGGACCCTCCTGTACCTTTTGTATTGTACTGTAATTGTGCTGTTCCCCCCTATACATCGTAAAGCCCTGCGTAAACTGTTGGCGCTATATAAATCGTGTATAATAATAATAATGTATCCATTCAGACACAGAGCCCTGACCCGGCCCCCCTCCCTGATTGGCTGACTGACTTTGATTGACAGCCCTGGGAGCCAGTGGCACCACTGCTGTGTCTCAGCCCTTAAGGAGGAGTGTCCCGGTTGGCTTAGACCAGTGATTCTCAACCAGGGTTCCGTGAAACAATAGGGTTCCTCCAGAGGTTCCTAAGGGTTCCTTCAGCATTGGGCAATTTCTGCCTCTCAGATAACTTCCCACTCACACCATTGATCTTTTTAGCTATCTGTAAGGAGATAATTCTTCCCAATGACCACAAGTGTAAGGACCATTCTTCCCACTGACCATCACAGTAATGTATCATGAGTTGTAGATTTCAAATTTTCAGCAGGGGTTCCCCCGAGTCCAGAGAACTATTTCAAGGGTTCCTCTGTGTTGAAAAGGTTGAGAAAGGCTGGCTTAGACACTTGTGGACATCGCTGGGGAGAGAGGGGGCTCAGGTAAGTAATAATATTAATAAGTAAGGAGGCTGCTGCACACAAATGTATACTTACCTGCTCTGTGCAGTTGTTTTTGCACAGAGCAGCCTGAATCCTCCTTTTCTTGGGTCTCTCTTCGGCTCTCCTTGCCACTCCCTCCCTTTGAGTGCCCCTACAGCAAACGGCTTGCTATGGGGGAAGTCGAGCCGAGCTGCAGCTCTGTGTATCCATTCAGACATGGAGCTGCAGTTTGGTCTCACCCCTTCTCTCCTTATTGGCTAACTTTGATTGACAGCAGAGGGAGCCACTGGCACTGCTGCTGCATCTCAGCCAATGAGGAGGGGAGTCCTGTATAGCCAAGGCAGTCGTGGACATCACTGGATAGAGATGGGGCTCGGGTAAGCATACGGGGGGATGAGGGGGGCTGCTGCACACAGGAAGCTTTTTATCTTCATGCATAGAATGCATGAAGATAAAAAAAAAACCTTCTGCCTTTACAACGCCTTTAAAATTGTATAGACAGCCTATCACAAGCCCTATAAACTGCTGTTCCAACAAGATACTTTGCAGCGAAATAATTCTTGAATGAATAGGAAAATATAGTATTGTATGACACATACATCACTGTCAGAGAAATCATTCTTAGCTTTGGTTTTTGCGGTGCAGATGTAATAAGCCAAGATCTCCTCATTTCCCATGTGGAACCTTTTAAGTGAAAAGCAGAAAATTCCAGCCAGAGGGAGGAATGGACACTAAGAGGAGCTGCCACGGGTCATACACCAGCGTCTCTATTTAGGAAAATAACGCTGTCACTTCTTCTCTCATCAGTTAGACTTACTCTCAGCTTTGCTTCTAACTGGCTTCCCGTCAAATAGGTTGGCTTATGGCAGAGGTCTCCATGCATATTAATGATGAACAGTGAGTGGGAAAGATAACTAGCTCCCAAACTGTACGGCTTGTAATTAAAAAGACATTAAATTCTGGATTTAGAGGAAGCAGGGAAGCACGGCAGAGCGTCAAGGTGCTTTGTGTTGATTTCTGCTTTCTTGCGATTTAGAAAATGAGCCTAGGAATGAGCTGGAGGTGGGAAATTTGTGTTGCGGTTATAACCTAAGCAACTTTTCTTTTTTTTTTTTTCTTTTCAATGTGTAACTCCACCTTTCATTAAGTTTTCATTGGTAAATGCGGTATAAAGAAGATAGGATTCACAGACTCACATAGTTGCTTTTTAAATATTTTGTGCCTTTTCTGCAGCAGACACCCGCCTGTCACCTATTAATATTTTTAAAATGAAAATATTATTTGCTAGCACTCTTGTCCTTTTTTTTTAATTTATTTATTTATTTTTTATTGTTTTTTAACCACTTCAGCCCTGGAAGAATTTACTCCCTTCCTGACCAGAGCCCTTTTTGCGATTTGGCACTGCGTCGCTATAACTGCCAATTGCGCGGTCATGCAACGTGGCTCCCAAACAAAATTGACATGCTTTTTTCCCCACAAATAGAGCTTTCTCTTGGTGGTATTTGATCACCTCTGCGGTTTTTATTTTTTGCACTATAAACAAAAAAATAGCAACAATTTAGAAAAAATGCATTATTTTTTACTTTTTGCTATAATAAATACCCCCAAAAAATATATAAAAAAAATATTTTTTTTCCTCAGTTTAGGCCAATACGTATTCTTCTACATATTTTTGATTAAAAAAAATCACAATAAGCGCTTATTGATTGGTTTGCGAAAAAGTTATAGCGTCTACAAATAGGGGATAGTTTTATGACCTTTTTAGTGATAATTTTTTTTTTTACTAGTAATGGCAGCGATCAGCAATTTTTATTGTTTTTTTTTTTTTTCTTTGTTTTTCTTCTTGCCATCTCAGTCTATTTCTTTATGTTTGCGGAGTGTAATCAACTCACTGTTCATATCTCCGCTATCTCCTTTCGACATCATTGTGGCAAATTTTCCTTTTCTTTCTCTTTTTTCTTTCTCCTTTCATTTCCTTTTTCTTAGTATCTTTATCTTTCTTTTTCATTTAGTAAACAATTATACATTTATTATACCTTACAGAGAATTTCCCATACTCCCCCCAAAAAAAAAAAAAAAAAAAAAAAAAAAAAAACCTGTCCTCCCCCTCTCTGTCCCCTTAGCCCTCAAACATTTCACGACAGTCCCCCCTCTCAAGCAATGCCATCCATTGTTGCCACTCCCCATGATCTTTTTCCTCTGTGTCCTGTAGTTTATGTAGTGATTCCTCCATTTTCCTCGTTTGTTCCACCCTCTGGACCCATTCCGTAATTCTCGGGATTTGTTTAGATTTCCAATAGCGAGGAATCAGTACCTTAGCAGCATTTAAGAGATGGGGGACTATCGTGCTTCTATATTGTGTTACTCCTAATTCGGTATCATGAAAGAGACATGTCCAGGGGTTTTTCTTAAGTTTCTTTTGTGTCACCAGATTTATGATTTCTACAATTTTATCCCAAAACGGGGATATTTTAGGGCAACTCCACCATATATGTGAGAGGGAGCCCTCTTCCGAACACTCCCTCCAACACAATGCCTGCTGTGCCCCTGTAAACCTCTGCATGCTTTGAGGAGTCATATACCATCTTGATAGTAATTTATACGACATCTCTATCATACGGACTTCTCTTGATAATGAGTGAGTTAACTTACATATTTTTATCCTGTGTTCATCATTCCTTAGTGCCCCTAAATCTTCTTCCCATTTCCTTATAAATCTTGGAAATTCTAAATCCTTTTCTTGTCTTAATATTTTATAGATTTTTGATACTTTTCGAACCAAACATTTATTATCCTTCAGTAAATTCTCCAAGGGTCTCAGAGACTCTAATCCCCGTAGTGGGCCTGGTAAACTCTGTGCAAAGTGTGAAATTTGGGTGTACCTCCATTTATCTAACAGTTTTTGTCCCCAATCTTGTATAAGTTCCATATATGTATACAACCTATTCCCTTTAATAATTTCTCCTAATTTTATTTCCTCTTTACTTGCCCATCTACTAAAATATAAACGTTCCTCTTTCCCTGGCAAAAAATAATCCGTGTCCAAAAGTGACATTAACGGTGAATTGTGAGTCCATTTATGTGCCCTATTAATACTATCCCATACTCTTAACGTGTGTCTCGTTAAATGACTCGTGTTTTCTCCTAAATTCCGCCGAACAGGTGGTATCCATACCATTTTGTCTAGCGGCACTCCACTCAATCCCATTTCCAATTTTACCCAACCCTTTTCCTTTTGATTATGTATCCAATCTGCCACTCTAGCTACTATTATTGCCTCATAATATTTCCTAGCATCTGGTTATGCCACTCCCCCTTTATCTTTTCCCTTTACTAAGACTTTATATGGTATACGCGCTCGTTTCAGGGGCCACACAAAAGTCATCATTAACGTTTTTAATTTCCTAAAGAAACACATTGGGATCGGAACAGGAATCATTTGAAATGTGTAATTTATAATAGGGAGGATAATCATTTTTATTACGTTTACTCTCCCCATCCAGGATACTGCCCTGTACCTCATGTTATTCATTATTTTTTTTATTTTATTTAGGAGCGGGATATAATTTGCCTCATAAAGACCTTGTCTCTGTGGGGTCAACTTTATCCCTAAATACTTCAATTCTCCCTTACACCATCTAAAAGGTAAACTTGATGCTAGGGCACTCTGTTCAACCTCTGGTACATTCAAATTTAAGATCTCTGTCTTCGTGAGATTTATTTTAAAGTTTGATAATCTTCCGTAGTTCTTAAGTTCCTTCAGGATCGGGGGGATAGAAGTTCTTGGGTTAGTTACATACAGTAACACATCATCCGCAAATGCCGATAATTTATATTCCATCCCCCCCACCCTGATACCTTGGATATCCTGATTCCTACGTATTGCCACCAAGAGGGGTTCAAGGCTCAGAACAAATAGTAGCGGCGAGAGCGGGCATCCCTGTCTCGTCCCATTGAACAACTCTAGGGGGCGAGACAGGGATCCGTTAACCCTTATTCTGGCCGTTGGGTGAGTATATAATGCCTTGATCCATCTCATCATTCTCTCTCCTACCCTCTTATATCTTAGGGTTTCATACATAAACTCCCAATCTAGCCTGTCAAAGGCCTTTTCGGCATCAATTGACATCAGCACTGTTGGACTCTTCCCTTTATTTACCTCTTGGATCAGAATGATGGATTTCACCGAGTTATCCCTTCCCTCTCGTCCCTGCACGAATCCCGCTTGATCAGCGTGGACCCATGCAGGTAGGAGAACTTTTAACCTATCAGCTATTATTTTTGCGTATATTTTTATATCTACATTCAATAGTGATATTGGGCGATAACTCTCCAGTGCTTCTGGATCCTTACCCTCCTTCAGGATTAGGGAGATATGGGCTAGAAGCGCTTCTTTACGGAACAATAGGCTCTCTCCCACTGCATTAAAATACTCACATAGTTTTGGAACTAACAGAGTCTTATATCTCTTGTAGTACCTGCTAGAGAACCCATCTGGGCCAGGACTACTCCCTAGTGGCATTTCCTTTATTGCTCTATCAACTTCCCTGGGTGAAATGGGGGCCTCTAGGGCCTCCATTTTCTCTCTCTCTTCTCTTGGGAAATCAAGCTTCCTGAGGTATTCCCTAATCGCTTCCTTCCTTTTTCTTCCTTTACCATTTATTCCTAGTTTATACAGGGTACTATAATATGAATGGAAATTCTCTGCGATTTCAGATGTCGCAAATTTCAACTCCCCCCCTTATTTCTAATTTTAGGAATGAAAGTCCTGTTTTTTTGTTCCTTGACCCTTCTTGCGAGCCATTTACCTGGCATATTCCCCTATTGATATCTTTCCTTATTTATCTCGTGATACCTTATTCTCCTGTCCTGTTCCAGGTGCTCTTCTAACTCTCTTTTTTTTTTTGTAACTCCTGGCTCTCCTGTACCCCTCTAGGTCTAGTTTTCTGTTCCAATTGTTCTATCTCATTATATAATTGGGTCTTCCTTTTCTGTTTTTCCTGTTTTATTCCTGCTCCAATCCCAATTAACCTACCCCTTATTACTACCTTATGTGTTTCCCATAGGGTCGCTCTAGATATTTCCTGCGTGTCGTTAAGTTCGAAAAAATCATTTAACTCTTTTTCAATTTGTAGACTTGTTCCTTGTTCCTGCATTAGAGAATCATTTATTCTCCAAATCATCCCCCTCTCTGTCCCTTCCTGTGTTTCTATTTGGGCAACTATGGGGGCATGGTCTGATAAAGTAATGGGCTTGATCTCAACTTTTTTCAGGTTGGGTACCAGTCGATGTTCTATGAAAACATAATCCAATCTCGCAAAAGTTTTATGGACCGCTGAAAAATGAGTGTAATCCCGCTCTTTTTGATGGCTGATCCTCCAGGCATCCAGGAGCTGGGCCTTTAGAAGTGCTTTAATTACCCCCCTATATCTCTGTTGCGACGCTCTTAAACCCCCCTCCGAAGAATCTATCCTTGGATCTAAACACCAGTTTAGGTCACCTGCTAGTACTACTATTCCCTCTCTGAATTCCTCCAGTTTTGTTAAAATATTCTTTAGGAATCTATCTGGGTTTCTATTCGGAGCGTAAATATTTGCTATTGTATATTGCATTGCCCCTATTTTTCCCTTTAACAACAGAAATCTGCCTTCTGGGTCGGTTAGGCGGTCTTGGATATCGAATTTCAGTTGTCTACCAAAACCAATGGCTACTCCTCTTGAGTGGGCCGATGGTGAATCTCCATAATACCACACTGGAAATTGTACTGATGACATTTTAATTCCTGAGGTACTGGTTATATACGTCTCCTGTAGACAAATTACATTCCCCTTCAGGAAATGCAATTCCTCATTGATTTTAAATCTTTTTTCTCTTGTATTTAACCCCCTAACATTGTATGTTATCACATTAATTAATGTCATTAAATATTAATTTCTTTTCTCGACTACAACCGACCGAGAGACATTTTTCGAGGGGACAGATCGGGGTTGACGGACAAAAAAAAAAAACCCACCACAAATTTTCCCAAGCCTCCCCCCCCTCCCTCCCTCCCTTCCGTAACGCTATTCGGAGAACCCCCCTTTCTGCGTTGATCATATGGGGTCGACACATCACCTCGAGGTGTCTTTTTCCTTCCCATATTTACCTAGGTGGCTCACATTGGTAGGCCTACAAGAGCTCCCCCCCCCCTCCCCCCCCTCCACTATCCCCCCATCCAATTTTTATTGTGACTGTGACATTATGATGGACACATCGGACAATTTTGACACATTTTTGGGACCATTGGCATTAATACTGGCATTAATAATTAATTAATAGTAATTAATAATTAATTAATAATGGCATTAATCAATGCTAAAAAATGGCATTGATTACTGTATAAATGTCACTGGCAGTTAAGGGGTTAACAACTAGGTGGCACTGTAGGGGTTAAGTGTGTCCTAGAGAGTGATTCTAACTATGGGGGGAGGGCTGTGTGTGACATGTCACTGATCACCGCTCCCGATTACAGGGAGCACTGATCATTGACAGTGTCATTAGGCAGAACGGGAAAATTCTTTACACAAGCATCTCCCCATTCTTCCTCACCGTGAGATGATCGCGGGTATCCCCGTGGACAGGAAGCAGTTAATAGACCACAAAAACGCACCCTTACATTGGAATTTATCTGTAGCCTGTAAACCGCACAGCCAAAATGTTGACATCCCCTCTTTCCTTTTTTAGTATCTTTTATGCATTGTTGGACTTAAGGGGACTCTATAGGGCAGTGATGGCAAACCTTGGCACCCCAGATGTTTTGGAACTACATTTCCCATGATGCTCAAACACTTTGCAGTGTAGCTGAGCATCATGGGAAATGTAGTTCCAAAACATCTGGGGTGCCAAGGTTTGCCATCACTGCTATAGGGTATTTGCAGTGAGCATAAACTTTTGGTTAAGAATGTTGGGTTTCCCTGCATTCCAATTTGCATTCCAATTTGCATGACAGAAGAGTGTGCCTGGCTCGCAATAGGGCCTGTTCACACAGTTCCACATTTGGAAAGGGTCCTGTGTACCTTAGGTTCCAATTTAAGTGCGAATTCAGGTAAAAATTCGGGCCCGAGTCACACCTGAACCGGTCAACAGGGACGCACCATAGCATGTGTGAACCCAGCCTTAAAGTGGACCTGTAATCTAACCTATTCGGGGCAACATAACAGGTTTTGTTTATACTGACGCCATTTCTGATGTAAACCCAACTTTAATATAAATAGAGAAAGCAGGGATGTGTTTCTAGGCATGGGCACCTTATGAGAGCTGGATGTACAGAAAAAGAGGCAAGTTTGGAGTGGCATAGCAATTTCTGATTCCACAACATGTAGATTCTGTTTATAGTACACTCAATCTTCTATTAATTGATTTGGAAAAGACATGGTACTTCCAGATATGAGGAAGCATATGATCTTCTTCCCTACCTCCCATTATGTAGTGTATGCTGCCTAAGGGGCCAATTGCAGGCCCAACACTGTCATGCAGGGGTGGGGGGGGGGGGGTGTCCTTAGACCTGTGTAAGCTCTGACATTGTTCATTAAGGAGTTTACATAAGGCTTTCCAAATGGGGCTCCAGCAAACAGGGCAGCATGGATCATGAAAAGGATACATCATGGAAGAAGAGCAGGTGGGTTATAAAGAGGATCTGATACCGTGACCAAAATGGTCAAATTGACAGGTTCACATTAAAGTGACTTTCAATATGACTGTCATATTTCAAAAGCCCACTCTTCTGTACATTTTTTATATTAAATAAGCCAATGCAACCGATACACAAAGCTCTATTAGTGAAATAATGTCCTGTCCTGTATTCATGTCCTGTCTCCCTGTCACATCTTATACAGGGAGATGGTTTACATCCCCACTTTAATCTCTTCACTAGAGTAAAGTAAACTCTATAAACAATAAAAAATGTAGTAAACTTTTGAGACTGAGATAAGGAGGTTAAAGGAATGACCTTCAAGGTGTCCATCCATTAATTCCACTGAGAGAGTGTCCAAGTCCCTTCTCCATTCTGGATCCCCAGTGGTTGACAAACTGAGTGAAGCTTCATATAACTTGGCAATTGGGTCTTTTCCAGTCTCTCCCACTTGAGCTTTCATTGTAATTGATGGGGAGTGACTGTAGAGAAGAGGAGTAGGGTGTATTTGATTTGGGCAGGGAACATTTCTCTTATAAGGTTTAAATAGACTTGATATCAGTTCCCTAAAACACTTGGTACAGAGATGTTAAACCCGCCGCTTGCCATCTTTAAAAGACTACAAGTTCTGGTAGAGATAGATTTTGAGAAAATCATGTGAATGGAGTTTTACATTTTTTAGCCTCTCAGACTTTGTGGATTAGTGTCAGGGCTGGGGAGATAAATAACAATCCATATTCCCATCACACACGTTCCTGAAAAAGGCTCTAAGATACTGGGTGCTGCAGAAACCACTAGCTGGAGACTGGATCATAAGTGTTACAATGGAGATATTTGCCAGCATACCACGGATCTTCAAGTTGAGTCCAACGTTTTAGAGTCACCCAAGACACCTTCATCAGGCAGGTGGAGAGCTGGTGAGACAGCACCCTTCTGAAAGTGAACCACCCCCAGCAAAGTGATGAGTGGGCTCAGTGGATATATAGCAAATATTACCTCTTGGATAGGGTCCTCTACATTCAGAGTCCTCTGGTTTGACATTTAGTGGAGTTGGGAGGCCAAGAATTAGAAGTTTGTATTAGGAACCTCCAACCCTCCCTCGGATTTGGGCAACTGAAGAGTTGTGAGCTTTATCCTAGTCTGACTTCTTTTCTATATAAGGTCTCTAAAGAGTGAGTCAATCTGGCCAGAAATTCTCTGTGGTTTACATGTTGATGCATTATGTAGAAAATAAGTTTTCCCGCTTACAAGTGAAGGGTCTATAATTGTTGTCATAGGTGCATTTTAAATGATAGAGACAGAATATCAACCAAAAATCCGGAAAAAAAACACGTGATACAAATGTTATAATTTAAACTGCAGCTCGGTAAGTAAAATAAGACACTGAGAGGTTGTTTTACTAAAGGCAAATAGATGGTGCAAATGAGGTAAAGCTTTACTTTGCAAAGAATACCCAATCACGAGCAAGGAAAATAAAAAAACAGCATTTTTGTTTGTACATGATTGGATGATAGAAGTCAGCCGAGCTTCTGCTCATTTTGCTAAGCTCTGGAGCAACTGCAATTTTGCGAAGTGAACAGTCTATTTGACTTTACTGAATCAACTCCATATTGCCTCAGCGAGGGTTGTGAGCATGACAGACCCAATCAATTGAAGCAGAGTTACATTACTACAATAAAAGGTCTATACAGAAGTATTTTGCAGTGTCCCCATTCTCTAGATGTCTTTTAATATGTACTATCTGCCCAATTAGAACCCTATGTGGATAAGCCTTTACAGTATCCCATACCAATGAGGAGAAAGCTGTATATTAATAATATTCAAAGAGTTGAGCAGCTCTTCATTTATACTCTGTACTAAGTTCTTGGCAGAATGGTTTAACTTTACAGAGTCCAGGACTACTGGTGGTAAACTCTAATTAAATCACTAAGTGAAAGGGGTCTGATCCAGCCATGTACAGTCATAACCCCACTTTTAAGTACATAATGGGGTTTATTTACTAAACTAAAAAGTGCAAAATCAGGCTAATTTCTGCATAGAAATCAATGAGCTTCCAGGTTTTATTACCAAAGCTTAATTTAACAAGCTGGGGTTAGAAGCTCATTGATTTCTATGCAGAAGTGAGCCTGATTTTGCACTTTCCAGCTTTAATAAATAAGCCCCATTGTGTACTTAAAAGTGGGGTATGCCTGTACCGTGTATCCTGAATGTTTGAAAGGAAAGCCTCAATGACCAGAGCTAGATCAATTCTTGATAATGCTGAATGAAATCTTGAAAATGGAATATTGTAAAAGGTATACTCTATATTTTATGATAGCATTATCACATTAATATGTAATGATGCACCCCTCTTAGCCAGGCAAATTTAGATTTCGATACAGGTCCTCCTTAAAGCGGTGTTCCACCCAAAAGTGGACATTCTGCTCATCTGATTCCTCCCCACCTCCGGTGCTACACCTTTGGGGGGGGGGGACAGGTTACCTGTCTTTGACAGGTATCCTTTACCACCTCCAGCAGCCTCAGCTGTGGCTATTGACGTCCTCCTTCCCCTGTCGCCAGGCCAGTAGGAGAGAGGAGCGGGTCTGGCACATGCACAGTAGGGTTCCTGGCGTAAAGCCAAAAGGCTACACTGCCAGTTACCCTTAACTGCAATGGTGGCGGCAGCACCGAACAGCTAGAAACATCAGCTGCGGTGTCGACATTATTGGACTCCAGGACAGGTAAGTGTCCTATTATTAAAAGCCAGCAGCTACAGTATGAGCAGCTGCTGATTTTTATTCTATTTTATTTTTTTGGGGCGGACCTCTACTTTAATGTGAGATTCCAAGGTTTCCAAAAAAAAGAAGCAGCCCGGATAGTAAAACATTTTGTGCAAACAGTAGAAAGCAAAAGAAAAAAAAATCACTAGACACTCACAATAAAGTGATGTTGGAAAAGGGAAGAAGGAGGTCTATGAAAACGTCGCTGTGATGGGTTACGCCATAAAATTCCTATTTTGTCGGCATGTTAGATTAAATTCATATTGTCTTTTAATGAGAAGCTCAGCATTTTAATATGTATTGAAAAGCAATACTGAAAACGCACAAAGTATCTTCAATACAATGATGGACATTTAGGGGTCAATGGATACACAGTTTTCTGAGAAACTACATTATACTCTCCTATACACTGACTGAGCAGCAAAGTGTTCCTAGAAATTATATTAAAGGATATGTAAGCCCTAACAATGATTTTCTTTATTTTCTACCTTTTGCCCAGTTACAGTACATAACCAATACAATGTGGTTGATTTACTAAAACTGGAGAGTGCAAAATCTGGTGCAGCTGTGCATGGTAGCCAATCAGCTTCTAACTTCAGCTTGTTCTATTAACCACTTAAAGCGGAGCTCCACCGTAAGAAAATATTAAAAGCCAGCAGCTACAAATACTGCAGCTGCTGACTTTTAATAAATGGACACTTACCTGTCCAGAGTGCCTGTGATGTTGGCAGCAGATGACGAGCAATGGCTTGCCTCTCGGCTGCCCCGTCGCCATCCTCAGCATTGCGGCTTCACTGTCCGGTTCCCTACTGCACATGCGCGAGTCACGCTGCGTGTCTTCACTGGTCCACGTTGTGTTCACAACAGGGGAGGTGGGGCACCTGCAGCTATTCACAGGCTAGCTATGCCCGGAAGTGGGTGCAGATACCTGTATTATACCGTTCTGTGAGGGAGGAAGATGGAGATCTTGGGTTTCTGCTAAGCAGAAACATGACACTCTGTGTTCCTCCAGTCACAGCATTCTCCCCCACAGATAGAAAGCACTCCCTAGGGGCACACTTATCAACTGTGATCGCCTCTGATGTTAAGCCCTTCCCTGCCACTGTCATTAGTACAGTTACAGTGTATATTATTTAGCACAGATCATTGTATTAGTGTCACTGGTCCCCAAAAAGTGTCAAAAGTGTCAGTTAGGTGTCCGATTTGTCGGCAGCAAAGTCGTAGTCCCGCTAAAAATCGCTGATTGCTGCCATTACTAGTAAAAAAATAAATGAATAACAATTCCATAAATCTATTTCATAGTTTGTAGACGCGATAACTTTTGCACAAACCAATCAATCTACACTTATTGGGATTTTTTTTTTTACCAAAAATATGTAGCAGAATACATATTGGCCTAAACTGATGAAGAAATTTGATTTTCTTAACATTTGTTTTATTAGACATGTATTACTGTATTGCATAAAGTAAAAACATTTTTTTTTTTTGTTTTTGTTTCAAAATTGTCAGTATTTTTTTGTTTGTAGAGCAAAAAATAAATAAAAACGGCAGGTGATCAAATTCCACCAAAAAAAAAAGTTTTATTTGTGGGGAAAAAAAGGTTGTCCATTGTGTTTGGGTACACCATTTAGGAGATTGTCTTTCTTTTTATGCCCTGTACACACGGTCGGACATTCTGACAACAAAATCCATCATATTTTTTTCAGACGGATTTTGTGCAAACTTGCGTTGCATACACACGGTCAGCCAAAGTTGTCAGAAAAGCCGATCGTTCGGAACGAGGTGACGTTCGTTGCGTACGACCGGTTACGTAGAGGCTAGTAGCTAATAGCTTTGGTCTTGTAATTTAATCTGAGCATGCGTGCCACTTTGTTCATCGGAATTCTCTACAAACGATTGGAAAAAGTCCAATCGGATTTTGTTGTCGGAAAATTTTAGTTCCGGCTCTCAAACTTTTTCCATTGGGATTTCCAATGGAAAAAGTCAGATAGAGCCCACACACGATCGGATTTTCCAACAACATAATCCAATCGGACCTTTTCCGTCTGAAAATCCGACCGTGTGTACAGGGCATTAGTCTGCAGACACAACAGGATGTGATAGAAAATCTCTACAATGTTAGGGGAGTTCCCGTCTTAGATAGTTGTCACTGGAACAGGTTCCCCTCCATTGGAAGAGAAAAAAAACTGGCTATAGAAGGATCAAAATTCAGCCGGGACAGCAGAGACCGGTCAAATTTTGATCCATGGTTTCCTGAATTAACAATTTAAAAACTGCCACATTTTTTGTTATAGCAAGAGATGCAACCCCCCTCAGATTATTTTTTGAGGTCTACATCCCATTTGGGATATTGTCCTTACTTCTTGACCCGCAGACACAACAGGATGGGAAATCTCTACAGCTATCTT
Source organism: Lithobates pipiens (assembly GCF_037356315.1). Classification (NCBI taxonomy): domain Eukaryota; kingdom Metazoa; phylum Chordata; class Amphibia; order Anura; family Ranidae; genus Lithobates; species Lithobates pipiens. The sequence goes on along the minus strand of NW_027507718.1, from coordinate 496,921,908 downwards.
AGATAGTTGTTTGTGGAACAGATGACCCCTTTGGACGATAAAAGCTGGCCATAGATAGGTCGCAATTCCTCCGGTACAGCAGGGAATTGTCAAATTTAATCCATGTGGGGCAGCTCAAATGAGAATGTCAAAAATGGAATCTCGATCAGCTGCTGATTAGTGTATTCTAACAACAGAGGAGTCCCACTGCCAGAATACAATGTATCAATGGGGACGATTCCTTCATCCATCTCTTTTGTGAGAATCGAGAAATCCGTTCAAAAACCTAGTGCTCAGGGCGAAGATGCCAAACGCCCCCCCCCCCCCACCTCCAAAAAAAATGTATGAGCATTATGTGTCAGCAAAGATCCCCTCCCTCCCCTCAAAAAAATCCAACCACTAATCTGTACACTTACCCCTAAGCATAAATTCCCCATGCAAGCCAAAATGTCCACTCCCAGCTCAAATCTTCTTCCTCCCCAAATCCCCCCTCCTAGCACAAATCTTCTACCCCTTAAATTTTCCATCTGAGCATACATTCTTCTCCCCCCTTCCAAATCCCCCTCTCCCAGCATGTACCCCCACCCCCTTCAAATCACCCCTTCTAGCAAAATACTCCATATCTAATGCCACCAGGTACCCGGCCAACCAGTGGCAGAAGAGAGAAGTGCAGCAATGCCAGACTTAGGGAGAAATCAATTGATCCCTAATAATGAGCCAAGGTAACTACACCTGGCAGGTAAGTTTAGGAGCAACCCTGCCTAAAGACCAGGGTGCTACATCATGGTGACAATAAGGAGGGTAAATCTACCCAGCATGGACACACAGCAATGAAATATCAGTATATAATAAAATGAAATTCCTATCTGTATGGATCAAGTCTTCTTTACTCCATTACCAAATTGAAGCATCAACAATTGCCAAGCTTTCCCTTTTGATGCTTGTGTGTCCAAAGCCTACATACAATATATTAAAAAAAAAAATAAGGAAAGAGACACGATAACATATTTTTTTTTGTTATAGTCACCATGTTGCCGAACATATTTTTCAGTGTTTGATGATCACAGCTTTTGTTAATTATTTCTTTGTGACGATAAACACCAGACACAACCGACACGTTGAGTCCGGCCGCGCTGTGGAAAGAACAATTAGCAGCTTCTGTCCTTTCGCTCGCGCACCTGAGTCACCAAACGGCGACAATACTGAGCCGACTAAAATGCCAACCTCTGAAGTGATGTACAAATGTTTTATTTATTTCTGTGCTAGTTAAATGGAACATATCTGACTCGCCGGGATGATAGACGGTAATAGCCGCAGCGAGGAAGAATCAAATGTACCTGTTAGACTTTTGATAAAGATACATCCCAGAACTGTGCTCTGGATAAAATCGAAATGTGTTTCTGTACTTGCAGGACCTGAGTGAAAAAAAAAAAAAAAATCAAACCTCAAGGCCTCAGATGTCTTGTCATTCAGGCTGTAGTTTATGAAATAATTTTATTTTATTTTATTTTTTTCAGCGGTCAGGATAGTGGCTTAGCCATGACTTGCCTTGCAGTATTGGGGTTCTAGTGTTCTATTCCCACCAGAACATTATATCTATGGAGGGTTTATAGCCCAACTTCGCTTTTTGGAAACTTATAAAAATGAAACCCAAACTCTAGGCAGATATATAACACAGTATGGGTTTGATTTATTTACTGAAGGCAAATATCATGTGCACTTTGCAAGTGCAGTTGCTCCAGAATTTAGGTAAAGCTTCACTTTGTAAAGAATACCCAATCACATACAAGGAATATTAAAAAAACAATATTTTTGCTTGCTCATGATTAGACGATGGAAGTCAACAGATCCTTCACTCATTGTCTAAGCTCTGGTGCAACTGCACTTGCAAAGCACACAGTCTATTTACCTTTAGTAAATCAACCCCAAATTCTTGCAGCTCTGTATTAGTTTCAAACATGAAAACACCGCTGGAAGATTTACCCTCCTTCATGACCAGGGCATGAAGGGGGCTTTACTTTAACCACTTTAGCCCCGAAGGATTTGCCTCCTTCCTGACCAGGCCATTTTTTGCAACACGGCACTGCGTCGTTTTAACTGACAATTGCGCGGTCGTGCGAATGCTGTACCCAAACAAAATTGACGTCCCTTTTTTCCCACAAATAGAGCTTTCTTTTGGTGGCATTTGATCACCTCTGTGGTTAGAGCTTTCTTTTGGTGGCATTTGATCACCTCTGCGGTTTTAATTTTTTTTTTACGCTATATACAAAAAAAGACCGAAATTTTCAAAAAACACAATATTTTTTACTTTTTGCTATAATAAATATCCCCCCCCCCAAAAAAAAAAAAGAATTTCTTCATTAGTATAGGCCAATATGTATTCTTCTACATATTTTTGGTAAAAAAATAAAATAAATCTTAATAAGCGTCTATTGATTGGCTTGCGCAAACGTTACAGCATCTACATAATAGGGGATATATTTATTACATTTTTTTATTACATTTTTATTATTATTATTATTATTTTTACTACTAATGGCGGTGATCTGAGATTTTTAGCGGGACTGCAACATTGTGACAGACAGATCAGACACTTTTGACACTTTTTTTGGACCAGTGACATTTATATAGTGTGTAAAAAAATTTATTTAAAAAAACTGCGCTAGAACAACCATCCCTACAAAAATATTAAGTACATTTAGCATGCTCAGATCAAATTACAAGACCAAAGCTATTGGCTACTAGCCTGAAAGTAGTCCCGTCATAACGAACGAACGTCATCACATTCCGAACGATCAGATTTTCCGACAACTTTGTCCGACCGTGTGTATGCAACACCAGTTTCGGACAAAATTTGTCGGAAAAAATCAGACGGATTTTGTGGTCGGAATGTCCTACCGTGTGTACGGGGGCTTAGCATCTGATGTGGGTGTTACCACAGCATCTTGTTTTCAGGAGGCTATGTACAGCTTCCTAATGGCACATCCCACTTGCTAGGATCTTTTCTACATGGCATAGAGAAGCATAGGGACCCCCTGTGATGCCATTGCTGGGTCTAAAATAGGAATTTAATGAAAACAGAAAAGCTGGATTTAACACTTTAAAGGAGTTGTAAAGGCAGAAGGTTTTTTTATCTTCATGCATTCTATGCATGAAGATAAAATGCCTTCTGTGTGTAGCAGCCCCCCTCCCCCAGCCCCCCCCCCCCCCCAATTACCCTACCTGAGCTCCTTCTCTCTTCAGCGATGTCCATGATCCCCTCAGCCATCCAGTATACTCTTTATTGGCTGAGACAGTGCAGTGGCGCTATTGGCTTCTGCGGCTGTCAACCAAAGTCAGTCAGTCAATCAAGGGAGAGAGAGGGAGGGGCCCCGTGTCTGAATGTATAGATGGAGCTCTGACACAGCTTGGGTGACCCCCTGTAGCAATCTGCTGGCTAAGGGGCACTCAAAGGAGGAAGGGACTAGGAGCAGGAAAGAGGGACCCGAGAAGAGGAGGATCCAAGCTGCTCTGTGCAAAACCAACTGCACAGAGGAGGTAAGTATGACATGTTTGTTATTTGTTTGTTTTTTAAACAAGCCTTTACAATCACCTTTATTGGTATGTTGATGGGAGGAAAGAAGGAACCAGGGAAAACTTTAAATGGCTGCTAAGGGTAAATGCAGCTCCTTTTAAGTATCCTGGACTTGATCTTGCTCCAAAAAACAGCTGCCAGTTACCTGAGAATGTGAAACTAGGTGTTAGAGAATAAATGCACCTAATACTAACCTTTATGCCAATTCTAATGCTAAACCTAATCAATGTGCTAACCTTAATCCCAAAGGTAACCATCATGCTAACACTAACTGAACACTAACCCTAATACTAAAGATCACTGTAACGCTACCTAATCCCAATTCTGAAGATAACCATAATACCTAATCATAAAGATAACCCTAATTCTAAAGATAACCATAATCCTACCCCTAATCCTAAAAATAACCCTAATCCAAAAGATAACCATAATGATGCCCCTAATCCTAGAGATAACCCTAATCCTAAAGATACCCATAATGCTACCCCTAATCATAAAAAAAAAACTAATTCTAGTGGATAAACATGCCTCCTTGTTCACATCTATTCCTGCCATAGCCCCAACATCAGCCTTTGAAGAGTTATTTGACCACAGCGTCAGCCACTTGCTCCTTGATGATGCCCAGCCATTACTGGATTCAGATGTTGGTTCTGAGGTTGAGGATGACAGGAACATGTGCCTAGACAGAGGGAGGAACACTGGTAGACAAATTGGCAATCATGTTCCCCAAGCCACAGCGTATTGCCAAGTTGTCTCCAGTGGTAATGATAAAGAGGAGGAGGAGATGAAGATGATGATGAGGTCACTGATGCGACTTGGGTGCCAGATAGAGCAGAGGAGGAAACTGAAGGTGAGGCAGCACAACCCCAAGGAGGTCAACATCAAGAAATAGTAGAGAGCAGCCACCCTATTCCATCACATTCTGCAACTGTTATCTCCTAGCCCACTCCCCAAACCTCAGCTGTCACGGTCTTTTTCAGCACATCTGCAGCAGATCGCACTGTTGCTATCTGCGTGTGTCTCAGGCACATCAAACATGGCAAAAACACCAACCATATGCTTATCATTCCAAATATTTTTGCCTTCATCAAGAGCAACTCTATAGGGTTATGGTGAGAAGGCACTCCCGACACCCAAAGAGTAATTTGTCTGCACCTGTTTGACAGGTGCATATCATTGCAATTTTTTACAGCACGGCCAATTCTTGGCTTTCATCAAGATTACCTCTATAGGGTTATGGTGGGAAGGTGCCACCAACACCCAAAGACCAATTTGTATGCACCCTTTACTTCTTTCTATACAAAGTCAGTGACACCAGAATGTATCCAAAAAATCTCTAATCTTTATCCAGGTGCACTACATTGTGGCCTCATCATATACACTGGCTCCCCAGCTGTTGCTGAGCAAAATAAAGGCAGCTTGCAGGGAAAATGTAATTTTTGTGGCTTTATAAATGCAATTATTGCTGCAGCAGATTCTAAACATGGTACAGATCTGCCACTTTACAGGTAGACTAAGGGGGCCCCCCAGGCATTATATTGGAAGTACTTTTTCATTGTTAGGCTTTGACTGTGAAAAATCACTGCTCGTTAAAAAATTACGTTTTTCACAAACTTTTTTTTATTGATACATGTCCCCCATGGCAGGACCCGGACCCCTATAACCATTGTATGCCCAATTACTTATTATTATTACTACATGTAAGCCTTCAAAATGGGCACTTTTGATTTTTGACGTTCAGGTCCCATTGACTTTGATGGGGATTGTTATTCGGGTCTGAACTTTCGCGGTGTTTGGAAGTTCTGGTGCGAACCGAACAGGGGTCTGTTCGGCCCATCCCTACTCCTAAAGATAACAAAAATGCTACCCTGAATCCTAAACATAACTGATCCTAAAGATAGCCATAATGATACACCTAATCCCAATGCTAACTTCAATCCTGGCGCTAACTATAATTCTAAAGATAATCTAACAATAATGCTAACTGTAGCCCTTTATCAACAAAGCAATGTGATGACCATGTTAGTGTTTACTGAAAATCATTCTGCTCATGCCTTTCACTAGATAATTATATAGACTGTCATTGCCGACATTATCTTTTGAGAATGCTCATTTTCTAGTTGTCTTACTGATGCTAATGCTTAAATGCTTCCCAAATCTTTTCTCTGAAATTCACATACATCTTACATTTTCCACATTGTTGATCCAAAAATTTGGAAGCCAGGCACAGCCAGGAAACTAGCATTATCAGAAAGAAGCCAACGATGACAGCCATTATACTTTTCTCTTGATAGGTACACTTTAAATGAAATAATTATTCTGTGTGCATAGCCTGTTGTATATTCATTTTATATACATATCCATATGAATCTGTCACAATTGAGGCATACATATTCATACGAGTATTAATAGCCAGTTTACTTGCATAAAGCGTGCTGCGCTCTAGGAAATGCCCTAGCAAGCACCACAGTCTTGAACGATGGTTTTGAAAGTTTAAATATAGGTTATTGTGACAGCTCTTGCTATGGCAGAATTTATAAACAATATAAAAGTTTTCCTAATCTGCAGTTCTAAAGATCAAAAAAGATGCGATTAGATTGTGAGGTCTTTAACCACTTAAGGACCGGAAGATTTTCCCCCTTAATGACCAGGTCATTTTTTGCGATACGCCACTGCGTCTAACTGACAATTGTGCGTTGGTGTGACGCTGTACGCAAACAAAATTGATGTCCTCTTTTCCCCACAAATACAGGAAGTCCACGGGTTATGAACACATTAAGGTGTTTGTAAGCTCTTACCCACAACTTTGTCCCATGTAAATCAGCATAAAAAACCCTAATGAACACTGTTTGTAGATATCTCCTTACTTGCTTAGTATTGTTGTAATCATTTTTGTTCTTTAGAATGACGTCACTGAGCATGCCCAGATCTCCCCTTATTTACGGCGCACTCTCTATGTGCTTATCTATTATCAGGACTTCCTATGGCACACCACTGAAATCCCAGGAGGCTGTATAATCACTCAGAGCTTCCTCCTACACGCCATGTGACATCACATGCAGTGTAAACCTGGCCATCACTGCAGTCTTATCAGCTCAAGCCGATAAGACTGAAATAGGCAAACATTAGATAATTGACACAAGTAAATACTATGAAATAAAACAAGTCAGCTATGAGCAGGGAAGCATAGAAATGTTGGATTGAGAAGGAGGCTTGGTTAACAATAAAGGAAGTGCTCAATGTAAGGGCGGAAATACACTCTACTGTAGACTCAGAAAACAATACTTAAGATGGTGCTGCCTAACCCCTGGAAACACGTTTTTTAAAGTTTCTGTAAACAGTAAGTAATATGCGATTTGGGCTGGATTACAGTGGCTATAGTTTGATAATTACTTATCATAAAGGACTAAATGAAAAGAAGCATCAGTGTGGGAGAGTTTACTTCCTCTTTAAGGACTATAGGTTTGTTTGTAAGTGGAAATTGTTTGTAAGTCGGAAAACTACTTGTAAGTGCAGGGATGTGGGATGTTCCGGGCGCTTCTGGGGCTCTTCTGGCCATGCAGTACAAGAAGTACTGCAGTGTGGAATGTGGCAAGATAGCTGCTCGGAGGTATCCAAGACCAGCGTGGAGCACAAGCAGCCGGCATTGAGGCCGTTCGTAAGTAGGAGTCATTTGTAAGTCGGGTGTTCATAAGTCAGGGACTGCCTGTAGAGCTTTCTTTTGGTGGTATTTGATCACCTCTGTGGTTTTAATTTTTTGCGCTATAAACAAAAAAAGAGCAACATTTTTTGCTATAGTAAATATCCCCAAAAAATATATATAAAAAACAAATTTCTTCCTCAGTTTAGGTGGATATATAGTCTTCTACATATTTTTAACAAAAATTGCAATAAGCGTATGTTGATTGGTTTGCACAAAAGATATAGCATCTACAACTAATGGATAGATTTATGGCATTTCTAATATTATTTTTTTACGAGTAATGATTTTTAGCAGGACTGCGACATCGTAGCAGACAGATCAGACACCTAACTGATATTTTTGACACTTTTTTGGGAACCAGTGACATTATTACAGTAATCAGTGTACTGTTATTATACTGAGGACACTGGCAGGGAAGGAGTTAACATCAGGGGCGATCAAGGGGTTAAATGTGTTCCCTGCAGGTGTATTCTAACTGTATGGGGGATGGGCTGCCTGGAAAAACACACAGATCCATCTTCCTGCATAGCAGAAAGACAGGATCTGTGTGATCTCCAATGTCAGAATGGAGATTTGCCTTGTTTACACAGGCAGATCCCCTTTCTGTCACTATGGGGAATGACCACGGGTGGCTGGTGGACGTCGAGTCTTCCCAATACGCTGACTGGCTCCCCCACTGGCCAGTGGGTGTGCCCACAAGCTAGAGTTCTTGAGCTGACGTACAATGATGGTGATTCGTGGGTAGGAGCCAACCTGCCTCAGTACAAAGACAGCGGCTGGTAGGCAATTCGTTAAACAGCAAACAAAAGGCCAGGTGTCAAAGGGAATACTTCCATACAGATATACTTTATGGTGGAACCACAGAAACGTATACAATAGGCCCTTGTACACACGGTCGGACATTCTGACAACCAAATCCGTTGGATTTTGTCCGAAACTGTTGCATACACACGGTCGGACAAAGTTGTCAGAAAATCCGATTGTACATAACGTGATGACGTTATTTCGTTACGACGGGACTACGTTCAGGCTAGTAGCCAATAGCTTTGGTCTAGGAATTTGATCTGAGCATGCGTGGCACTTTGTCCGTCGGAGTAGGCTACACATGATTGGAGTATGTCCGATCGGAGCATTTTGTCGGACAATTTTACGGACAAGTTGGAAAACTTGGTCCGTCGGATACTCCGACGGAAACAGTCCGATGGAGACCACACGCAGTCGGATTATCCGACAAAACGGTCGGATAGGACACATTCCGTCGGAATCTCCGACCGTGTGTACAAGGGCTAAGATTGATGGCAGATAAAGACTAAGAGGTCCATCAAGTATAACTATTTTTAATGTAGAGCTATATTTATCCCAAACATGTGTAGCCCTTGTTGGTGGCCCTTTTAAGCCGCTCAGCAAGGTGTCACAGCTCTTCTCTTCCTCCCCAATAGTAATTTACTTTGCAAGGGGATGGGAGGAAAATGAGGGCTCTTTCTGGTGCCTGGACTTGATCCCGCCCAATGCTCAAAGGACAGACCGGGCCAGAGAGTCTAGTAAAAAGTCTCAAAAAGCCAAGAATCCCCTCCAAGTAATGCAGGGGGTCAAACTGAGGAGAACCCACTAGGCACCAGGAAGAGGTGACCTGAACACCAAGGGAGGATCCTGCCAGAGATAGCATGGCTTTACTTCTCATTTGCCTTCCTCCTGCCTACGAGGACTGCTATCAGAGGATATTCACCTGATGCCAGAGTCAGGAGTGACCTTTGTCCATCCCTTGTGGTATAGAACTCTGCGTATACCTGCTGGAGACACTATTGCTTATGGTTGGGCTTTTTTAAAGGTGATCTCTGCACCCTTAATTGTTTGAGACGAGATATCTTTACATGTGTGTGAGGAGGTGCAGGTTGGTGCTGAGGCACTAAACACTCAGTCCAGTCGCAGTGATAGAACTGTATTTAAGTTAGAGTTCAGTAAAACACAACTACCCAGTGGAGTGGGCACACTCACAGAATGATACAGTGAAGAGTATAACAGTACGTTTTGGGTGCTTCAACAGTGCCTGTCTTGAGGGGCAGAGTGCAGCCTGGATGATCCATTCCCAAACAGGGAGGCTTCTAGGAAGGATAATATGTCCCTGCTCTTTCCCTACTCATCTGGAACCCCCTATCTGAAGCTATCTGTTGTACCTGACAGGTGGATGACCTGTCCCTAAACTACCCACATGCAAAGCCAGGGAGCCAGGGTCTAAAATGGACTCTACCTGACCCAAGATGGTCACCAGAGTAACATGGGTCATCAGCATCCAATCAGATAGATCCCCCAGTGACCCAGGAAACCATAGAGGAACCATGATGCTAAGTTCTTGTAAAGGTTGAGATCTCTACCATTACAGTTCATATGACCCCACTGCTGGCAGACTGTATGCAGATTCCCTACTTGCCAGTGCAAGCTAGCTACCGTATATAGATAGTAGTCAGGCCTAGTAGCTAGTCACATATTTCTCATTCTGGCTTGAGAAAATATTTGCTGTTTTGATTACAGTAATTGTTCACGGCTTATTTTTAATAAAGAACATTTGGTGTGTTGGTGGGTCTATATTTAGGGTGATCTCATTACTGGAAATAGTGGGAGAACCCATCATTTACCAGCAGTTTCTTCTGAGGTTTTGCTGCTCAATTTACATTTGATTGACTCACTGAGGTTAAATTACTCAAATTGTTGAGAACATTCACTCAACTTTTTTTTATAAATATTCACATAATTTATACAATCATGTGTAGATGAAATGAGTAAATAATAATTTGGTTTTCACCTGATTGGATAATTGAAGTGAATTCTCATATATTTTTTGCATGAAGATTCTCAACTCCTTTAGTAAATGTTGGTATCCCTGTTGTAAATCTGTTCCAAGCATCCACAACTCTTTCAGTAAAATAATACTTTCTAACATTATCTTTCAGCTTCCCTTCTGCTAGTTTGAGATCACACCCCTTTGTTCTTGAGCTCATCTTCATATTGACAATACTGGTCTCCTGAACCCTACTCACTCTCTTACTGTATTAAAAGGTTTCTGTCATTTTCCCCCTTTTCCCTGAGGCCGTAAATATTAAGCTCATCCAGTCTCTCCTGATATACTTTATCCCTCCAAACTTGCACCATTTTTGTTACAGTCTGCAGTAAATAAGCCCATGGGAGACCTTGAAAGAGCCAACGACTGGCCGTGAACAAAAGCGACTTAATAAATTTAAATCAATTGAAGTGCCTGTTTAACTTGCATAAAGCCGGACTTTGTTTTACATATTTATTTCTCTATTGCAGAAAAAAAGAAGAACAAAGAAAATATCCCTTTAACTCCCTTTTAAGGTAGATAAGAATAACATTATGAACATGTTTCAATACATCCTCTTCCTTTCAGATATGTGGAAGGCAGCAGTGAATCACTGAATCTATAATGTAAAGGACTGACCTGCTTAAATAAAGAAATGCTTTGATCTATGAACACAGCTCGTTTTCTGAAACTTATAATAATAAAGATGTTCATAGCAGATTAAAGTCATTGCATATTTATAACAATGGTTATTTTATCTGGAAATGGGCACTTGCTCCTCTGCTGAAATATTGAAGATGACAAGAGATGAAACAGCCCAGCAGGATCATTTAGAGATCTGAAAGGAACTGATTAGCGTCAGCATAAACAGGTAGAAAAAAACAAGAGCAACAAAGATTTCCACTAAAGATGAATAGAAAAAGAGAGTAGAGCAATGATGAGAAGAGGGCTTTGGCTTCTGGGTGTAAAGATGAGAAAGAAGCCATGGTGGGTATGGTGAACCATTAGGTCAATGTTGGGTAGAATGGTAACAGGTGGCTTTACTATTGTTGAAGCCCAAGTCAATAACACAAAAGGTTTTCTGGAACAGCAAGGTGAAGAGATCTAAGAACCAAAGACAAATGAAGACAAATGAAGACAAATGAAGACATATTACACAGGGAAGGGATCTGGACAGTCTGGAGTGGGAAAAAAGGAAATGACGGCAAGGAGAATTTGTTCTGTTACAAAAGAAATCCAAAGTGGAAATAAGAAATTTTGGAAATTTGGAAGGTTTGAATGATCAAATAGTTGTATTCCTCATAAATGTTAATTTCCTATCCTTTCCTATACGAAGATCTTAAATAAGTTTAAACAGGCCTAGACTTTGGCAGCCAAAAACAATGAAGTGGAAGGTCGTGAATACCATTGTTGAAGTCCAAGTTCACACAGGTTTTCTAGAAGAGTATGATTAAGAGATCTAAAAACCAAAGGCAAATTAAGAAGACAGTTTAAACAGGGAAGGGCTATGTACAGTCTAAAGTAGAAAGTGAAAAGGAATGAAGGCAAATTGAATCAGTTCTGGGACAAAAGTAATCCAAAGTAGAAGTAAGAAAGTGCACTGAGCACAGGAAGGTTTGAATGATCGAAGAGTTATACTACTCATGAATAAACATTTTCTATAATTAGTTTATACTAAGATCCTAAATGTTTTTTGAAGGCTTAAAGCAGACCTAGACTTTGGCAGTTATGGTCAAAAACATTGAAGTAGAAGGTCATGGATAAGGTACCTATATTTTATGTAAGCTCCAGGCAGCTGATCTTGTCACCTGGTTCAAGGCATCTAGCCTTGTTCTTTCTGCTCTAAAAATTACTGTTTGCTGTTGACCATATCAGTCGAAAGAGCTTTGTTTCATTATGTTAGACCTTTCCCTCAAATGAAATAAAATGCTATATCTCATTATAACACCAGCAATTCTATATTTCTAACATGTGTGGAAGTGCAGATTCAAGAAATTACAAATAAAAGGTAGATTTTGGAGTACATGGGTCAGCAATCTTTTCCACATAAGTGTCAAGTGAACAATAGCACACCAAAGTTTATTTGCAATTTGTGCAGTTATAGTTGTACTATTAATTGCAAATTAAACTCATTAATTTAATATTATATTAACAAGTGCACTCAAAAAACATGTTCATAATTATTATTAATGTGTACTGAATAGTAAACTAGATGGTTTTGGAGTGATCTCTGGCCCTGTCTTTCACAGCTTTTGGGCTATGTCTGGATTGTAGTATGTTAATTCTATCTGAACATGTGCTTCTAAGTGATATGTTGTAAATCAGCTTTAAGGTGGACTTAACACTATCTTCAGGTGTGAAAAATTCTATTTGCACATATATGTGGCTCTAAATGCAGTGATTCATGAAAAGGAAACCTTTTTTTTTACAATAGATAGATAGCCAGAAGTATTCAGATAAGTTATGGTGGATATCATTTGGTTTTGCATCATTGTCATCACATAGAAGCAAATGAAAGGTAGCAATTACTTGGTGTTCATCTGGAAGGCTCCTGGATTTTGTGGTAATAGTTTTATAGAGAAAAAAACAAAAAAGAGTTAAAGCAGCAGTAAACACCACTTGTACCTGCAGATATGCTTATAATAGAGCTTACCTGCAGGTGCAAGGAATATCTCCTAAATGTGCAACATTTAGGAGATATTCAGTGTCTCTATAGTCACTAGCGCATGCACTCTGAAGGGATAGCATACTCATTCGGATGGGGGGACCAAGTGAAGATTGACGCCCTATCAGCAGTGACTGTATGTGATGCATACTAGCAAATTATGACATTGTCTTTCAGGGCAAAGATTTTTATTTTTATTTTTTTTGGCAGCCTTTACTACCACTTTAAGAGAAAGAAAGTGGGGGAAAAGTAGGAGACATGGGAAGGGTAGGGGATGGGGCCAACATATGGAAGATGAGGATAGGTGAGAGGGAGGTCTTGCAGTGTAAGAGAGCACCATCCAAGCAGTAAACATATACAATAGATTAATGCAGTGACCACTTGCATAACAAAATATGCGGTATAGGATGTATTGGCTTGAAAGGGCGATGTTGACATCCATAATTGTGCTTTCTTGTATGTTGGAAAGAAGCCCAAGCCAACCAAGTGTTAAGAAAAGTAATTATGGGGTTAATAGGGATAGCCCTAGATTCCTCACCTCTAAAGATCATATTTGTTTTATTAATCCAGTCTGTCAAGCTAGGTGAGTTTGAAGACTTCCCAATGTATTGGGATGAGTGCGTTTGCCACATTAAGCAGATGTAGAGTGAGGAAGCATAGATACTTTAAAGAAGGTTGCTTGTTCATATGAAGAATTCAAAGTATTGTCTGTGATCTCAACTTAATTTCTAATTAATTACCACATCCTGTTCTACACTGTGTCTCTGTGTGGAGGTGGCCACCTGGTTAGGGGCAAGGCTTTGCTTCTTCGTGGCAGGGCATCTAACTAGGAGAACAGTAAGCAGCACAGTAGTGACATCACCAAATCTCACTACAAATAGCTGAGACTAGCAGTCAGAGGTAACAGTGGCTCAGATCTCACTTGGCAGGTATACAGACATGAGGCAGTATGCACAGGAGTCCCTAAGCAATAGTACATTGCCATTTTTCAGTAGAAATTCAAATATAAAATGGTACATTCAGGGTAATGCTTAGCCACAATTAACATTTATAGATGTTCTCTATAACAAATCAGATCTTCACATTTCAAGTTCAGGTCCACTTTAATGTGTTATATTTAGACTTCAAAAGAGCTCTAGGTGGTATAAAAATTGGATTTTCGTACTCACCGTAAAATCCATTTCTCTGAGTTCATCAACGAATACAGCGCCTTCTTAATCTTGATCATTGGGGTATATCGCCTCTGCAGGAGTAGGATTAGGCAGAACAAAAAAACACCCGGCTATTCCCATACCCATACTGAGTCAGTATATAACCCCCTCCCTGCTCTGGTATTCAGTTTAGTAGCAAGCAGTAATAGAAGTATTAAAAACTCCATAGAGGGGTGGGTGCTTTGTCCATCAATGAACTCAGAGAAATGTATTTTACGGTGAGTACAAAAATCCCATTTTCTCTTTCTTTCATGGACGGACACAGTGCCTCCTTGATCTTGACCATTGGGACGTCCAAAAGCAGTGCCAAAGAAAAATTAGGGGTGGGCAAAATAACCCAAGGCTAACCACAAGAGCCCTAACCAGGACACTGGAGCCTTAACTGGGTTCACAGGAGCCCCATCTGAAATAAAAAATATTTAAAGAAAAAACACCCCTTATGAGGGAACCCCCCTCTTAAACAGCAGCCTGCAAAACCTTGCAGCCAAAAGAAGCATCCGCAGATGCCAAAATATCTACTTTATAGAATTTAGTAGAACTTTTATAGAATTTTACTGATGACCAAGTAGCCGCCTTGCAAACCTGTGATATTGACGCTTGATGACAGAAGACCCAAGAAGTACTAAGCGCCCAAGTAGAATGTGCCGTCACAGGGAAAGGAGGAACCCGACCCTTAATAGAATAGGCCTGGGTCTGTCTGATCCATCTGGAGATGGTAGTCGAAGAAGCAGCCAGCCCTTTCCTTGGTCCTTGTGTAACCAAAAAAAGTGAGTCTGACCTCCGGAAGGACTCAGTGGATTCCAGACGCACTCAAATCACATGAACCACATTCAAGGTATGCAAAGCAAATTCCTTGGGATGAGCTGGCTTGGGACACAAAGACGGCAACACAATGTCCTCATTCAAATGGAAGTCAAAGACAACCTAGGGAAAAAATGACAGGGAGGAAGAACCACTTTATCTCTATGGAGTTCTAAATAGGGACTATGACAGGATAATGCCACCAACTCCGAAACCCTGTGGGCTGAGGTAACAGCCAACAGGAATGCCACCATCTGGGACAACGTATGTAAGGGAATCTCCCAAATATTATCGAATTGAGGTGTCTGGAGAACTGATAGCACCAAGTTTAAATCCCATGGCGTCAAAAGAGACCATACAGACGGAGCCACATGCCGGACTCCTTGAATGAAGGTACGAACTAAAGAGTGAATGACTAGGGGTCACCGAAAGAAGACTGCAAAGGCAGACACCTGGCCCTTGATGGTGCTCAAAGCCAACTTCTGCTCAACGCCCTGTTGAAGAAAAGCTAAGATCAGATCCACATAAAAGAATCGAGGATGAATGGCAATTGTCTCACACATAGAAATGTACACTTTCCACGTACGATGGTATATCTTACTAGAAGTCGACTTCCTCGCCTTCACCATAGTAGGGATCACTGATCCCGACAGACCTCTATCTCTCAGTACCTGTAAAGCAGGATGGAAGCTCAGCCCTCAGTAAAACTGGTCCTCTTTAAGCCCCTGTACACACGGTCGGAGATTTCGACAACCAAATCCGTCGGATTTTGTCCGTCGGATCTTGTCCGAAACTGTTGCATACACACAGTCGGACTAAGTTGTCGAAAAATCCGATCATTCAGAACGTGATGACGTAATTTCGTTACGATAGGACTACGTTCAGGCTAGTAGCCAATAGCTTTGATGTAGGAATTTGATCTGAGCATGCGTGGCACTTGGTCCGATCAAAATTCTCTACACATGATCGGAGTATGTCCGATCGAACCAGTTGGTCGGGAAATATTTCCAACAAATTGGAAAATTGGGTCCGACAGATATTCAGATGGAATCAGTCCAATGCATACCACACACAGTCGGATTATCCGACAACACGGTCCGATAGGACACATTCCGACGGATTCTCCGACCGTGTGTACAAGGGCTTAGAGGTAGCTTCTAAGGGATGTTTATGGCCACCAGAAGACGTTTGCCCTTGAAGGAAGGTGTTGGCCCTGCAGTGACACTAGGATGACTGCAGCGTCTACCAGAGAAACTTGCGTGATTTCTACGAGCCTCAGTTACTTCCTGTTGAACTGAACCTGCTGAAGGGGCCAACGTTTGAGAAGAAAAACTACTAACCTGGTCAGCATTTACTCCAGAGACAGACCCAGCTAGCCCAATTTCCTGGACAGGGCTAGAGGGGACCTTGGGTTGTTTGGACATCACCCGAACCTTTATAGGAATTATACCCACACAAGGAGACACAGGGTCCCCTGAAGTGGGGTAGCAATGATTGTTATATGTGCAAAAAGCAACGTGAACTGTTTGGCTTTGTTATTTTATGTTTTTCTCAATAAAGCTTTTTTCTGGATAAAAAAAAAAAAAAGTAGGGCACCCCATAATCCCTACCCCATCCAAGCTATTATCTCCTAATAAAACAACGAAAACAGAGGACTGTTTTTTGTGCCTGGATGCAAGAAGGAAATGCTGTGTGACTGGCTGTGCAGAAGTGCGGAACCCTGACATTTGCAACTCCGACAGAGGGAGTGCTACATTTCTACTGGAGTTTTTCCTTAAATGTTCAAAAACAATTGTCAATCTTTCTTTAGTACTAGAGGAAGTGATATGGTAGCAATGTCATGCTGGGTGAAAATTAATCTACATATGGACGCCTCCTGAATGTATCATAAGTATATTACACAAAAACAGGCCATATGGCTCTTGATGAAAAATTCACTGGGCAAATGGCACAAATCTGGAAATATAATACGTGAGTGTTTACCGTGGACTGTGTTATTAAATATGTCTTCTAGAGAAAAATGAACTGTTAGTAATGTTTGCTTTATAGGATAAACTGTAAAAATGATAAAAACGGGACTCATGCCAAGTCATACTTCTGCTTTATATCAACCTACATTCATATAAAGCAAACCTGTCATGAATGAATTAAGCAGCCTACTGTTGCTCATGTTCACCTCTTTTGTTGAAAATGCTTTTTGCTATCATATTGACCGTCTTAGCTCAATATTTTAGGGTTGTTATACTAATGCCCTGAACACGTGGTCAGAATTTCTGAAGGAAAATGTGTGATCGGATCGTATGTGGGCTCCAGCGGACTTTTTTTGTCGGAATTTCCGACACACAAAGTTTGAGTGCAGGATCTTAAATTTTCCGACAACAAAATCCGATCGTTTAAATTCTGATTGTGTGTAGACAATTCCGATGGACAAAGTGCCACGCATGCTCAGAATAAATTAAGAGACCACAGCTATTGGCTACTGGCCCATTTATAGTCCCGACGTACGTGCTGTACGTCACCTCAATAGGAACAATCAGATTTTCCGACAACTATGTCCGATCATGTGTATGCAAGACAAGTTTGGCACAAAATCCGTCGGAAAAAAGCCAATGGTTTTTTGTTGTTGGAATGTACGACCATGTGTATGGGGCATTAAAGTGCAAATACTGTTAACTTTGTAACTTTGCAAATAGACATGTGTGTTTCGTTTCATTCTGAATAAATATTCGGACACATTTTTCATTATTTGGAGATTTGGATATATCTGAATACCCGAATTACAGTATAATCGAAGTTTACCGAATGCTCCTAATAACGAAACAAAATTCGTCTGAATTCCCAAAATTGAATAGAAATTTGAATTGAATTTTAAATCGAATTCCATTAGAATTCTAACTGTAAAAATGTTTCTGAAATCAAAGACTGTGTGTGTTATTAGAGTACCATTTTGGAATAATACTGTTTTAGTTAAGTCAAAGATGATTTAAAGAGTCATTGTACTCATTTTACAAAGATTTTACATTTTTCTTTTGTTTGTTCACATTGCCACATTCGAAACAAAAAAAAAAACTAAAGTTTTCGATTTGGCCAATTGAAAATGTATCTTCTTATAATATTATATATTAATTATATATTTATTTTGAATCGAAAAAAAATCTGTAAGTTTGAAGAAAGTTTGAAAAAGACATAAAACGAATTCTGAATATGAATCCCGAATACAAATTGAATGAATCAACAGAATTTAACTAAACTAAATGACTAGATTAACAAATCTAAACTAAACACCTTTTTGATCATGCACATGTCTAGTAAAAAAGGTGGTGTTGTGGTCACTGTGATCATCTAGTCTATTTGTCCTTGCAAATGACTAGATGATCAAAGTGAACCCAGCTTTGATGTATTTACTAGGCTTGAGTTACTGACCCGGCTACTTTACTTTCATTTTTATTTTTTTCCTGATGTGCTATTTTGCTCCTCATGGTCACCAATGATGAGTGAAATTGGCAGATTTTGCTTAGCCCAAATTTCTGCAAAATTGAAGACATTCAATGGAATTTTACCATCTGCAAATGATTGGATGTTTAACGTAAAAAAAGACTTGATGTATCTACTAAGCTTTGTGGGCATGACTCGCTGACCCAGAACAAGAATGTAAATGAGAACTTTCTAAGTTTCTCTGGTTTCTTTCCTCATCTACAATTTTGTTCCTTGTGGGTAGGGATGAGCCGAACACCCCCCGGTTCGGTTCGCACCAGAACTTGCGAACGACCCCCACGTTCGGTACGAACGTTAGAACCCCATTGAAGTCTATGGGACTCGAACGTTCGAATTGGAAAGTGCTAATTTTAACGGCTAATATGCAAGATAGTGTCCTAAAAAGGGTTTGGGGACCTGCCTCCTGCCTCAGGGGACATGGGACACTGCAAAAAAAAGTTTTAAAAACGGCCGTTTTGGCGGGAGCACTGATTTTAATGACGATTAAAGTGAAAAAAAAAGTGAAATATTCCTTTAAATATGGTGCCTGGGGGGTGTCTGTAGTATGCCTGTGAAGTGCCACGTGTTTCCCGTGTTTAGAACAGTCCCTGCACAAAATGACATTAAACGGAAATAACACCATTTAAAACTGCTTGCGGTTTTAATGTTATATCTGGTTCCTGCAATATGGTTGAAAATCATTGAGAAACATGGCATGGGTAGCCCTCCCTGCCCATTACCAGCCTATTTGGGTCTTGTACGCATATTAAGGGGAACCCCGTACCCATATTAAAAAAAGGAAATGCGTGTGGCCCCCAGGCCCTATATACTCAGAACAGCAGTATACAGGCGGTGCAAACAAGACAGGGACTGTGTAGGTTTGTTGTGTTAAGCTGAATCTGTTTGTCATTTTCAACCGGTACATTTTTAAAGTGTAGCTCCAGTCAAAAAAACTATCTTTAAGCTTTTTGGAAAACATAGGGAAGGGTTATCACCCCTGTATAATTTGTTTTGTCGTCCATCTTTTTTCATCTCACTTGCTGCTGTCTCCTTGCGTTTGCAAGTAGGAGATGTTTGTAAGTTGGATGTTTGAAAGTAGGGGCCTGCCCTATATTATAGCGGTATGTACTGGGTACAGAGCACGCAGACAGCACGCACTATCTCCTAACACTACTGACTGCAAGCTCTATTATTAACCACTTGTTAGCCCAATGTTTGCATAAAGTGAAAGATGAAGTTATGCTGAGTAAATAGATATCAAACATGTCACTCTTCAAAATTGCACATGCCCGTGGAATGGCGCCAAACGTCGCTACTTAAAAAATCCCCATAGGCGACGCTTTAATTTTTTTTTTACTGGTTACATGTTTTGAGTTGCAGAGGAGGTCTAGGACTAGAATTATTGCTCTCGCTCTAACATTCTCGGCGATACCTCACATGTGTGGCACATGCGAGCACATGGGGACATGGGCGCTTTAATTTTTATTTTATTTTTTTATTGTTCATTTTACTTTATTTATTTTAGTTTGACATTTTTTTTCCCAAAAATATATTTTTGATCACTTTTATTCCTATTACAAGAAATGTAAACATCCCTTGTAATAGGAATATGGGGTGACAGGTCCTCTTTACAGTGAAATCTGGGGGGTCAATATGACCCCACATCTCACCTCTAGGCTGGGAAGCCTGAAATAAAAAATAAAAAAAAGATTCTGGCTTTGATCGTACTGGCGAGTTGGTAGAAGCACCGGAGGGCGGTGAGGGGTGGGGGGCGTCTATGGCTGGGTATTTCAGGGTATCACCGAGTATGGCTGGGTATCTCTGAGTATGGCTGGGTATGGCAATTTATGGCAGGGTATTACAGAGTATTGGCGGGGTATTGGCAGGGTACTACAGAGTAATAGCAGGGTACTGCAGAGTATTGGGGGGTACTACAGAGTAATGGCAGGGTACTGCAGAGTATTGGGGGTACTGCAGAGTAATGGCGGGTACTGCAGAGTAATGGCGGGTACTGCAGAGTATTGGGGGGTACTGCAGAGTAATGAGGGTTACTGCAGAGTAATGGGGGGTACTGCAGAGTAATGGCAGGGTACTGCACTGCAGAGTAATGGCAGGGGACTGCAGAGTATGCACTGGTATTGCAGAGTATTGGCAGGGAATTGAGGGGTTAAATTCGGTGAGCAGCGATGTGGGCACTGCAGATGCAGCCCACATCGCTGCTGACACCGATCTCTTTCCCCTCCGCTGTACCGATCGGTACAGAGAGGGGAGGGAGGAACAGGCGTCATAACATGACGCCGGTTTGTTTCCAAGTGATCACTCCGTCATTTGACGGAGCAATCACGTGGTAAACGGCCGCTATGAGCGGCCGTTTACCGTGATCCGTGATGCGACCCGGCGGTCACGGATGCTCTCGAGTGCGCACACCTCGGGGCACGCGAGAGCAGAATTCTGGGAGGCTGTTAATTAACGGCCTCTCAGAGTTAAACAACCCCCCTGAAGCTGTTAATCGGCAATGGGCAGTTGTTAAGTGGTTAAAGCTAGATCACTAGCTATATAGGTGAGGTGAATATAGTGGTGTATACTGCAGTCAGGGCACAGACAACAACCACTACACAGCAGCAAGATAGGAAATCAGCCAAAAACGATTGGTGTGTACTGTGTTGAAGGTACACAGAACACCCACTGCTTCAGATGCTAAGTAACACACTACACGAGGCCGCCTCAAAGGCGGCCTTATATAGTGCGGGGCGTGCACTACACAGCCTGAGCTATGATTGGCCACAGGCAGGATGCCTGTGGCCAATCATGGCTCTCCTCGCTGCCGGCGCTGCGATTGGCCAAGCATGCGGGGTCACAGTGCATGCTTGGCCAATCATGGGGCAGCAATGCACTGCGCCACCGCAGTGCATTGTGGTCCGCGCACGCGTCACTCGAATTTTGACGCGAACGGCCCAAACGTTCGGAATTCGCCGAACAGCCGAACAGCCAATGTTCGAGTCGAACGTACGTTCGACTCGAACACGAAGCTCATCCCTACTTGTGGGCAATAATGATGAGCGAAATTGGCTACTTTTTGCTTAGCCAAAATTTCTGAAAATTTGAAGACATGCAATGGAATTTCCCCTTCTGAGGAATGTTGAGTCAATGGGCTTTCCTTTGTAACAAAGTATAACTAAAGGAAACATTTTTTTTGTTTGTTCGTTTTGGAATGGAGAGGGAGAGGAACACCTGTAAGTTTTTATTGATGCTTGTGCCCCCATTAGGGAGATTCACCCTCTCTATTTGCCCTATTTACTGTTATCACCAAGAGTGAAAGTAAACAAAACCCCAAATGTTGGGCTGTCCGTAGAAAAGTAATAGAGGGGAACAATTCAATACAGACATTAGTTTTGGTGCCCTAGGGGACTCCAAGGGATTCACTTAATGTTCAGGGATTTCCATTGACACTTCTTGTTTTGGCCATGGAACAGGAAGAGAAGGTAGATCTCCCCAATGGGACACAGACGGTAAAAAAAAAAAAAAAGACAGGGGTTATAATCCTTCCTTTTTCTACCCAAAATGAAAAAAAATAAATAAACAGTTTTGCCGACAGTTCTATTTTAATTAATTTTTATTCACTTAAAAGTGCTGTAGGTTGCTCCAGTTGAACTGGTAAGGTGTAAAAAGAAGCCTTTGACTAGAACACTTAAGTAGAAGAAACATTTTTTTTAAATTAAAATATGTTATATATTAGTTAGAAAAAAACAAAATACATGTTAAAATTCCAACAAAATATAAACCTGTTGGCCTTCTGCCCTTACTCGGGGCAAAAGTTTTCAAGTAAAATTTTTGTTTAGGACCCCCTTAAAATGACACATATAAATGTTATTAAAAGTGAGAAGTATATTTTACAATTGGAATCAGCATACAAACATGCAGAGGACAGACTAAACCTTTGGATGATGGCCACACATTACACATCTGATTATACCATTAATTAATAATAGAATGGGCTGATATGAAAAAAATTATATATATATATATATATATATATATATATATATATATATATATATTTGTACAAATTAGATTATGTTATATAAAACCACGACTGGAGCTGTAAAGTTCTTTTTTTTTCAAAGTAGGTAGTAACGTTGTTCATAGACATTACAATATCTTTTTACAACCTATTGATCTTACATTTTGATGTTTACATTTTTACATTAAACTTTTTCTTTGTTTTGTGAGCATGTGTTCACATGGCTGTATAGAATTCAATTTCTAAAGATCACCCTATACATTGATATCTGACTATACAATCTCCTTCAAATCAATCAACAACTATGTAAGGCAAGTGTCTGCCTCATGGGTGCTTAACTTGTGGCCCTCCAGCTGTTGCAAAACTACAAATCCCATCATTCCTCTGCCTTTTGGAACCATGCTCGTGCTGGTCAGCCTTGCAATGTCTCATGGGACTTGAAGTTCTGCAACAGCTGGAGGGCCACAGGTTGAGCACCCATGGTCTAATATGTATATAATATATATATATATATATATATATATATATATATATATATATATATATATATATATATAACAACTGGATGTTAAGGCAGGTCTTTATATTACAATGATTATACAGTTATTATGTATCATTTATGGTAAGCCGTACATGAATCCAGAGTCAGTCAGAATCAAAGAGCAGATTAAGACCCATTTCACACATCTGCCACCTAGAATCCTTAACCACTTGAGTCCTGGAGCCATTCTTTCATTCAAAAACAGACCGATTGTTCGTTTACATCCATTTTCCTTCATTTTTGTTGGATCTGTTTTTTTTTTATCCATTCTGAAATAATGGATGTTGATGGAAGTGGATGTAAACAGATGTAAATGGATGATCATCTGTTCTTCCATAGAGGTGCATTAATGTCCGTTTCTCATCCATAATGGATGGATGAAAAAAAAGAACAAACGCTCCGCATGTGTGAAAGGGGTCTTAGTCAACCTTTCTCAACCAGGGTTCAGTGGAACACTAAGGTCCCTCTAGAAGTGGCAAGGGGTTACTTCACACTGGGGCACTTTGCAGGTGCTACAGCGCTAAAAACAGCACCTGCAAAGCGCCCTGAAAGAGCCGCTGCTGTGTCTCCAGTGTGAAAGTCCTGAGGGCTTTCACACTGGAGCGGTGTGCTGGCAGGACGGTAAAAAAAGTCCTACTAGCAGCATCTTTGGAGCGGTGAAGGAGCGGTGTATACACTACTCCTTCACCGCTACCTGCCCATTGAAATCAATGGGGCAGCGCGGCTATACCGCCAGCATAGCGATGCTGCAGCAGCACTTTACGGTGGTTTTAACCTGTTCTCGGCCGCTAGCAGGGGGATAAAGGCATCCTACTAGCGGTAGAATAGCGCCATGAAATTGGCGGTAAAGTGCCGCTAAAAATAGTGGCATTTTACTGCCGATGCCGCCCTGCCCCAGTGTGAAAGGGGTCTAAATATTATTACTACTTTGTGCACCAGTCATCTCCATTCAGCCATAGTTTTTTTTCAGCCTCTCTTAGACGTGCACGTTTGCCTTCTGCCCATGTGAAGATACTGGATTCTCAGACACAGGAGCCAGTGTGCATGAGGCCTTAAAAAGACAATTCTCCGCTGACCACCAATGGAAGGTTACATTTCTCTACTGCTCACCAATGTAAGAGGTTATTTCTTGATTGCTCAGCAAGGTAAAAAAAGGGGGGGGGGGGGGGGGCTTTTGTTTAAGGAGATGGTATTTGGGCGTTTTCACTCTTTTTGGGGATATATTGGTTTTATTTTATGTTCATGGAGCCTTTATTTTAGATGATTCTCTTGTTTGGCATTTGTTCACAGCACATTTGAAAGAAAAAAAAAGTGCATTCTCATATATACAAAGTTAGGTATACACCAGTTAGGTATACACCAGTTATTATCCTTGAATAAAACTGTCCTATTGCGGGCAAATAGTATACTGCCTATGCTGTTTGTCTCTAGTAAATTTGGGCTTAGTCTTGCCCATTAAACTTGTCCTGCTGGTTGTACAGTACTGTATCATCTTTGTGTATTAGTGATACCCTGCTCTACCAGGTAGTGGAAATAAATTAAGCAAATGTGATAACTCCAAAATATATGTAAATGGAACAATGGCTAACGTGGAAATGCTGCAATACCTGTGTTCACAGTACACATAAATGGAATAAATAATAAAGTGGTCTTGCATAGTTCCTCTAATGTTTCAATGTGTGGTCAATCATGCACCTTAATAGCAATATATAATTGACAAATAGTGAATGAATCAATAATAAAACAAGCCGAAATATTCAATGAACAAACAAAATCTCCTAGTGATCGATACAAATGAGTGTATCATCCTTCTTAGTTGAATTTCCAATGATCATTGTGCATCCACCAATCCCCTCAGTGCTCTCAGAACTCTCACCTCATATCTGTGAATAGAAAGCCTTACACAAATTAATGGGGTGGTGATTCTTCCTTGGTGTATTCCTTTAATTATCTCCGCTATATAGGTTCCAATATCCAGGCTCTTGAAGTACCGCTAATGACTCCAAACCACATAGAGAAATGAAATAGATAGCACGCCTCCCATAGGGTAAAATTGTTTAAAATATAGCAATTTATTAAAAGACAATTGGATGCTTACATCAAAACAAGGTAAAATAGCATAAAAGCTGAGACAGGAGTGTTTAACCGCCTCTCATGTCACTTCCGGTCTGCTGTTTACTCCAGCCACGTCCTACGTGTTACGTTACTTGCCTTCATCAGGGAACCGGATTTGTTGTTATTTGATTGCATTTATCTGCTGGGGACAAGCAGTCTATTGACTGCCTGTCCCCAGCAGATAAATACAATAAAATAACAACCAACTAGGGTCCCCTGTTGAAAGCATGTGACGTAACACGTAGGGCATATTTTTACCTTGTTTTGATGTAAGCATCTAATTGTTGTTTAAAATGTGTTATATTTTAAATAATTTCACACTATGGGAGGCATTCTATCTATTTCATTCCCCTATGTAGTTTGGAGTCATTAGCGGTACTTCAATCTTGGACTACCTGGATCTTGGAACCTATATAGAGGAGAGAAGGAAAGGAATACTCCAAGGAAGGAACACCAGCCCATTAATCTGTCCCTAAGGTTTTCTATTCACAGTAATGAGGTGAGAGTTCTGAGAGCACTGAGGTGATTGGTGGAAGCACAGCGATCATTGGAAGTTCAACTATGAAGGACTATACACTCATTTGTATCGATCTCTGGGATATTTTGTTTGTTCAGTGAATATTTCAGCTTGGTTTATTATTGATTCATTCACTATTTATGAATTAGTTACTGCTATTAAGGTGCGTGATTGACCACACATTGAAGCATTAGAGGAATTGCGCAAGACCACCTGATTATTTACTGTATCATCTTAGGCCTCTAAATACTTGTATGCTCTCTTTTTTACATTTTAGCCTATTATCTCTGATTAAACCAGTTTCACTACTGGCTAATCTTACGCTGCTATCTCCTCTGTAGTATCTAAATTCTTGTGGTAAAGCCCCAGTCTTTGCTCTTCATGTCTAGTAAATTTGGGCCTAGCTGTGCAATTAAATATTGTCTTTCTGCTGGCCAGTTGTGCACTGCTGAATTATCTGTGGTCTCTTCCTGTAGTAAAACACTTATCTGTACTCTTTGGGGTTAATTTGCTAAAGCCCAATAGACAGTTCACTTTGCAATGGAAATTGACTTTGCAAGTAAATTTTCCCCAAAGCTTAGTGAATAAAGTGAAGCTCTGTTAACACCCATCATCCAATAATGTACAAGCAAAACTGCTGTGGTTGTTTTTTCTATTTTCTTAGCACGTGATTGGGTATTTTTTTGCAAAGTGAAATTTCACCACATTCACTAAGCACTGGAGAAAATTCCTTTGCAAATGGCAACTTCTCTTGCAAAGTGAACAGCCTATTAGCTTTTTGTAAAGCATACCCTTTATCTTTAGTACAATTCAGCCAATACTATCTCATTTAAAAAAATTCCACTGCTACTGGCCACATTTACACTGTCGTATCATCTATTGTCTCTTAGTTTTTATAGATAGCTTCATATGAATTTTTCAGCCACAGGACAATATTGCAACAACCTCAGCAAACAACTGGCCAATATATATCTGCTGGTCAAGGAAGGTTTATTACTGTTTGTGAAATTGTTGCTTAAAAAAATACTTTTTTCCAAACTGAAATGAATCAGGACTGGGGTACTGCTGCTGTAAATAAGCCAAGTTAATTGCAAAAGATGAAAGAATATATTCCATAGCCAAATATGCATTGCCAGTGTATATTTTCACTGAGACTGTCCATGAGAATCGTGCCGTTGTATAAAACCAAATATAGCTTTAAGGCACCCCTCAAGCAAGTTATTTAACCACTTCAGCCCTGGAAGATTTTACCCCCTTCCTGACCAGAGCACGGTTTGCAATTCGCCACTGCATCGCTTTAACTGACAATTGCACTGTCATGCGACGTGGCACCCAAACAAAGTTGATGTCCTTTTTTTCCCCACAAATAGAGCTTTCTTTTGGTGTTATTTGATAACCTCTGTGGTTTTTATTTTTTGCGCTATAAACAAAAAAAGAGCAAACATTTTGAAAAAAAACATAATTTTTCTTTTACTTTTTGGCTATAATAAATATCCCCCAAAAAATATATTTAAAAAATATTTTTTTCCTCAGTTTAGGCCAATACGCATTCTTCTACATATTTTTGGTAAAATTTTTTTCACAATAAGCGTATATTGATTTGTGTAAAGTTATATTGTCTACAAAATAGAGAATAGTTTTATGGCATTTTTATTATTATCATTTTTTATTTACTAGTGATGGCTGCGATCTGTGATTTTTATTGTGACTGCAACATTATGGTGGACACATCGGACACTTCTGACACATTTTTGGGACCATTGGCAATTATACAGCAATTAGTGCTATAAAAATGCACTGATTACTGTAAAAATGTCATTGGCAGGGATGGGGATAAACACTAGGGGGCGCTGAAGGGGTTAATTGTGTTCCCTAGTGTGTGTTCTAACTGAAGGGGGAGGGAACTGTGCAGGGGAGATGACAGATCGCTGTTCATACTCTGTATGAACAGACAATCAGTCTCTTCTGCCCTCAGAGAACCGGAAACTGTGTGTTTACACACACAGATCCCGGTTCTCGTGTGTAACCAGCGATCACGGGAGCCCAGCAGTGATCGTGACAGCCGGGCACTCGCATCGGCTCCGGAGACGAGCGGCAGGCTCGCGGGCGTGCCCCTAGGGCCCACAGGGCGAAGCGACGCAACATAACGTTGTTTCCTCCCGCCATGCCATTCTCCCGCAGTACTACTGTGGCGGCTGGTCGGCAAGTGGTTAAAGAAATTCAGTATTTTCAATGTTGCCCTCAAAATCACATAAAAAGACTCTTTCCCTGCTGTACAGTATTTTATTTTATTTTTGTATTGGTACATGTCTCCTATGGAAGTGCAGAGCTTACCATGCCTTTTGCCTATTGACTCTAAAAATGGCCAAAATTGAACAAGATTCACCCCTTATAGACATCAATAGGATTCGCCTCTAAGTTCGGGTTGACGAAATGTCAAGATCCAAGGTACCTTCTGCAAACTGAACCTAGGCAGATTTGCCGATCACTAATACTCCATTGTGTAGGACACACACTGTACATATAACAAAGATACAATCAGTCTGCTGTATGCAGGTTTTCATGTTTGAGTGACTGATATTTCTCATTTACTTACCCCTGAAACAATGAGCTCTCCTCCTAAATTCTGCACCTCTGCTTTCACTTTGCTGCAGATATTGAGCTGGTGGCAATAGAGGGCAATGCGCTGCAGGTAGGCGAGGAGATCTTGTTTGCATGCTGAATCAGGGCACTGCGGGGAGAAAAAAGGAACAGCAACATCAGAAGACTTGATTAAATGCTAAGATTCTTGTGTTAACCGCATATCATTAAGCAATGCAATCAGATAAAATAATATGCAAACGGCATATTTAATATCGCTTTGCAAAACCACAAAGCAATTTCTTTAAGACAACAGATAAGAGTCTGTTAGGAATACTGGTGCTGCTTGTTAAGTTTTCACAAATTAGTGGTAACTTTTCAAATCCATCATTCATATTGTCAGCTCTATGTGTGCTTTAATTTCCGAAAGATAACCTTTTTTTTTTTTTTTTTTTACTTCTTTATTTTATTTTTTTAATTTTCAAGCACAAATATAACAAGAAAAAGGATATATATATATAACCATCACCTCAATCATATCTACCATAGAAGAAATAAACACAAAGAGCTGAACACACCCAAAAGAAAGATAACTTTAACTGATCACTAAATTTGAATTACAAGAGAATTTAATAGTTTTTATGTGTATATGTTTATGTATATAATATGTATAAGCTATAGAAGCTCACCGGAAATCTCTCTACTTAAAATGGCACAGTGAGGGGGAGAGCCTCACCTAAAGCTCATAGATCCAACAATCCATAGGACAATATTGTTTGTGCTTGCTTTGTGTCTAAAAGCAGAAGAAGCCGCTGTTGGATGGGACAACTGTCTTTAAAGATTAGCTTGGCGTCCCTCAGAGAGATTTACAAGCTGCCAGCAGTGGGGCTGGAGGTGTGCCGGTGGTACCCAACCACACCTAAACCCTGGAGTTTCATAACTCAGGGGTTAAATTCCTTATGTGAATAAGATCTGAGGAAGCCCCTTAAAAGTTGATGACTAGACCAAGTACTACATTTATTTATTATTATTTATTTATTACAAGAAGTGCTATGCTGCGTACACACAATCGGAATTTCCTACAACAAATGTTCGATGGGAGCTTGTTGTCGGAAATTCCACACGTGTGTAGGTTCCACCAGACATTTGCTGTTGGAATTTCTGACAACAAATATTTGAGAGCCGATTCTCAAATTTTTCGACAACAAAGCTTGTTTTCGGAAATTCTGAGCGTGTGTACACAATTCCGAAGCACAAACGTCCTTGCATGCTCGGAATCAAGCAGAAGAGCCGCACTGGCTACTGAACTTCATTTTTCTCAGCTCATCGTACGTGTTGTATGTCACTGCGTTCTTGCCATTTCCGACAACATTTGTGCGACCGTGTGTATGCAAGACAAGTTTGAGTCAACATCCGTCGGAAAAAAAAATCCACGGTTTTGTTGTTGGAATGTCCGATCGTCTGTATGCGGCATTAGGGTGTGGCCCACTGGGGTTGGAGTGTGTTGCAACAATAAAATAAAAAATCATGCCTGTTGCACCTTGCACCTTTGATGCAGTTTCTGGTGTAGAAATGTAGTATTTTTGCATTTTTGTAGCGTAGCAACTGCCCCAACATCAATGAGAGTAAGCAATGCCCTATCATTGGTTTTAGTGGGAGGAATAGTGCCCCTTTGTTGGTATCAGTGGGGGAATAGTGCCCCATCATTGGTGCCAGTGGGAGAAATGGTTCTGCATCTGTGTAGGTAAGGGCAAGCAAGGGGCCACATCCGGCCCCCGGGCCGCAGTTTGGAGACCACTGGTCTAAAGGACAGTAAATTTGCCCTTTCTTTAGAAAGTTTGGAGACCCCTGCGCTAGACTATCAAATACCCATAACACAAAATGTTACCTCTCTAGCATACCCTCCTGGAGAAAACTCAAAAAACATGTGGCAGAGAAAGTACACTCTACGCTGAGATACAATGACAATGGCTGTAATAGTGGGACTGTAGTCAGCCTCATTGTATCTCAGCGTAGAGTGTACTTTCTCTGCCACATGTTTTTTGAGTTTTCTCCAGGAGGGTATGCTAGAGAGGTAACATTTTGCATTAACTTTAGCATTCCAAACATGCCCTGAAGATGCTTCTTGCAGGAGTTTTTTCAGATTCCCGCCAGCGCACTGACCCAGTGTGAAAGCATTCATTGATTGCAATGTAAATAGGTTTTCATCAGCTTTTTAGGTGCTTTTAAAGGATATGTAAAGGTTCGTTTTTTTAAAATAAAAAAACAAAACAAACATGTCATACTTACCTCCTCTGTGCAGTTGGTTTTGCACAGAGAGGGCCCGATCCTCCTCTTCTGGGATCCCTCAGCGGTGCTTCTGGCTGTTCCTCTTCCCTCGCAGCACTCGTGTGGTCATGCTCCCGTGTCCTGCTGCTGTGTCCATTGACATTGACAGCAGTAATCTATCCAATCAGGATCTGGGACACCAGCTGGAGCTATTCAAACTACGGCAGCCAGTCTTAAAGTGGTTAAAAAAAAAAATGAGGGTTTACAACCTCTTTAATATCATTGATTTTGCTATGTAAACAGACTCTGTTTATGTTTTTTTGCAGTTACATTGGTCCTTAGCCTAGGTAGGTCTTTTTATGAATAAAAGCCATTTTCATTTTGGACGAGGTGGAGAGGTGGGACAGTGATGTCACAATTTCCACCTCTTCTGAGCAGAGAATGTCTTGTATTTATTGGAAAAATATAAAGGGTATTCTGTCAATGGTGGCCAGTCGCTGCAAATTTTTTTGGGGGGTGTCGATCAGGTATCACTGTGAAGGCCATCTGACCAGGAGGATTGGTGCTATTACTGTGAAGGCCATCTGACCAGGAGGATTGGTGCTATCACTGTGAAGGCCATCAGACCAGGAGGATTGGTGTTATCACTGTGAAGGCCATCTGACCAGGAGGATTGGTGCTATCACTGTGAAGGCCATCTGACCAGGAGGATTGGTGCTATCACTGTGAAGGCCATCTGACCAGGAGGATTGGTGTTATCACTGTGAAGGCCATCTGACCAGGAGGATTGGTGCTATCACTGTGAAGGCCATCTGACCAGGAGGATTGGTGCTATCACTGTGAAGGCCATCTGGCCAGGAGGATTGATGTTATCACTGTGAAGGCCATCTGACCAGGAGAATGTATGCTATCACTGTGAAGGCCACCTGGCCAGGAGGATTTGTGCTATCACTGTGAAGGCCATCTGACCAGGAGAATGTATGCTATCACTGTGAAGGCCATCTGACCAGGAGGATTGGTGCTATCACTGTGAAGGCCATCTGACCAGGAGGATTGGTGCTATCATTGTGAAGGCCATCTGACCAGGAGGATTTGTGCTATCACTGTGAAGGCAATCTGACCAGGAGGATTTGTGCTATCACTGTGAAGGCCATCTGACCAGGAGGATTGGTGCTATCATTGTGAAGGCCATCTGACCAGGATGATTTGTGCTATCACTGTGAAGGCCATCTGACCAGGAGGATTTGTGCTATCACTGTGAAGGCCATCTGGCCAGGAGGATTTGTGCTATCACTGTGAAGGCCATCTGGCCAGGAGGATTTGTGCTATCACTGTGAAGGCCATCTGACCAGGAGGATTTGTGCTATCACTGTGAAGGCCATCTGACCAGGAGGATTTGTGCTATCACTGTGAAGGCCATCTGACCAGGAGGATTTGTGCTATCACTGTGAAAGCCATCTGACCAGGAGGATTTGTGCTATCACTGTGAAGGCCATCTGACCAGGAGGATTTGTGCTATCACTGTGAAAGCCATCTGACCAGGAGGATTTGTGCTATCACTGTGAAGGCCATCTGACCAGGAGGATTTGTGCTATCACTGTGAAAGCCATCTGACCAGGAGGATTTGTGCTATCACTGTGAAGGCCATCTGACCAGGAGGATTGGTGCTATCAATGTGAAGGCCATCTGACCAGGAGGATTGGTGCTATCACTGTTAATAGCCCCAACTGATATAGTAATTTGCAGCTTCCATAGTGATCGCTCAGATGTGAAATATGCATGTTTACATTTGACCAAACTGGACCGATTTATGTATGCAATAAAAATCATACCTAAACTGTAGCTTTATATAAATCAACCCCATTATCTATAATATATAATGAATAATAAAATAGTGGTGGTGCTCCTTTAATGCTGAGCATTAGTAAATGTCTAAAATCTGAAAATATAATTTGTTATCTAGGTAATAGAGGATGCAGTTTAATGGAAGTGCTCCGCTTGGATTATTTACTACTAGGGAAGCGATAAGCAAATCATTGCAGATCATTGCAAAGTAGACCAACCATATTTCATCATGCAAATAAATAATTTTAATGAAGAAGCTGTGAGTTCTCGGGCAACGGTTGGAGGGTAAACTGTCCTGTGAATGCTGCTCCCCTATAGCTATGCTCATTTTACATGAATAATATTTGTGGAGTCTGGTGGATGTGATGATTGATATATTGCCCGAGTGCAGCAGTAATTTATCACTTGTTCATAGCTGAGGCTCCTAAAAAGGTATTCAGAGGAAATGCAAATCAGAGACATGATTTGCTATAAGTAAACATGAAATAGATGTGAGTAATATCCATGACTTTTGATGAGTTAATGTCTTGTAAGAGAAATAAGAATGTTGTCAGGATTATTTACAGGGAATATGCTATGAAATAAAGTGAGCACCAGTATATAAAGACCTTGAAAGGGGGCACTTTCATCATGTTCCTAAGCCACCTTGGACATCCACTGGAGAATGGAGATTGGGCGTTGGTTTATATGCACAGAAGCTAATAGATATTTTACTTTTTGCTACAACACGACATGGTCTACTGTGTTGAAGGCAGCTATCTTAAATGGGTATCTCCTGTCTTAAACAGGTGTCTAACCCCTCCCCCCATAAAGAATTCTGAAGGTTTTATTTTTGTACTCAGCCAAATGTTCCACCCATGTCTCTTGGGGCACCACTTCTGAAAGCGACAAACGGTGGAGCCAGTGCTGCAGCCTGTGCCCCCGCTGACCAGTCCTTCTTCATAAGGTCATTGTGCTGTGCACTATTCCACCATGGACATCCACTGGACATTGGGGGTTATTTACAAAAGGCAAATCCACTTTGCACTGCAAGTGCACTTGGAAGTGCAGTCGCTGTAAATCTAAGGGGTAGATCTGAAATGAGTGGAAGCTCTGCTGATTTTATCATCCAATCATGGGCAAGCTAAAATGCTGTTTTTTTATTTTGCTTGCATGTCCCCCTTGGATCTACAGAGACTTTACTTCCAAGTGTACTTGCAATACAAAGTGGATTTCCTTTAGTAAATAACCCCCATTGTGTGTTAATTTGTATACATGAAAGCATACAGACATTTCACTTCATGCTTTAGGGGTTTAACCACTTGCTGACTGCCCTATAGCAGTTTACTCTGCACATGATCACATATATATCTGTGATTCTGCATTTCTGCCTAGAGGGGGTGCATGTGTGCCGTCGGCAGGCCTCTTCTGCTGTGATTTTTCACATGAGAAGCTGATCTGTGGGTGCCGGGCACTCAATGTCCTCCAGCACTAGCCGATCGTCCATGAACAACACAGAACATGGATCTGCCTATGTAAACAAGGCAGATCACTGTTCTGACAGGGGGGGGGGGGGGGAATGGATTTTGTGTTCCTGCAAAGCAGGGGCTAGAATCCACCTCTTCCCCTAGTAAAAGCAGCACACAGTATGCATAAACACTAGCTAGGCATGCAGTTAACCCTTTGATTGCCCTAGATGTTTAACCCCTTCCCAGCCAGTGGCATTAGTACAATGACATATGTTTAGCCCTAATCATTATATTGGTGTCACTGGTTCCCACAAAGTGTCAAAAGTGTCAGTTAGTGTCTGATTGTTCATCTTTAATATCGCAGTCCCACTATAAGTCGCTAATCACTGCCATTACTAATAGCACAATAAATAAATAAAATTCCATAAATATGTCCAATCAATATATGCTTATTGGGATTTTTTTTAATGTAGTAGAGTACATACAGTGGTGTGAAAAAGTGTTTGCCCCCTTCCTCATTTCCTGTTCCTTTGCATGTTTGTCACACTTAAGTGTTTTCGGAACATCAAACCAATTTAAACAATAGTCAAGGACAACACAAGTAAACACAAAATGCAATTAGTAAATGAAGGTGTTTATTATTAAAGGTGAAAAAAAAATCCAAACCATCATGGCCCTGTGTGAAAAAGTGATTGCCCCCCTTGTTAAAACATACTATAACTGTGGTTGTCCACACCTGAGTTCAATTTCTCTAGCCACACCCAGGCCTGATTATTGCCACACCTGTTCACAATCAAGGCATCACTTAAATAGGAGCTGCTTGACACAGTAAGGTCCACCAGAAGATCCTTAAAAGCTACACATCATGCCGAGACCCAAAGAAATTCAGGAACAATTGAGAAAGAAAGTAATTGAGATCTATCAGTCTGGAAAGGGTTATAAAGCCATTTCCAAAGCTTTGGGAATCCAGCGAACCACAGTGAGAGCCATTATCCACAAATGGCGAAGACATGGAACAGTGGTGAACCTTCCCAGGAGTGGCCGGCCGCCCAAAACTACCCCAAGAGCGCAGCGACGACTCATCCAAGAGGTCACAAAAGACCCCACAACAACGTCCAAGGAACTGCAGGCCTCACTTGCCTCAGTTAAGGTCAGCGTTCATGCCTCCACCATCAGGAAAAGACTGGGCAAAAATGGCCTGCATGGCAGAGTTCCAAGGAGAAAACCACTGCTGAGCAAAAAGAACATCAAAACTCGTCTCAATTTCTCCACAACACATCTTGATGATCCCCAAGACTTTTGGGACAACATTCTGTGGACCGATGAGACAAAAGTGGAACTCTTTGGAAGGTGTGTGTCCAAGTATATCTGGCGTAGAAGGAACACTGCATTTCATAAAAAGAACATTATACCAACAGTAAAATATGGTGGTGGTAGTGTGATGGTCTGGGGCTGTTTTGCTGCTTCAGGACCTGGAAGACTTGCCGTGATAAAAGGAACTATGAATTCTGCTGTCTACCAAGAGATCCTGAAGGAGAATGTCCGACCATCTGTTCGTGTACTCAAGCTGAAACGAACTTGGGTTCTGCAGCAGGACAATGATCCTAAACACACCAGCAAGTCCACCACCGAATGGCTGAAGAAAAACAAAATGAAGACTTTGGAGTGGCCTAGCCAAAGTCCTGACCTGAATCCTATTGAGATGTTGTGGTATGACCTTAAAAAGGCCGTTCATGCTCGAAAACCCTCTAATGTAACTGAATTAGGACAATTCTGCAAAGATGAGTGGGCCAAAATTCCTCCAGGACGCTGTAAAAGCCTCATTGCACGTTATCGCAAACGCTTGGTTGCAGTTGTTGCTGCTAAGGGTGGCCCAACCAGTTATTAGGTTTAGGGGGCAATCACTTTTTCACACAGGGCCATGATGGTTTGGATTTTTTTTCACCTTTAATAATAAACACCTTCATTTACAAATTGCATTTTGTGTTTACTTGTGTTGTCCTTGACTATTGTTTAAATTGGTTTGATGTTCCGAAACACTTAAGTGTGACAAACATGCAAAGGAACAGGAAATGAGGAAGGGGGCAAACACTTTTTCACACCACTGTATTGTCCTAAATTTATGAAGATTTTTTTTTCTATTTTTTATTGGATTGTGTTTTATAGCAGGCCTTTTTTTGTTTATAGCGCAAAAAATTAACAATGCAGAGGTGATCAAATACCACCAAAAGAAAGCTTTATTTCTAGGAAAAAATTACACAAATACAGCGTTGTATAACCGCACAATTAGTTACGGTAATGTAGTGCCATATCGCAAAAAGTGGCCTGGTCATGCATAAATCTTCAAGTGGTTAAAGACAACATGGTCTGCTGTATTCAGAAGAACTGTCCTAAATAGGTATCTAACCCCCTTATGAGAGTAACAGCCAGTGGATTGAGTGCTGCAGTCTGTACCTGGGCTGACCAGTCCCTCTTCATAAAGTCCTCACACTGAGCAGCTTCAGAGGACCCCACCTCTGAACACACCAATAGGAAGTGTCTATGTCACCCAGAGGATCCTGAAGAAGGACCCTCTTTCTCTTTAATTAATAAGATAGAGGTCCCAGTGAACCCTAGGCTAAGAAACCCTAGGCTAAAAGATCCTTTTACATGACCATGGTAAAAGAACCTTTTAACCTTGGGATTATTATTACTCTATTTAAAGTGGTTCTAAAGGCTGAATTTTTTTTTTTTACACTCATGAATTCTATGCATGAAGTTAAAAAACCTTCTGTGTGCAGCAGCCCTCCCAATACTTACCTGAACCCTCTCTCAGTCCAGCGATGTGCAGGAGAGCATCAGCAATCTGGACTCTCCCTCCTCATTGGCTGAGAGAGCAGTGGGAGCCATTGGCCAGTCACAGCCATACCGCCAATGAGGAGACAGAGGGGGCAAGCTGTGGCTCCATGTCTAAATGGATACGCAGAGCAGTGGCTCAGGAGTGCACCTGCTTGGGTGCCCCCATTGCAAGCTGCTTGCTCTGGGGGCACTCAACAGGAAGGAGGGGCCAGGAGCACCAGCGTGGGACCAAAAAAGAGATGGATTGGGGCTGCTTTGTGCAATACCATTGCACAGATCAGGTAAGTATGACATGTTTTTTTGTTTTGTTTTTTGTCTTTACTATCACTTTAAGATCTTCACCAATACACAGTGCCTTGAAAAAGTATTCCTAACCCTTTACATTTTCCACATTTTGTCATATTACAACCAAACATGTAAATGTAGTTTTTTGGGACTTTATGTGATAGATCAAAACAAAGTGGTACATAATTGTGAAGTGGAAGGAAAATGATAAATGGTTTTCAAATGTGTTTACAAATAAATAACTGAAAAGTGTGGTGTGCATTTAAATTCAGTCCCCTTTACTCTGATACCTCTAACTAAAATCTAGTGGAACCAATCTCCTTCAGAAGTCACCCAATTAATAAACAGAGTCCACATGTTTGCAATCAAATCAAAGTATAAGTATAAATCAAATCAACGTATAAATACAGCTGTTCTGTGAAGCCCTCTGAGGTTTGTTGGAGAACCTTAGTAAACAAACAGCATCATAAAAGGCCAAGGAACCAAACAGGTCAGGGCTAAAGTTGTGGAGAAGTTTGATACAGGGTTAGGCTATAAAAAAATATCCCAAGCTTTGAACATCTCACGGAACACTGTTCAATCCATCATCTGAAAATAGAAAGAGTATGGCCCAACTGCAAATCTACCAAGACATGGCCGTCCACCTAAACTGAAAGACAGAGCAAGGAGAGCATTCATCCGAGAAGCCACCAAGAGGCCCATGGTAAAGCTGAAGTAGCTGCAGAAATCCACAGCTCAGGTGGGAGAATCTGTCCACAGGACAACTATTAGTTGTGTACTCCACAATTCTGCCCTTTATGGAAGAGTGATAAGAAGAAAGCCATTGTTGGAAAAAAGACATAAGAAATCCTGTTTGCAGTTTGCGAGAATCCATGAGGGAGACACAGCAAACATGTGTATCTCCACCATGAAACATGGTGGTGGCAGCATCATATTGAGACAGGGAGACTGGTCAGAGTTGATGGGAAAATGGATGGAGCCAAATACAGGGCAATCTTAGAAGAAAACCTGCTAGAGTCTGCAAAAGACTTAAGACTGGGGTGAAGATTCACCTTCCAGCAGGACAATGACCCTAAACATACAGCCAGAGCTACAATGGAATGGTTTAGATTAAAGCATATCCATGTGTTAGAATGGCCCAGTCAAAGTCCAGACCTAAATCCTATTGAGAATCTGGGGCAAGACTTGAAATGTGCTATTCACAAA
Source organism: Lithobates pipiens (assembly GCF_037356315.1). Lineage (NCBI taxonomy): Eukaryota > Metazoa > Chordata > Amphibia > Anura > Ranidae > Lithobates > Lithobates pipiens. The sequence continues at coordinate 496,884,022 of NW_027507718.1, read as the reverse complement.
CGATTTCCATCCAATCTGACAGAGCTTGAGCTATTTTGCAAAGAATGGGCAAAAATGTCCCTCTTTAGATGTGCAAAGCTGGTAGAGACATCTCCAAAAAAGACTTGCAGCTGTAATTGCAGTGAAAGGGGTTCTACAAAGTATTGACTCAGGGGGGCTGAATACAAGTGCACGCCACACTTTTCACATTTTTATTTGTAAAAAATGTTGAAAACCATTTATCATTTTCCTTGCACTTCACAATTATGTGTTCCTTTGTGTTGGTCTATCACATACAATTCCAATAAAATACAATTAGGTTTTTGGTTGTAACAGGACAAAATGTGGAAAATTTCAAGGGGTATGAATACTTTTTCAAGGCACTGTATACATTACACCAACATCTAATTTTTCCTTTGTAAACATTACAGAACAGAAATTTGCAGCACTGGTATCACCAAAAGGAAGCTTTGGCTTGTAAAGTAAGGTGTTTGGTGGAATCCTCCTGATTTATACTTAGGGTGTCTTTTTTTTAAATAATTATTGAACGAGGAGGGGTTCGGGGCAAACAAATGGCTGAATTTATGCTTTAAAAATATAAAATGTCAGTTTGAAAATGTGTAAAACGTAAAAAAATTATAAAATTGATTCCACACCTTAATGGTTTGCTTCTAACATTGCACATTCTAGAAAATGCTTATTGAAGGGAATGGTGATAGTGAAAAACTGAGATAAAGGATTGATTTATTTTCCAGAACCCCCCACCTTGTTTACCATTGAAAAAAAAAAAAAATCGAACAAGTCTAGGGATTAGAAAATAATTTCTGTCTGTGGTAAAATTCATAGGGTTTACTATAATGTACAAGACTATATGCATTTGTTATATGGCATCCGGCTTTGCAAATCCTATCATTGCCGGTAATGTGGAGATCAGTATTCAATCCCCAAATGTTGTATTACAAGCATAGATGAGCATTGCTTATACAATATATTATTTCCTGAAGGAAAGCAATATGTGTGTCCTTGTTTGGCAGAAAATGAGCTCTTTCTTCATGCAGAATCCATTTGTATTACTCATTTATAAAATATTACGCTTATTTTCGAGGTTGCTGTGCGGTGACCATGTCCAGATTTATAAAAATTAAAAAAAAAATTGTATTATTTATGAATAAAGGAGTCCTCTGAAGATATGATATTCAGCATGGGCATTTCAAATTGCATTTTGGATAAAATATGTAGATATTAAAAAATGAAAAAAAAAATCGTCATAAATTCACAGATGTCTCAGCTTAGAACATCTAGATTCAAACCAAAAAGAAAAAGGACAGTACATTTAGAACCTGGGTTATTCCTATTTGTTGGGACCATTCCCCTCTAAAGCCTCTTACACACAGTACGATTATTGGCCAACCGAGCGACTTGCATACTAACGGTACACAATTGTCGGTTGACAACACAAACGTAGTGACGTACTAAGAGGAATTTCAGCTCTTGAGTTCCACCCTTTGGGCAACTTCTGCTAATTTTGTGCTTGGTGAGTATTGATTCCGAGCATGCGTGTTTGTACTTTCGACTTTTGTGTGATGGATTTGTGTACTGACCATATGAACTCAAATACATAATACATTATCACACTTCACAAATAAGAAATGCGCAAACTAATCATAAATTCTCAAAATTCATATAGTGAGAAATAACCGATATACTAAACATAATCATCTTAAAATATACACATGTATAGTGAATAACACAGTGAAGATCCAGCTAATGTATTCAATAACCATTGCATTCCAAAATACTGATGTAAAAATTTCCCAAGTGCCTTGTGCCTCCAACAGCAATGCAAACTGTTTGCTCGCCTTACAGCTATGACCCCTGCATCACCACCAGTAAGTACTCAATCCTCTATGTCTCCATATACAGGCATACTCAGCCTCAGAGGTAGAAGATATACATGGGTGGCCCTGTCAGCTGCCTTGGATAAAAAAAATTTATAGAAAAATCGATGGTCAGAAAATTGTCGTCCAAACGGCAGCTGCATTCAATCACGTGCAACCGCTGTTCAAGTGCTTGGACATTTGGTAGGGCCAGCAGTCAAAATGCAATGGCCTCAGTGGCAGATTTCTCTAGAGGCTGAACGAAAAAATATCTATGTGTGTTTTAATATGATTCGTGGTAGAGTAAGCACATGCTTATTTCAGAGCAAGCTTCAGGAAGTACACTCCCAGTGACCATGTGAAATGTTCCCTGGTTTCTTTCTGCAATATGAAGTGCTATCTAGACTACTGGATTGAATATCAAAGAGTTGAAAAAATTGGGACAATTAATTGAGGGCTGTACCAAAAAAATACAAAGGTGGGCATAAAGTTTTGTATTAACTTACATAAGTCATTCAAATTTCACATGTTGGTAGAGTAGCTCTTCCTCTACAGTAACTCTTCTGCATCTTCTTTTTCATTGCAGGTAAAAAATAGATTCCAAACAGAAGCAATGTGCCATTCTTGATGAAGGAGGGGTGCAGGCTGTTTGACATCCATAGAAGGCTACAGAAAGTTTGAGGCTGTTTGACACCATTGACAAGAGCCATGTACACAAATGGATGAAGAAATGTAAAGAAGGGGAAAACCAGTACAGAAGACAAACCATATTATGGGAGACTACCAACTGAGTCCCCTGCCTGTACCCATCCTTTATCAATAACTCAAGAGCATGTTGCTTCTACTTGTAATCCATTATTTACCTGCCATGGAAAAGAAGATGTGCTATACGTCAATCCAGAGTAGGGACAACCTAAATCAGAAAGATGTTAAATATTTAGACCAACATTCCAGAAGGGTCTTTCCCTTCTCTCCTAGGCTTCCACCTGATGAGATGCCCTTGTGAGAGTCTCTTACTGAAGCCTGGCCCAGCCCAATGGTCTTTGTCTAAGTTTAGGGAATTTCAGCTGCTCTCCTGAAGAGTAGATCCAGGGGGAGCAGAGCAGAAAGATGGCTGCTGAAGAATGTTCTAAAGAGCTTGCGAGAAGCTTCTGCCATTGGACATTCTCACTGCTCTTCACCCATGAGTGCTTGTATACAGTCAAGGGCTTTTTTTATGCTACTGTGACCTGACTTGTCAGAGGGTAGTTATGTTTGTTCACCATGGTGACCACAACTAACGCTTGGTTCAAACAAATGGAAGTCAAGGGAAAAAATCTGAGGTTTGGGAGCTCATGATGGACGTTACAAGGAGGTAGAAAAACACAGTAAGAATCAATTTCCCGAAAAATAGATTTCCGGGCCATTAAGTTGATTTCGGAGGATAAAGATATTGTTTAGTGTTAGTTTAAATTCCAGCCTACCGTAGCATCTAGGAAGTCATCCTGAACTACCCAAAGAGGACAGGTACTACACATTGTTTTCTCTCCACCCTCAGCCTACTGACTGTACTGTGAAGAAGCAGCAGCAGATTGAGGAGTTCATCCCTCTGCTCATTCTGTTCTTCCTATGTACATATTTTCACGAAGCATACTTGGCTCCTATTGATTTTGCACCCTAAATTAGGCTGCTGTATAGGAGACTACAAGAGGCTGTGTCCAAGTCACATTCAGATGCTTAAACTGGTTACAGTTAAAAATATTTGTAAAGTTTTATGGATACAAACAAATGGTCACTGCCCCTACCTATAACTGGTCTATTGCAGTAAGGAGCACTGGAAGGTCTACATATGTCAAACAAATACAAGGATATTTCTAAGCTTTGTACACCTTACCAACCAGCCAGAGACCAACCAAAACAACTTGTCTAACAATATGCGTTAAGAACAGGGGTTTCGTTTTCACATATTTGCAAATACAGGCATAAGCTACAGGCCTCACCAAGGCACCCTGTATTCTGTAGTCCCTGACCCTGACCTTGGGTATCCACAATGGAATTACATGCATTTTAATGGACAGGTGAGGACAGGTGGCCTGGAAGGAGGCCACCTGTTCATTGAAATTCATGTACACCTGTCCATTGAAATGCATGTACACCTGTCCATTGAAATGCATTTGCTTATTTACAAATGTGTGCAGACTAAACCCCTGTTCTTAATGCATATTGTTAGACAGCTCATTTCAGTTGGTCTCTGGCTGGTTGGTAAGTCTGAGCTTGGAAATCTCCTTGTATTTGTTTGACAAAGTTTTATGAATACAAACAAATGGCCACTGCCCCTACCATAACTGGTCTATTGCAGCAAGGAGCACTGGAAGGTCTACATATGCCAAACAAATACAAGGATATTTCTAAGCTCAAACTTACCAACTAGCCAGAGACCAACCGAAATGACTTGTCTAACAATATGCGTTAAGAACGGGGTTTCGTTTGCACATATTTGCAAATGCATGCGTAAACTAAAGGCCCCGCCAAGGCACCCTGTATTCTGTAGTCCCTGACCCTGACCTTGGGTCTCCACAATGGAATCACATGCATTTCAATGGACATGTGAGGACAGGTGGCCTGGAAGGAGGCCACCTGTTCATTGAAATGCATGTGCACCTGTCCATTGAAATGTATTTTCTTATTTACAAATGTGTGCAGACTAAACCCCTGTTCTTAATGCATATTGTTAGACAGCTCATTTCAGTTGGACTCTGGTTGGTTGGTAAGTTTGAGCTTGGAAATCTCCTTGTATTTGTTTGACAAAGTTTTATGGATACCTAGTTGCATTAAAGCATTTCTAAACCCAAAAGTCTAATATTCTGCAGCTTACCATTTTTAAATTTGCTAGCTGCATTTGTTTTTTTCGTTTTCAGGCTTTTTTTGTTTGAATCTGTGAATAAGACATATCCTGCCTCTGCATGGATATACTCACTCCAATATTTCTATGAAAGTATGGTTGTCTCGCTAGGTTGAACTTTAAAAATGTCTACCTTTGTACACCTTCAATCAAGGACACTTACCTGTCAAGGGATTTAGTGCTTTCCTCACCCCGAGTCGATTCTTCAATCCACTTTGGGTGCAGGCACCGGCATCTTAACTAAGAGCAACCAGCAATGGCAGTGAAGCCTTGTGGCTTCAAAGCCGGTTTCTCTCTGCACACGTGTGAGCCCCGTTGCACTTTGTGAATGGTCCTGCAGACTTGGGACCTGTGATGGGATTTGTCCCAGAAGGTTTCAGAGGAAGGAGGGGGCCAAACTTCTGCTTGGATCTCTGTGACAATCTGACCGGAAGTGGGAGCGGGTACCTGTCAAAACCAGGTACCCGCTCCCCCCCCCCCACCAAAAAAAAGGGCTAAATGTTAAAGAGGAGGATGGAGGTTAGAAACAAGGGAAACTTCCCCTTTTTTGGTGAAGTTCCACTTTAACGGTATTTGTATTTTACACGAGAAGAATAAGATTGCTTTTGCTTTCAGGTCATCTCATGGGAAGTGATAAGGACACTGCATTTCTGACAGGGTCATCAGGTATTTTCTGTATGTGCTGAAATTTTTCTTAGCCTGATAAAAAAAAAAATGAATGCAGCCTTGTCTGCAATATATTACTATTATTATTATTCTACCACATGATTTATATAGTGCCAACAGTTTGCATGCCACGTTTTGAAATTAAAGTAGATAGTACAGTAACAATGAGGATGCTCATTAGCGCTTACAAGCTAAAATGAAGAATAATTAATAATTATTAAATATATATATATATATATATATATATATATATATATATATATATATATATATATATATATATACACACACAAACCATTGCATAGGTTAATGTTTTTGAAGAGAATCAGTCATGATCGAGCTTATGCTAGGCTCTGAATATTCAGTGCTCAATTATCATAATTGTGCAGGCTTCGCCATGAATTATTTTAATTGTCCCCTTATTTAGCTTTATTTACTCTGTCTGTGTCTGACCCTTGGCTCTGATAGTCAGCGGTTAGTGGTCTCCTGAGGTTTGTCCATTGCAGTGCTGCCAAAAGCCTGACCCGATGCTGACAACACGTAGTTATTAGCATGAGGTCGGGCACTTGACAGTAAGGCAGCTATCAGACCTGAGTTGACCTTTCACCCCAACTCTCAGAGAATGAGTCAGGCTCAGACAAAGTCAGCAAGCTAAATTGGGGAGAGGGGGGTCACATTAAAATATTTTAGCCCACACAATTACTACATAATACTTGATTAGATTACATAGACAGAATAATTAGATACTTGTATAAACCCAACAGTGACTTGTTTTGTTTGAATATGACCTGTTTTAGTCTATAGCCATCCATGATTTCCTAAATAATCAAAAACTTTATTTCTTGAAACCATAGTGATAGAGGTCACTTCATAGACAGGATTTTCCAAACTTCCAATCTCCAGGCTCATGTATTTGCAAATCAGTTTAAAACTGACCTTGCACTAAAAGGAAAGGTTTGCCTATTACATAGTGTCTCCTCCCCATCTCAAACCACTGCTTTACAGCTAGAAAAACCCAAATCCTCAGAACGATATTGCACATTTGGTTGCCCTGTGCCCCTATCATAAATGTATGGAATACAATACTTGTCATCTGTACCTAAATTACTGGAACCGTTGTTCCTAATGCTGCTTTCCATGTTACTGGGCTCTGTCAAAAATGATAGAAAATACATTTTTCAAAAAATGTGTTAACCACAGTTGGCACTAGGTTCAAGGGCACTCACAGCAGGTACCTACCTACTGAGTACCGAATGGAGTAACAAATTGAACTCCATTTGGCTCAGGAAAATAATACACAAGATACCTACACCCAAACTTGGGCTGCTTTGACTGTTCTCTAAAACTTTTGTGAACTTCAAACCTATCCCTTGGACTGGAGAACTCTTTATTTCCTTATTTTAATTTGGAACTAGTCGGGAAGAAACCACCGTTTGACCCCCATATCCTCCCCAGGCCTTACTTCACCCCTCAGCCTCTCGCCACCTACCCATTCCCTTTCCATGCTCACAGCTTTTCTATACTTACCATCACCTTTTCACATTCTTCTGCCCCTACCTTCACGAATCCACCTTTTCTGCCTCACTCACAGTCCCCTCTATTCAGCATTTCTTCTGTACTTCCTATATGGCTTACCCACCTGGGTCCGGAGACATCCAGCCCAAATTTCCACCAGCTCTATGCCTACACTTCTCTATTCTTACTCCTTGAAAAGGTGTTCTGAATATTCTTCATTTTACTAAGACAAAGGTGCTGATTTACTAAAGGCAAATAGACGATTTTAATTTGAAGGGAAGTTGCACTTTGCAATTTGCCCCAAAGCTTAATGAATGAGTTGAAGCTCTGCTGACTTTCATCGCCCAATCATGTGAAAACAAAAATGCTGTTTTTTTATTTTCCTTGCACCTGATTGGGTATTCTTTGAAGAACTTCATCACATTCACCAAGCTCTTAGGCAAATTCCCTTGCAAAGTGTAACTTACCTTGTAATGTACCCTCAGTAAATCAATCCCAAACTCTCAGGCAAATAGCTACACAGCAAGTCAATGCACTGTAGTTGCCATAATCTAGTGCTTGTTGGTAGACCCCTCCTCACTTTGATGGCCTGTATTCCCTCTTTTTTCTGCTTAAAACCCAATAAAATCAGAAAACAATTGTATTATAAATTGTTTAATAAAAAAAACACTTTTTTTCTGCTTTAGGCCAGGTTCACACTGGTACAACCACTCGACTTTGGGATCACATGTCGTATGATGTGTACAAATCAATGGTTCCCTATAAGAGCCATCTTACTGGTCCAACACAAGTCGTCCGACTTTGAAAAAGGTTCCTGCACTACTTTGGTCCGGTTTTGGTCCATTTTCAGCCCATTCAATATCATTGAAGTCAGATCAAAGTCGGATCATTGTCCTAACCATCCGACTTGTGACATCCTACATGGTGGTTACAGCAGCAGAAAAGGAATTTGTCACACTGGGATTCTTTTGATTGGTCAAAGGTCAAGTCAGACTATCTCAAAGTTCCAGCAAAATTGTATCTCGTTCATTCAAGTCGGATGGAAGTAGGACAAATGTAGGGCAAAATTGGATCGACAGTCGTACAACAGTGTCGTACTAGTGTGAACCTGGTCTAAAGTCCAATAAAATCTAAGAATTATTGTAAATTTTACTATTTTTTTAAATATAAATTTAATTATAAAATATAATATAACTATAATAAGAGTTTATATTTTATCTGGAAATGTTAGGGATCCCAAATCTTGTTAGAACATGCGTGAGCATCTTCTTTTGAGATTTGGATTTGCGACACTACATGATCTTGCTTGAAGGTTTGTGACGTCACCCTCTCCAGCCCTGAAGCCTGGGAAGGGTCTTTATTTATTTTTCCCACTTTTTTTTTTTTTATACAGCTTAGATACAAGGATTTTGAGATGTAGCGAGTGTGTGTCTTGCCTTTCATTGCAATATTTTTTTTTTCTACAATTGCTTTGGATCTGCTTGAATTAACTATGAAAAGACTCGCAACTGAACAATTGAAGGATGTCATAGAAATGCTTTAACCTCCCTGGCGGTATGATTCAGTCTGGAATTAGGTGCTGAAAGCGGTACAATTATTTTGCACGGAAATCTGGCTTTTATTTTGTAGTCCTGTAATTCTTAGGAATAACGCTATTAAATATGTTCAAACCAGAGTCTAGCAGACATCCCGGGTATGATAAAGTTTATAATATAATAAAGAATAATAAAAAGTATTCAATAATGTAATCAAATCCAAAAACACAGAAAATTTGACACTTTTTGGTTGCTATGGACAATCTCCAAATTCCAGGCAGTAAAAAACTGTATTTATAATATAAAAGTGCATGCAGGGCACTGCACAGACCACTAGGGACAAAGGGGGTGTGTATTTTTTAATACAGCACTGTAATCTGTAAGATTACAGTGCTGTGTGTGTTTTGTGTGTTTTTACTTTTTTGAATTTGCCGCCGTTCTCCGTTCCCGTGCGCCGTAACGCCGCAGGGAACGGAGCTCGGCGGCATTCGGGCATTGTGAATCGAGCGGAGGACAGCTCGATCACACAGCGTGGTGGACATCGCTGGATCCAGGCGACAAGGTAAGTAACTCTCCCTGTGTCCTCCCTGCATCGAGCGCAGCCATCCCGAGTCTGGCTCGGGGTTATCGCTCCTATCAGTATATTCCTACCCCGAGCCAGACTCGGGATTACCGCTAGGGGGGTTAATACACAACATGGAAACATTGATCCTCAGTATATTGCTCATACAGCACCTCCGATAGGAGTTTGTTGGCCCATACACTAAATATAATTCAAGATGCAAATCAAACTGACGTATAGCTGATGTATTCATACATTTCTCCAATTTCCTATTATATAAAACAGTAATTCTCTGTGGCTTTAGACTAACACAATGGGGGTTATTTACGAAAGGAAAATCCACTTTGCACTGCAAGTGCAATTGGAAGTAAATTCGCTGTAGATCCAAGGGGGACATGCAAGGAAAATAAAAAACAGCATTTTAGCTTGTACATGATTGGATGATAAAATCAGCAGAGCTTCCCCTCTTTTCAGATCTACCCCTCAGATTTAAATCGACTGCACTTCCAAGTGCACTGAAAGTGCAAAGTGGATTTGCCTTTCGTAAATAACCCCCAATGCTTTGTGATGAACCTGAATCCATAATATTTGTGTATGTGTACATACATCTACTTTATTTTCAGTTTTTTGTAGAACTGCTTAACCAAATAAGAAAAAAAAAAAAAAAAAACACTATACTCATCCTACAAAGTAAGCTGGGATGGTCCATTGCAAAAATACAGGACAGAAGTGGGTATTATACATATTACATTTAATTATAAACCTGGAAGTTGATTGGTTTCTATGCAGAGATGCATAGGATTTTGCACTCTCCACTTTCAGTAAATCAACCCCAGAGTGCTTTTTGTTGCACTTTATTTCATGGACACTTTTTTGAGGACAGCAATATGTTGGGACAAAATTGACGCTTCATCAAATTTTGGACGGGTTCAGGTTTAATGAAAAGTGTATATGTTATGATTTAACACTAGCTGGGTAGGATTGTCATTGTTGATTGTGTTTAATGTTTCATAAAAAAAAAATGTATTCCTAGTTCTACTAATTTCTTTGATTACACATTCACTTTGGTGTGCACTTAGAGCTAGGCACATATGGAGCAGCTTGTCTGGGGGAATTTGTTATTATTAAAGTGGGAGTAAACTCCCATGAATGACTTTTACCTATGGGTAAGCCTATAGTAAGGGCACTGTAAATATGGGCACTGTACTATGGGCACTGTAAATATCTCCTAAATGTGCACTGTTTAGGAGATATTTACTTTTGATGCAGCCAGTTACGTCACCGGCGCATGCGCTCTGAAAGAAAATGCCGTGACGTTCCTTCAGAGTCCTGTACTGCGAATGGTAGCTCCCATGCTGGAGTGACGTCATCAATGCTCCGGCCACTCACACAGCCGGAGTCCGCAAACCCAGAAGGAAGATCGGATGAAGATGGAAGCCCCTTTATCGGTGACAGCTCATTGATGGATATTAGCACATTATGGCATTGCCTTACAGGATTTTTTTTTAAAACAACAGTTTACTGCCGCTTTGATAAGCCTATGGTGTCGGTAACATTGAATTTTTTTGGCCTCTTATTTATTCATATAGTTAGCACAATATCCCATTTGGGAAAGGTCATTTCTCATAACTCCCCCCCAAAGAGCACTACATCAGTACCTGTACAGATCTGCAGTCATGATCATGCAGGAATGTCCACATACATTGTCTGAAATGACAAGGTGAGCTCAAAACTCACAATCCGGTGAGGAAATTTGGTTCTAGTGGAAAGTTTTTGGCATTCCTGTAGGCCAAAAATTTAGACAAGTTGAAGAAGGCTTTTGGATTCTAACCAATACAACCAAACAGCATGAGCAGCCCCAGACAGCTATTCCTATGGTTTATCAGAGAATCTTTCTACTTGAAATTTGAATGAACTTCTACAAAACCTACAAAACAGAAAGAATCTTGTAGCTGTGTTCCCTTTGGAAAGCGTGACTACTCATACAAAGTAGACAAGGCTTGTAATAATCGTTAAGCGTGTTTTTTCATCTCTTCCTGGCTAAGGATCTTTAACAAACATTCGTATATTGTTATCTTGATGGAGGTGGCATTTCGTAAGCGGTTTCCATGTCATTAAACATTACGAATATGACGACTCCCTCTACTTATGCATGTAATGAACTTCAGGCAAACTTTCGGCATTTATATTTAGCAATTAGAAATGCGTGTAGATAAAAGGAACTATTAGAGGAGAGCTTTTGTGTCTCTGAGCTGATTTCTGCGATTCTTTAGAGAAAATAACATGCTGTCTATCTATCTTACAGCAGAGCAATTGTTTTTACTGCTAAAGGGATGAAGGCATTGTGGGATACATGGCTGCTTACAGTTAATTTTTTCAGCTCTTTTTTTTCCCTACATCTAATTCTCAAAACTCATAGCCCTTGTACACACGGTTGGACATTCCGACAACCAAATCCGTCGGATTTTGTCTGACAGATTTTGTCCGAAACTGTTGCATACACACAATTGGACAAAGTTGTCAGAAAATCCGATTGTACTTAATGTGATGACGTTATTTCGTTAGGACGGGACTGCGTTCAGGCTAGTAGCCAATGGCTTTGGTCTAGGAATTTGTTCTGAGCATGCATGGCACTTTGTCCAATCAGAAATTCTCTACACATGATCGTACAAAATGTCATGGTCCGTCGGATACTCCAACGGAAACTGTCCGATGGAGCCCACACACTGTCGGATTATCCGACAACACGGTGTGTACAAGGGCTTAGACCCCTTTCACTCTGGAGTGGTTTTCAGGCACTTTAGCACTATAAATAGCCTCTGCTAAGCGCCTAATAACCGATTCCCATTCATTCCGGTGTGCCTTTTCACATTGGAGTGGTGCACTTGCAGGACGCTCCGAAAGGTTCCGCAAGCAGATATCTTAGGGGTGGGTTGGAAGTGCTGTATTTAGTGGGGGGCAAAAAAGGACATACATTTTGTTTGGGTACAGCGTTGCACGACCACACAATTGTCAGTTAAAGCAATGTAATGTCGTATCGCAAAAAATTGCCTTGTCAGGAAGGGGGCAAATTCTTCTGGGGCTGAAGTGGTTAAACAGCAATAAAGCGCCGCTAAAACAAGCAGCGCTTTAGCGTGAACGGACGGGCGGCTCAGTGTGAAAGGAGTCTTAGCCTTAAACTTTAGCTTCTAATTGGAAAATGGCAAATTAACCCACCAAGTCTCGGATCACAAGAAGACTGCCTTAACATGCATTGTATATATCAGAGAACAATTTTGAAGAACAATTTGAAGTCACCTTGTAAACTTGGGTAAACTCTTTATCTCGAGTTTAGCTGCATTTCTTTTACAGGACTTTTAAATGGAGGTAAAATTTTGACTGAAAAAAAAAATGCTCTTAAACGCAAACGCGGCTAAACGCGGTATGCAAACTGGGCAAAACTGACGTTTTAAACGTCGGTTACTATCTGTCACGTTAAATCATTCATTCACGTCCCATGTACATTAAGGGCTCTTTCATGCAGTAATGTCCGTCTTCACAGACTCGGCAGAGATTGCTCAGTGGATCCCCGCTGAGCCGGTGGGTGACACTGTGCAGAGATGGACCTGTCAGAGCCTTCGCTCTCCTCTATGGGGGGATTGGATGAAAACGATCTGCCTGTCCGTTTGCATTTAATCCGCCAGATGGATCGAAAATATGGTTTCCATCCGTCTGGATTTATGTGTGCCGTTTCTGTCTCCTCTGCATGCCGGGTCATTATGTTACACTGAGAGCGGCACAGAGGGAAGCCTTGGGGTGCTGCACTCTGATCCTCTCCTTCCTGGTTCTCCCCCTTGTGACTGTATAAGATGTCACATAGGGGAGTGAAGCAGAGCAGCATCAAGCTAAAGACTTGGTTTCGACGCTATGGCGCATGCGCGCGATTTGGACAGGGAAACAAAGTAATGAAATGACGTCCAAAAACGATTCAACATACAGGAGTATGAAAGGCACGGCCAACGCCCGGAAGACACTAAATAATAACAAATTAGAAATAAGGTATTTGCAAACATTGTTTTTGCGTAATTTAAATGTGTGTGGCTTAGCAATCATTTACAATATTTATATATTAAAAAAGAAAAAGTTACGGGGTTTACTTCCTCTCTGAGATTTTAGAAAACAGAGCGTGGAGAGCTGATATGACACACTGCAGAGCTCAGTGAGGAGAGCTCTGAGAGCTGATTGGATGGAAGGAACACCCCCCCCCCCCCCCTTCACACACAGGATTTATCCTGGAACTCCCTCCCCGTCTCCTTTTTAACTCTTGGTATCAGGAGAACTTGTCAGAAGTGAATCGTGCAGATAGCAGAGGATTGGGGCAGCAGACAGAAATTACATGAAGGGTTGGTTTTACAAATAGACGTTGCACTCTGCATGAGCAGTTGCTCCAAAGCTTAGTAGATGAGAAGACACTCTGCTGACTTCCATCATCCAATTATATGGAAGAAAAAATGCATATTTATTTATTTCCCTTGCATGTGATTGGGTATTCTTTGCAAAGTGAAGCTTTACCTCATTTACTAAGCTCTAGAGCAGTGATGGCGAACCTTGGCACTCCAGATGTTTTGGAACTACATTTCCCATGATGCTCCACTACAATGCAAAGTGGATGAGCATCATGGGAAATGTAGTTTCAAAACATCTGGGGTGCCAAGGTTCGCCATCACTGCTCTAGAGCAACTGCACTTTGCAAAGTGCACAGACTATATGCCTTTAGTAAATCAACCCCTTAGAACACTGGATTGAAGTACACACTATAGAAGGATATTCTTTGTTCATATTTCATGTCTACAATCACTATAAAATAAATGTCTGGCATCCTTTTACTAAACAAAGCCAGTTTGGACACATTAAAATAGTTATAAAAGGCAAAAAACATTTATTTTTTACCCAAATGCATTCACTGCATTAAATACTTAAGGAATGCCCCATAGCACATTAACTGCTACAGAGTGGCCATTCTGTGCAAAAGCACACATATATACGTGATTCTGCACTTACACCTATGGGGGGGGGGGGGGCAGCTTCTGCTGTGGTTACTCAAAGCACATACAGTAAACAAAAACACGGGCTAGGCACACAGCTAACCATTTGATCACCCTAGATTACCCCCTTCCCAGCCTGTTACGTCAGTATAGTGACAGTGCATGTTTTTTTTTAGCACTGATCACTGTATTAGTGTCACTGGTCCCCAAAAAGGGTATTTGATTGATTGCCGCCATTACTAGTATAAAAATAAATAAACATGGCATAAATATATTGTTGATTAATTCAACTTTTATTTATAAATATGGCATGTTCCACATGATTGTAAAAAAAAAAAAAAAAAAAAAAAAAAGGATGGATTCTGTTTATCCTATTATACATACCATCAGTTGCCTATGCCAAGCCTCATTCAAAGTCACACTTGTTCTTTCCTCTTTTTTTGTATTCCATAAATATATATCATAGTTTGTAGATGCTATAACGTCACGTAAACCCATCAATATAAACTTACTGGGATTTTTTTTTTATACCAAAAATATATGATATATAATAATGTAGCAGAATACATATTGGCCTTAATTTATGAAGATTTTTTTTTTTTCATAGGATATATTTTTTTTGCACAATTGTGTTTTTTTTTTTTATAGTGCAAAAAATAAAATAAAATAAAATACTACCAAAAGAAATTAGTGCAAAAAATAAAATACTACCAAAAGAAAGCTCTATTTGTGGGGGAAAAATTACATAAATTGTATTTGGGAACAGCGTTACATGACTGCGCAATAGTCGAGTAAATTGACGCAGTGCCGTATCACAAAAATTCAAGTTAGACTTAGCCCTTGTACACACGGTCGGAAATTCTGACAACCAAATCCGTTGGATTTTGTCCGACGGATTTTGTCCGAAACTGTTGCATACACACGGTCGGACAAAGTTGACGGAAAATCCGATTGTACATAACGTGATGACGTTATTTCGTTACGACGGGACTACGTTCAGGCTAGTAGCCAATAGCTTTGGATCTGAGCATGCATGGCACTTTGTCCGTCGGAGTAGGCTACACATGATCGGAGTATGTCCGATCGGAGCATTTTGCTGGAAAATTTTACGGACAAGTTGGAAAACTTGGTCCGTCAGATACTCCGACGGAAACAGTCCGATGGAGACCACACACAGTCGGATTATCCGACAAAACGGTCCGATAGGACACATTCCGTCAGAGTCTCCGACTGTGTGTACAAGGGCTTACAGGTAACTCGTTTTCCAGGAGTGTTTCAGGACAGCACCTGAGAGTGGCTCCACCTACCAGGAAACAGGAAACACAAACTCCACCCTTGTAAAAGGAGGCTTCTCCTCACAGCTCGTCAGTTGTAGCAGAGTACCTCCAGCCCAAGCTGGAACACATAATCAGAATATGGTTAGTCCCAGCAAATATATAAACAAGAAAAAGGGTGGGTCGTTGCTGTCCTGAAAGACTCCTGAAAAACAAGTTACCGGTAAGTCTAACTTGAATTTTCCCTAAACGTCTTTCAGGACAGCACCTGAGAGGATAATCAAGACTTACCAACTAGGGAGGAACAGCCTGCAGGACATATCTGCCAAATGCCTGATCACCGGCTGACAGAAGATCCAGTCTGTAATGACGGACAAACATTGGATAACTTGACCACGTAGCTGCCTTAAAAATTTGATCTGGGGTGGCACCAGCTTTTTCTGCCCATGTAGTGGCTGGAACTCAAGTAGAGAGTCGAATTCCTGGCAGGGGAGACAAACCCATCTGGGAATACGTTTCTTAACTAGGTGATTTTAGTCATCTAGCAAATGACCCCTTTGATGCTTGGCAGCCCTTTCTGTTGCCAGAAAAAAGAACAAATAAAGAGTCCGAAGACCTAAAGTCCCCTGTTATTTCCAAGTAATGTAATACAATTCTTCTTGCATCTAAGTTATGGAATAAATTCTCCTTTTTTCAAGAAGGATTTGAACAAAAATTCGGCAGGGTGATTTCCTGCAACCTATTATGAACTGACGCTACTTTTGGCAAAAAACCCCGGATCTGTTTTAAGTACAATCCTGTCTGGGTAAATTAACAAAAAAGGTTCCTTTACTGATAGAGTGTGTAGTTCACTGATTCTTCTTGCAGACGTAACTGCAACTAAGAATACTGTTTTAATAGTTAAATTCCTTAACGAGATTGTCTGTAATGGTTCAAAAGGATCTTTTGTGAAGGCTTGCAAAACTACTGACAGGTCCCATTTAGGAAAATGTTTAGTAGGAGCTGGTCTGGACCTAGTAAGTGCCTTAGGCTACTTCTACACTGGGGCGGGCGGTTGTCGTTTTAGGGGTGCTTTTAACTCACACTAGCAGCCGAGAAAGGGTTAAAAACACTCCTACAGCGCTGCAAAGATGCAGCTTGCAGGACTTTTATCCTTCCTGCAAGCGCACCGCTCCAGACTGGAGAGACAGGAGAGGCTCTTTACAGGCGCTATGTGTGTGAAAATAGCCTTAAAGAATCTGGTAACCAAAGGAACTGAAGAAGTTTTTTTCTAGGTATACTCCCAGGGCAGCCACCTGCACTTTAAGAGTACTAATCGCAAGACCTTTGTCTGCACCATTTTGTAGAAATTCCAAAATCAACACAATATCTTCTAAGGTTCGGTTTGACGAACGATACTAAAAGTGTAGACTCTCCAAACTTTAGCAAAAATATCTCTAGATACTTTCTTTCTACTGGTGAGTAAAGTGGATACTAGAGGCTCTGACAATCCTTGGTTCCTTAACAACTGTGCCTCACTCCTCAGATACTAGGCAGTGAGACTTAATCTGGCTATATCCGGGTGGAAAACTGGGCCTTGAAGTAGTAACTCCTGTCTGAGAGGAAGCTGCTAGAAAGGCTCTTTTTGGCCAGAACGGAGTGATCAGAATTATTGACGTTTTTCCTTTCCACAATACCAGTGGAATCTGCTGAAGGGGGGGGGGGGGGGGGTGCATAGCCCAGATGAAAGTTCCAGGGATGTGCTAAGGCAGCTATCCCTAGTGAGCCACTGTCTAGATGCAAAGAAAACAACTGAGGGAGCTGAGCATTTTCTTTTGATGCAAGCAAGTCCACTTGTGGATGCCCCCACATCCTTGTGATCAATGAGTGATGAATCATTCTGCTTCCTAAATTTTTTGTCTGCTCAAGAAGTCTGCTACATCGTTTAGCATGCCTTTGAGATGCAATGCTTCTTTGCCCACTCCAGGATTTCTGATGACAGAAATAGAAGAGGTTTGCTCCTTGTGCCCCCCGTTTGTTCAGGTATGCCAGGGTAGTGGCATTGTCTGATAGAATGTGCACATGGGAGCCCAGGAGGTTTGAAGAGAAGACAACCAATGGTAGAACGACTGATTTTAACTTCCTCCAGTTTGAGGACCTTCCTGCTTTGGATCGGGACCAAATTCCCTGTGCTATATTTTGATCCCAGTGGGCCACTCCATCCCCAACTGCTGGCATCTGTCGTGACTCTTTTTTCTGTTGGAAAAGATCATAGTAAGCTCTTTGACAAAACTGACTGACTTCGCCAACACCAAAAGGTCCTTTTGACCCTGGTAGGTAGTTTTACTTTTGTGTCTAAGGTTTCTGGGCTGTGATCCCAAACCTTTAAGAGAAAACGCTGGAGGGTCCTAAAATGGAGCCTTGCTCATTGAATGGCCGGCATTGTTGAAGTTAAGGTTCCCAGGGCTGACATAATCTTTCTGATTGATATCTTCTAGTTTGTTTGTAACCTGGCTACTATACTCATGACTTTGTTTTTCTTTTCTTCTGGAAGAAAAAACCTTTGTTCTACAGAATCTATTTGATAACCTAGAAACTTAACTTTCTGAGCTGGATTAAAATTTGATTTCTGAAGGTTCACAATCCAGCCCAAGGCTTCCAAATGATTGCGGGCCTTGGCCAGGTCTACCTGCAATTTTCCTCTGGGAGGTGCAAAGAAGAGGGGGTTCTCCAGATAAGGGATTACCGCAATTCCTTATAGATGGAGAGGAGCAAGAGCTTCCACCATTAATTTTGTAAATATTCGTGGGGCAAATGAAAGACCAAAAGGGAGGGCCTGGAATTGTAGATGCAGAACCTCCTTCCCCATATTTATTGCCAGCCTGAGGTACTTTTGAGACTCACAGGCTATAAGCACATGCAGGTACGCATCTCTTAAGTCTGAGGCCATGAAGTATCCTTTGACTAAGAGATTTCTGACCAAAAAATGGAGTCCATGCGGAACCTCCTGAATCGGACTGACCTGTTTATCTGCACTCCACCCCCCTGAAAGGTGCCAAATGTGACACCAGAGGGGGGGAGGGTTTCCGAAAAGTGGAAGTTCCATTTTTGTGTGGACCTCCGCTTTAACCACTTTGGAACTGTGCTACATGCAATGCTGTACCCAAATAAAGTGTATATAATTTTTTTTTGCACACAAATAGAGCTTTCTTTTCATGGTATTTGATCACCACAGTTTTTTTTTTTTTTTTTTTTGCAATATAGAGAAAAAAAGATCAAGAATATTTAAAAAAACGCCAATTTTATTTTACTTTCTGCTATAAAACATATGCACTAAAAAAAAAAAAAAAAAAAAAAAAAAAATTTAATTTCTTCATAAATGTTGTCCAAAATGTATTCTGTTACAAAAATCTCAATAATGCCCTGTACACACGGTCGGACATTCCGACGACAAAATCAAAGTCCGATTTTTTGGCCCAAACGGATTTTGGCCCAAACTTGTCTTGCATACACACGGTCACACAAAGTTGTTGGAAAATCCGATCGTTCAGAACACAGTGTCGTAGAACACATACGACGGGACTATAAAGAGGTCAGTAGCCAATACTCTAGCTTTCGTCTCATAATTTATTCTGAGCATGCGTGGCACTTTGTCTGTCAGAATTGTCTACACACGATCGGAATTTAAACGATCGGATTTTGTTGTTGGAAAATTGTAGATCCAGCTCTCAAACTTTGTGTGTCGGAAATTCCAACGGAAAAAGTCCAATGGAGCCCACACATGATTGGATTTTGCACCAACAAGATCCGATCGTACATTTTCCGTCGGAAAGTCCGACCGTGTGTACAGGGCATAAGTGTATATTGATTGGCTTCGCGTGAAAGTTATAGCACCTACAGTACATAAACTGGAATTATTATTTTGAATATTTTTTTTTTATACTACTAATGATCATGACCAGCGACTTATAATGGGACTGCTGCAACGCAGCCCACGGTTCCTTCCTACATATTACATATTTGGTGGGAGTGTCCGTTAATCCAAGCATACTGGAAAGAGGTCCATCGTACCATAATCAAAGTCACTACACACCACCCAGAATTCACCCCAGCTCAATACCTACTACATCACACGTCACTATTCAAAAGAACTTATTGGAAATCTCTCATTTTACACATGATTACACCCAATGCATCCCCAGACACTGAAGATCCACAATACCTCCGACTATTGAGGAATGGTATAGACAACTTGACAGAACGGAAGAAATGGAAAGACTGGTTCACCAAGCACATGACAGATATTATAAATTCACCCACACATGGGCCTGTTGGATAAATGTCAAAGATTCAATAAACCACACTTTCGCTATCACCTTAAGGCCGCCATGATGTAATACTGAGATAGATGACCCGAGAATCATATTCAGGTTCCGTCTTCCCTCTACCCCTCCTTATTGCTTGCTACCCCTGCCCTTACCCCATCCTCTCCTCTAGGATGCTTAGCTCCCTTCCCCACTTTCCCTCACACTTTACACCCACTTGACCCGTAGGGTCACATCCTTCCTTATCCTCGTCAGAGCCAAGGCTTTTGACTTATGTCAACACTGTCAACACTGCAAAATTCAGACACGTCCATTGGGTTAGGTATGACCCATTCCTTGAACTATGTCCAGGCTCCGAATGAACAGTCCTATTTAGGTAACGGTTCTTTCCCATCCACAGTGTGTTCCCCATAGGGGTGGATGGCTTGATTGGAGACTTGACATAGATGCGGTTGATCACCAATAGATGCATCCCAATGTGCCACTACATCCGTACACATCCTTGACCTGAGCTTTTGCATGAAACAGGATATGCTACATCTGCTTCTGTTTCCTGTATTACAGAAAATAACTGCAGAACCCTGCAGAACCCCACATATCACCTCGGATTATAGGTTATCTCCCCTCTGGGCGTTTAGGCTATCCACCTTTGTAGTCCATTACTATAGGCACATGCTAAATGAATCAGTTGTTCGATTAGACGGACAACAAATGTTTTGTCTTTTTTTTTTTTTGTTTCTCCTTTTTATTCTGTACGCTATATTTGGGTCTGTGACCCCTCAAAGCACCTTGTCCCCATGTTGATGAGGACAAGGGCCTCATCCTCACAACCCTGGCCGGTGGTTATGAGGGTCTGCAGGCGGGGGGCTTATCAGAATCTGGAAGCCCCCTTTAACAAGGGGACCCCCAGATCCCGCCCCCCCCTGTTTGAAATGGTAAGGGGGCACAAAAATACCCCTACCATTTCACAAAGAAAGTGTCAAAATGGTTAAATAAGACAAACACACTTTTGAAAAATTCCTTTATTAAAAATAAAAAAAATAAAAAAAATAAAAAAAAGATTCCAGCGGTGCTAATCCACTCTTGCTATCCAGCGACGAATCTCCGGGGTCCAGCGATGGATGATCATATCCAGCGACGGGGGATCTCTCAGTCCAGCGCTGTCCATACATCCTTCTTCTGTCTCCATTGCGGAGACACTGCGGAGATCCCAGCGCTGACGTTTCTTATATTAGGAGGGCGGGGCCACTCGTCACCTGACCCCGCCCCCTCTGACGCTGGTGAAGGGAGCCAGGGGTTCCCCAGTGACGTGTGGGTGACCCCGCCCCCTCTGATGTAACGGAAACCTGCTAATTTTTTTTTTTAATTTGACACGGGGTTCCCCTTAATATCCATGTCAGACCTGAAGGGCCTGGTAATTGAATTTAGGGGAACCCCCACGCTTTTTTTCTTTTTTTTATCAATGAATGAATTAATTGTCGGCTAATACAGAGAACACTCATTGAGTGTTCTCTGTATTACGGGGAGCCGACAATTTAGCCGCAAGTGATTTTAAAAGACTTTTTTTCCTGCACAAATGACACTTTGTGCAGGGACAGTTCTAAGCACCAGAAACATGCGCCCCTTCACAGGCATACTATAGATACCCCCCAGCTACGAAATTTAAAGGAATATTACACTTTTATTGTTTCACTTTAATCATTATTAAAATCACTGCTCCTGAAAAAACGGCCGCTTTTAAAACTTTTTTTTGCATTGATCCATGTCCCCTGGGGCAGGACCCGGGTCCCCAAACACTTTTTAGGACAGTAACTTGCATATTACCCTTTAAAATTAGCACTTTAGATTTCTCCCATAGACTTGTATAGGGTGTTCCAGCTTTTCGAATTTCCGGCGAACAGCCCAAATTGTTCACTGTTCGCTGAACAGGCGAACAGGCAATGTTCGAGTAGAACATGAGTTCGACTCGAACTCGAAGCTCATCCCTACTCTCACATCACCTCCTTCCCACAGCAGTCTCCACTGCCCCTCTCACATCACCTCCTCTCCACAGCAGTCTCCTCTGCCAGAACTGTGGAAAAATATCAAGACTTGACAGAGCGCAGACCTAAAACAGTGCTTACTGGCAATGGCTGTAGATGTGCTAGAACTCTGAACTGTCATTTACAGTGCTTTTTAAACCTAAACTGTTAATATAAAATCTATACAGAAAACAATGAAATAGATAAGTCCGTGTTTTATACGTGTTTTGTCCCTGTCAAATTGATATTTATGTTCCATAAATACAGAATATAGAAGTCCCAGCAGAAGACAAATTGGTCCAATACACTTGCAGTCATGTAACAAATTCACGCAACAACCACAGTCCTGGAATCAAAGGGGAAATAAACAGGCCAATTAAGCTAGATGAACTTTTCAAGAAGTTAAACGAAGACACCTGCCGTGACATAGAAGCAAGTAAACACAACACATTTCATTATTTTGGTTATGCAAAAGAGGTTTTACTTGGCAGCTGGAGATAATTACTATCGGGGAGGTCACACAATGGTACAGAAATGTCTTAACAGGCAGCACATGCAAGAGATGTGTGCTGGAAGGTATGACAGAGGGCAGTATGTGCAGAAGAGGAGTGCAGAGGGTATGACAGTGGGCAATACGAGCAGAAGAGGAGTGCAGGGAGTATGACAGGGGCAATATGTGCAGAAGAGGAGTGTGAGGGTATGATGAGGGCAATGTGTGTATTAGATGAGTACAGGG
Organism: Lithobates pipiens; assembly: GCF_037356315.1. Classification (NCBI taxonomy): domain Eukaryota; kingdom Metazoa; phylum Chordata; class Amphibia; order Anura; family Ranidae; genus Lithobates; species Lithobates pipiens. The sequence continues at coordinate 496,861,648 of NW_027507718.1, read as the reverse complement.
GGCATGACATGGGCAATATGTGCAGAAGAGGAGTGCAGGGAGTATGACAGGGGCAATATGTGCAGAAGAGGAATGTGAGGGTATGATGGGGCAATGTGTGTAGGAGACGAGTACAGGGGGCATGACATGGGCAATATGTGCAGAAGAGGAGTGTAGAGAGTATGACAGGGGCAATATGTGTAGGAGAGGAGTACAGAGGGTATGACAGGGGCAATATGTGCAGAGGAGTAGTGCAGCAGCTTCCCCTGCTCGGCGGCCTCCCGTTCTCCTGCTTTCCATGGGTCATCAAAGAAATGGCGGCTTCCATTTCCTCCATCCTCCTCACGCCCAATTGGGAGTCTTCTATTTTCAGCCAATCGGAAAACGGGTCTCACAAGATTAGCTGTTGTAACATACCTGGGTGGGCTTCGGTCACACTCTCTGCCACCCAAGCCCACCCTATTTTGAAGCCTATTAGAGCCTCTGCCTCTAATCAGGTTCTTAAAAAAAAAACCTGGCCGCTGTAATTCACGTGTGGGGGGCCCTGAAAGGGCCGGACAAATGAATAGGGGGTGGCCATGGCGGCCATGGATATGAATCTATCCATTGCGTATAGGGGAGTGGCTTGGAGACAGGGGGCAGCACCCGGGCGAGCCTAATGGATGGGCCACCCCTGATGTGTAGGCACATAGGTAGTGCACATGAGCGCATTGAACATACACTGCTAGAAAGGAGAGTTTTGGGAGCTCAAGAAGGACGTTACAAGCAGACAGAAAAACACAGAAAAACAATTTCATGACAAATTGATTACAGGGTGTGAGCTGGGGATAGGTAGCAGGTACAAAACTCTCTGGTCTGAGCACACATTTAGCCCTTGTTCACATTGGAGCTTTTTGTCATGCGATTTGACAGGTCAAATCACTTGACAAGTCACTGCCTATTGCTGGCACCGCTCCAGTCTGTGCGACGACCGACTTTGTGATGCAGCACCGATTTACAGGAGTAGTCCCTGCACTACTTTTGCCGATCTCGGGTGCGACTTTCCTAAACGTCTGGGCATGAAGCTGCACAGATGTCTTTCAAGCCGGGCCCAAAGTCGCACTGAAGTCACACTGAAATGCGGCTTTGAAATCGTTCAGCTTACACCATTTCAGCTTACACCAACCTTTCAGCTCTCCCAGACAGGATTTGTCTGTTCCCCAGGTTTGAGAGCTTTGATTGCACGTTCCAGGTGAGTGTAAATTGTCCCCCCCCGAGGGAGAGGAGCAAAACCTGAACTGGACCAAGGATCAGAGATCTCTAAATGTGTATGGGAGGAGCCTGGGAGATATGTAAACCTCGAACAGGACTTTTCCTCCCCACTCTGGGGTTGATTAAGTAAGGGCAAATACGCCAAGGTCTTTGTAAAGTGCAGTTGCTCCAGACCTTAGTAAATGAGCAGAAGCTCTGCTGACTTCCATCATCTAATCATGTGCAAGCAAAAATACTTATTTTAACCACTTGCTTACTTAAACCCTCTTCCTGCCCAGGCCAATTTTCAGCTTTCAGAGCTGTCTATCAAGTTAAATTGTTCAGGAGATGTACATTAAGCCTTGCTGATGTGCGTTGATGAGGCTGCACTGATGTGCACTGATAGGGTGCACTGATGGGCACTGATAGGTGGCACTGAAGGACACTGATGAGATGGCACTGGTGGGCACTGATAAGTGGCACTGATGGGCACTGGTAGGTGGCACTGAGAGGTAGTACTGATGGGTGGCACTGAAGGGCACTGATAGGCAGCACTGATAGGTGACACTGATGATGGTGCACTGATGGGCACTGATAGGTGACACTGATGTACACTGGTAGGTGGCACTGATGGGTGGCACTGAAGGGCACTGATAGGCAGCACTGATAGGTGAAACTGATGATGGTGCACTGATGGGCACTGATTGGCAGTGCTGATGGACACTGATAGGTGGCACTGGTGGGCATTGATAGGGGGCACTGATAGGCAGCACTGATATGCACTGTTTGGTGGCACTGGTGGGCACTGGCAGGTGGAACTGCTTAGCAGCAGTGAGAGTCCGTGTTCGGGGTCGATATCCCTCTGACAGAAGCCACTTCAGTTTAGATTATGATCTTCTGTTTACATCACATGATCAGCTGTCATTGGCTGACAGCTGATCACGTGGTAAGGGGCCAGGAATGACTAGCTGATCACAGAGCACACCGCGCACGTCCCCCATGCCACACGCACCCCCCAGGGGGCACGCAGGCAGCCTACACACGGGAGGACTTACATTGATGCCCTCCTGGCAATTTAGACCCGCACTGTAGCCATCTTTCAGCTATAGCGCGGGCGTGAGGAGGATCATTTTCCTTGCACGTGATTGTGAATTCTTTGCAACTTTCTTCATTTACAAAGCCCTGGAGCAACTGCATTTTGCAGAGTGCACAGTCTATTTGCCTTTAGTAAATCACCCCCCCCCCCCCCCCGCTACAAAGGCCATTAGGTAATGGATGCGTATGGAGTATTATTATTTTTTTGTAAAGGACAATGTTTAGTATTACTGTCAATTTCTTCAACAAGATTTTTTGGGTCTTACAAGAAGTAGGGAGCCAAGCGAACATCTAATGATGATAGAGTTTAAAAATGGAAAATGCATGCATTAAGCTAGATAGGGTACACAGCAGTAGTTGTGGAAACAAAGAAATAGATGATTCTGTGTTGCCATGGAAATCATACTGTATAAAAAGAAAGTTGTCACGGCGTGGAAAGCTTCTACTTTTTCTTAAGTCGCTACTCAGTGGAAGAAGGAAAATAAAAAAAAAATCTTTCAACCAGTTCTAATAGCTACTTTCTACTCCCATTAACATTTTTTTATTTTTTTGTGTATTTCCCATTCTATATACTATGTGTGCTTTTTTTATATTTTTTTTTATTTATTTTTTTAACAATAAAAAAGCATGAAGCCATTCCTTGTACAATAAGAGCTGTGATTAGGGTAGTTCTCGTTAAGCTGTGAACAGGCAGGAAGCAGATGATGGAGCTCCATGCTCCTTTTCATATGTTTACATGTCTATTCTCAGCTGTGCTGTTGATAAAAGTCTGTTGTTTACTGAGTTCAATAGCTGAAGCTGAAATTTATACACTTAACCACTTGCCGACAGCTGCACGCCAATATACATCGGCACAATGGCATCGGTGGGCAAATGGACGTACCTGTGCGTCCCCTTTAATTGGCGGCGCCTGCGGCATACAGCGTGACCATGCCCATGGGTCCCCAGGACTCGATGTCCGCCAGTGTCCAACGATTGTGTCACGGAGCCGCAGAATAAGGAGATGCCTATGTAAACAAGGCATTTCCCCATTCTGCCTTGTTTACTGTCATCTGGAGCAGTGATCGCTGTCATGTCAGTGGTAGTCCATCCCCCCACCCACAGTTAGAATCACTCCCTAGGACACACTTAATCCCTTGAACGCTATAACTTTTGCACAAACCAATCAATATACGATTATTGTTTTTTTTACCAAAATTTTTTTGTAGAAGGATACATATCAGCCTAAACTGAGGAAAAAATGTGTTTTTTTTAATATATATATTTTTGGGGGATATTTATTATAGCAAATAATGCTTTTTTTTTCAAAATTGTTTCTCTTTTTTGTTTATAGCGCAAAAAAAAAAAAACGCAGAGGTGATCAAATACCACCAAAAGAAAGTGCTATTTGTCAGGAAAAATTGTCAGAAATGACTCGTGCAGATAGCAGAGGAACGAAGTAGCAGACAGAAGTGACACTTTGTGCTCTGGATTGAGACAAGTACACACTATAGAGGTATACGATTTGCTCATGTTTCATGTCTAATGCCCCGTACACACGATCCGACTTTCTGACGGGAAATGTTGGATGTGAGTTTGGACAATCCGACCGTGTGTATGCTCCATCGGACAATTGTTGTCTGACTTTCCACCAACAAATGTTGGCTGGCGTGTTCTCAAATTTTCCACCAACAAATGTGTGTTGTCGGATTTTCTGATCGTGTGTACACAAGTCCTTTAGACAAAAGTCCAAAGTACAAACACGCATGCTCGGAAGCAAGGATGAGCCAGAAGCGGAAGGTCTTGTAAACTAGCGTTCGTAATGGAGAATTAACATTCGTGACGTGGCAAATTATGAAATCTCTAAATGCAGCGCACAATTCTCTTCTTCTTTAATGGGATAATAATGAAGCTGCTTTGCTGGTGAAACTGATGGAGTTATTGCAAATTTATTTTCAATGGCTTTTTTTTCTAGTGATATTAAGAATAATATTATTATGTTTTGTTTTTGTTTTTTGTTTTTTATTTGTGCAAGTTACCACAACACTATTATCCCGTAGTTTATAAAATCAAAGATAGAACTATGTTGGTGTCCCTTGTCAATTTTAAATTGTATTGTTTAAAATGTAACTGCTACTCCCAAACTGTCATTTGAAGGGCCGTTCAGAAACAAACTAAAAAAGCACGAAATGAAAAGCATGAAATGAAAAGCTCCAAATGAAAAACGAGAAAAGAAAAGCGCGAATCAACACTCACCAAATGTCTGCTAACGTGAAATTAGCAGAAGGAGCCCAAAGTGTGGCGCTAAAGAGCTGAAAAACCATGTAGTACGTCACTACGTTGGTAATTGTTGGCCAACATTTGTGTGACTGTGTGTATGCAAGACAAGTTTGAGCCAACACCCTTCGGACAAAATTCCACGGCTTTGTTGTCGGAAAGTCCGATCGTGTGTACGAGGCTTTAGGTTTACAACCACTTTAACTTTTTTTTTTTTTTTTTTTTTAGGTTTATATTTTCTTTCAGATGTCTTACTTTTTCTTTTTCTTTTTTCTTTTTACTATTTATATAAAATATATGGCTTACAGCTAAACATTTATTACAGAATAAACCCTTAACACATGTCACATCATATTTTGCACTTTCTAGCAGGAGCTGTTTGTCTTCACACTGTCTCTCTAACTAAACCTCTCTATGCTGTCTGAAGACAGGCAGGGAAAGGAAATGGTCAATGCTCATTCACTTAAAGTGGAACTTTACCCATAACAACTTGATGAAAAAGAATGTTCTTTAGCAAGGAACATACATTCCACATTAATAATTATGCTACCAAGATTAGTGTGTGCTGTAAACTGCCTCCTGCTTCTTCTTGATGGAGGCTGCCATTTTGTTGAAGTCCGCAGTCCCTTAACAGCAGTAAACCATAAAACCATAAAGCAGAACTAAATGGTTTAAAAAACAAAAACAGTTACATTCCTGGAATTGGTAACTGTCACATTTGCTTGTGTCCTCAACCAAACTGTCAAACCATCAAATGGCTGGTGTCAAAACTGATCACATGTGCAGCACCATGGCAGTTGCAGATCAAACAGAAGAAGCTTCCTTGGCTGTAAAGGATAGGAGGGTTTAATTCTGCTTTAAGGCTGTCAGCAGATCGACATTTACATATTTGGCAGTGCTTAAAAATGCCTAAAAATGGAGAGCAACTGAGCATGTGCAGAGTAGGGTGAGGCAGTGTATTACTGGATTTTAAACAGTATAGGCACTTATTTCTAATGTTCTAATGGCTATAGCTTCAAAAGGGGCCAGCCTGAAGTCATATAGCAGGAATTCATAAAGTTCTACTTTAACCGCTTCAGCCCCGGAAGTTTTTACCCCCTTCCTGACCAGAGCACTTTTTGCAATTCGACACTGCGTCATTTTAACTAACAATTTCGCGGTCGTGTGACGTTACACCAAAACAAAATTGATGTCCTTTTTTCCCACAAATAGAGCTTTCTTTTGGTGGTATTTGATCACCTGTGCGGTTTTATTTGTTGCGCTATAAACAAGAAAAGTGCGACAATTTTGAAAAAATGCATTATTTTTTACATTTTGCTATAATAAATATCCCCCAAAAATATATAAAAATAATTTTTTTTCCTCAGTTTATGCTGATATGTATTCTTCTACATATTTTTGGTAAAAAAAAATTGCAATAAGCATTTATTGTTTGGTTTGTGTAAAAGTTATAGCGTTTACAAAATAGAGGATAATTTTATGGCATTTTTATTAATATTTTTTTTTTTTACTAGTAATGGCAGCAATCAGCAATTTTTATTATGACTGCGACATTATGGCGGACACATCGGACATTTTTGACACATTTTTGGGACCACTGTCATTTATACAGCAATCAGTGCTATACAAATGCACTGATTCCTGTGTAAATGACACTGGCAGGGAAGGCGTTAAACACTAGGGGGCGATCAAGGGGTTAAGTATGTCCTAGGGATGTCTTCTAACTGTGGGGGGATGGATGGGCTTCCACTGACATGACAGCGATCACTGCAACTCGATGACAGGGAGTGGTGATCTCTGTCATGTCACAAGGCAGAACGGGGAAATGCCTTGTTTACAAAGGCATCTCCCTGTGTGTAATGACACTGACAGTGAAGGGGTTAACCACTAGGGGGCAGTGTAGGGGTTAAGTGTGTCCTGGGGAGTGTTTCTAACTGTGGGGGGGCGTGGCTATGTGTGGCACGTCACTGATCTTTTCTCCCGATCACGGGGAGCAGAGATCGGTGACGGTGTCACTAGGCAGAACGGGGAGATGCTTTTTTACATTAGCATCTCCCCGTTCTTCCTCTCTGTGAGGCGATCGCAGGTATCCCCATGGCGATCGAGGCCGTGGGACCCACGACCTGACTCACGGAGGTCCTGGCCGGCACACACGTGATGGCATGGCGGCAAATTTAAAGGGACGTACAGGTACGCCCATTTACCCAGCCGTGCCGCTCTGCCGACATACATCCATCGGGAACCCGGTGCGAAAGTGCTGAAAGCTGAAAATTGGCCTGGGCAGGAAGGGTGTAAAAGTACCCGATATTGAAGCGGTTAAAAAAGTTATGCCCACTTTTCAGAGCAGCCCTCATACAATAAATGTTATATCATTTCATTATATTTTAAGTAGAAGTTTTCTATCATTTCATTATCTGGATTCCAATCCATACACATTTCGAGGTGCATGCACTAATAACTGAAATTTTCCCTTAGCTCCATTCAGGTATCCAGGAGGAGAACTTGCCAAGCCCGAGGTCAGCACGTATATACTTTTATTTAAACCCAAGCAATAAAAGCGCACAGAGATCAGTGAACACCTGTGTTGTCTGCCCGGGGTCTAACTGCTATCCGTCCTTTCTAATCAGCTTACGCTGCCTGCGTGTTCATGTGGTCCTGTTAATGTAAGTGTCAATTATCACTTATAAGATTTGCTTTTTTTCATACGCGCAGCACCAAAAGAAGCTTAAACAGCAGGATGGCTCTGACTCATTACAACTACAGTGCACAGCCACCTGCCTGGATAATGTTCATAACATCTTGTTTCTGCTCACTAAGTCTCATCGTCTGCCTCTTTTTCTGTTTTTTATTTTTTTTTTTTAATTCAGCTTAGTTTTAATGAAGCATTTTCCCTCGTTCCCTAATGACAGAAAGAATCAAATGGAATTTGGTGGAGAATAACACAACACTTAGTGACAATTTGCTGGAGGATGCAAATACAATAACAAAGTGTTATGATATTCGTGTTGCACACCTTAAAGTGGATGTAAACCCGCTCTCATCCTTTATAAACTACTGCAATGTTGGTTATCTAGAAGGATATACATGCCTCCTGCATGTATACTTATCTGTCAAATGTCTCCCCTCTGTCTGCTATGAGACCCAAAAAACTGCAGATTCTGTGGTTGGGTCTGTTGTCTGGAGCTTGGTGGGTGGAGTTGTGATGTCAGTAGACTCCCCGCCAGGGCTGGACTGGGACAAAAATTTGGCCCTGGACTTCATCCAGACCGGCCCACTTTAATTTTGTAAACACACACAAAAACAGTATATAAACTATACGCAATAGTGCAAAAAAATAAGTTACCGTGACCAGTGGCAGTAAATTCATTCATCAGTTACCATGATCAGTGGCATTCAATTTTTCATCATTTACAATGCCACTGGTCACGGTAACTGATGAATAATTTAATGCCACTGGTCATGGTAACTTATTTTTATTATGATTATTAATCAGTTACCATGGCCAGTGGCATTAAATTATTCATCAGTTACCGTGACCAGTGGCAGTACATTTACCCCTACCCCCGCCATGCTGCATGTTACAGAGATCACAGACAGACAGTAACAGACTCAGTTTATTATTAATCATGCAGCCTGCATCCCGTATGCAGGGCTGGACTTACCATTGTGCTTGACTGGGCTCAAGCCCATGGGCCCCACCCGATAGGGGGCCCCATGGGCCCTGCCGAGATACATAGCTGAGTGTACTCGGCTCCGCTCCACTCACAGTCACGCTCAGTCCCACCCTATGATGGACATAACACAGGGACTGGGCGTGACTGTGATCTGAGCCGAGTACACCCGAGAGCCGCCAAGAGGACCCGAGAGCCTCCAAGAGGACCCGAGAGCCGCCGAGATACACAGGACTCTTTATCTTGGCAGCGCCATTTTTAAACTTCAAGACTGCAATGACAAGGCTGCAAAGGACACTGGGGCAAGGCTGCAAATGACAAGGCTACAGCGACAAGGCTGTAAATGACACTGGACAAGGCTGCAGATGGATGGGCAAGGCTGCAGATGGACATTTAAATGTAATTTTTTTCCTTAAACTTCCCTCCTAAAAGTTTTTTTCCTTAAAATTCCCTCCTAAACTTGGGGTGCATGTTATACACCAGCACGTGTTATACGCCAATAAATATGGTAATGTATAGAAGGTAGGGCCCGAAAAGTGACTGAAGCCCAGGGGCCCCCACCACCTTAAGTCCTGCCCTGCCCGTATGGCATCAGCTTAGCTTATTTAGTGCTCACGGTACTTGTTGCTTAAATACACACTCATTACTAACTTTGTCCTTGTCTGTGCTGCTGTCTGGACTTGCAAGGAATTTGCTGGTTCCTCCTCGGCAGCGATGGTTCCTCTTGGTTGCAGGCTTGCAGCTGAGCTTGGGCAGCAGCTCGCTACGCTCCTCCCATGTCCCTGGGCCGCCTCAGGCCGTAAGTGACGTCACGGCGCTGGGACGAGGCTGCCTGTAATCTTAGGGGGAGTGAAGTAGTGGCAGCGTCACAATGATGGGCGGTGGTTGTGTGCCGGCCAGGTGCAGGAGCGGAGCGTAATTGTGACATCCACAACACAGATCTTGGTAGTGACACACTGTCTGTCAACTAGCCCACTGAGCCATCGGCCCACCGGGAAACTCCCAGTAGTCCCGATGGCCAGTACAGGCCTGCTTACCGCCCACCTCTACACTCCCCTTATCAATATGCATTTTCTCCTGTGTATTTCTGACACAGAACTTCTGCTATGATCTCTAACATCCAGTGAAAAGACAGGAAAGTAACCACATGACTTCAGCATGCCAATTATGCTGATGTGTGGAACAGCCAATCCTTGCAGAGCAGCAGAAGAAAGGCGTGAGAGGGAATTAAAAAATAATGCATGTCACTTAGGCTAGTGCACAAGATATGTAACTCACCTGTCACTCACAGCAAGGGGGAGGATTTGACAAAGTTTTTCTCTGTTTGGCAAGATTTATCTCACTGAACAATAAAGAAGGATTGCTCAGGGCTGGATTAACTCTTTGTGGCAAGACTGGGCTCAAATGATAGGAAATCGTATACTCTACATTATGACATAAAATAAAATAAAAATTCAGGTTTACATCCACTTTAAGGGTCCTTTCACATGAGCTTCTCCAATCAGGTCCACCTGTCCATCATGCCATACCAAACTGACAGGTGAGGCATGTAAATGGGCCAAATTTATTATGTAGCAGACTCCAAACATTCAGCCAATGTCATTAAAGGGGTGTTCCAGCGGAAATAATTTTTTTTTAAAGTCAGCAGCTACAAACACTGTAGCTGCTGACTTTTAATAATGACACTTACCTGTCCAGGGCGCCCACGATGTTGCCCCCCCCCCCCCCCAGGCCGATACGTCCCTTGTATCGTGTCCCGGCGCTTTGTGAATGGGGTGTGATGTGTTCTGGGACACACACATTTCCCAGAACACACCACGCACCATTCCCCAGAAGACAACGCGAGGAGGAGAGAAGACTGAAGATCACCGTGGAGTAGGAAGAGGCAGATTAGGAAGACTGCCTAGCAAGGGGATTTCTGGTAAATTAAAAAAATAAAACATTTCAAAAGTTTTTTTTTTTTAATTTTTAAAGAATATTAATGTTGTTTTTTTTTTTTTTTTTACGGTGGCCCTCCACTTTAAGAGCTGCCTTCAGCGTAAAAAAGAATGAGGAGTCCCGGAAGTGATGGTTTGACCACCACAGAGCCCTGATGTCAACATTTATCGAGTCTGTTTGGGATCACATGAAGAGACAGAAGGATTTGAGGCAGCCTACATCCACAGAAAATCTGTGGTTAGTTCTCTAATGCCCCGCACACAGGATCGGACATTCCGACAACAAAATCCATGGGATTTTTTCCGACAGATGTTGGCTCAAACTTGTCTTGCATACACATGGTCACACAAAGTTGTTGGAAATTCTGATCATCAAGCACGAGGTGATGTACGATGAGCCTGAGAAAAATGAAGTTCAATAGCCAGTGCGGTTCTTCTGCTTGATTCAAAGCATGTGTGGAATTTTGTGCGTCGGAATTGTGTACACAAGATCGGAAATTTCTGACAACTGATTTTTTTGTTGGAAAATTTGAGAACCAGCTCTCAAATTTTTGTTGTCGGAAAGTCCGACAAAAAATGCCCAACGGAGCCTACACACGGTCGGAATTTCCGACAACAAGCTCCCATCGAACATTTGTTGTCGGAAAATCTGATCATGTGTACACGGCATAAGATGTTTGGAACTTTGGAAGAATTCTGTCTGTCTACTGGGCCTGGTAGAGACTATTCTTCTCATAGTGTCCCAGCGAGTGTTCGCTAATATAACATTATTTTACGCAAGAAAAGCTATTGCCCTGCATTGGAAGAAACCTCGGTCCCCTACGCTCTCGTATTGTAAACAATTGGTAAATAATAATTTTCCATTGTATAGGGATACTTACATGAATAGGGGCTGTCCTAGTAAGCATGTGAGCAAAGTAGCTGCACAAACCGTATACAGCATCACATGCCCATGGGGGCCATTGTTTATATAGGTATTCTCCTATATGAGAAATGTCAGGGGTCATTGGGGAAAGTAGGAACTAATGTTTACTTTAAGAATCATTTGCTTTTTTTTTTCCTTTGTGGATTAATAATTCATATACTGGATTTTGAAATTGTATTATTATACTTTTGGTTCAGTGTGTATGATGTTTTGTTGTGTTTTGTTCGTCTGTTAAGAAATATAATAAAAAAAAAGATGTTTGGAACAACCTACCTGCCGAGTTCCTTCAAAAACTATGTGCAAGTGTACCTAGAAGAATTGATGCTGGTTTGAAGCCAAATCATATCATATGTTGATGTGATTTAAAATTGTCTTCTGTTTGCTCACTTGGCATTTTGTAAATTGATGAAAATAAACAATTATATATTTTTGAAAGCATTCTTACCTTACAACATTTCTTCACACCTGCCTTTTGCACAGTTCTGTGTGTATATATATATATTATATAGAGATATAGATATATAATATATAGATATATATACTGTCTGTATGTTGCTTTGCTGGAACAGGAAGGGTCCATCCCCAAACTGTTCCCACAAAGTTGGAGGCATGAAATTGTCCAAAATGTCTTGGTATGCTGACGCCTTAAGAGTTGCCTTCACTGGTACTAAGGGGCCAAGCCCAACCCCCGAAAAACAACCCCACCCCATAATCCCCCCTCCATCAAATGATTTGAATCAGTGCACAAAAGCAAGGTCCATAAAGACATGGATGAGCGAGTTTGGGGTGGAGGAACTTGACTGCCTTGCACAGAGTCCTGACCTCAACCTGATAGAACACCTTTGGGATGAATTAGAGCGGAGACTGCAAGCCAGACCTTCTCGTCCAACATCAGTGCCTGACTTTACAAATGCTCTTCTGGAAGAATGGTCAAACATTCCCATAGACACACTCCCAAACCTTGTGGATGGCCTTCCCAGAAGAGTTGAAGCTGTTATAGCTGCAAAGGGTGGGCCAACTCAACATTGAACCCTATGGACTAAGACTGGGATGCCATTAAAGTTTATATGCATGTGTCCCAATACTTTTGACAATAAAGCATATCTTGCATACCAATATTACCGGCTGATGAAACACGTAGGGCGATGACCACTTTTGACAATATAGTGTATACATATTTTGACAATATAGTGTAGACATATTTGATATTAACTATTATAATCCATAACAATGTATATAAAATATGTCTTCAGAGATATTTTAATTAAAAAATATATAAATATATCAAATCATTCTCTGCAGCTATTTCATTTTGTCCCACCCCCTCCCTTTAGAATGTAAGCTCTACGAGCAGGGCCCTCCCGTACCTTTTGTATTGAACTGTACTGTAATTGTGTGCCCCCCCCCCTATACATTGTAAAGCGCCGCGTAAACTGTTGGCGCTATATAAATCATGTATTATAATAATAATAATAATAATAATAATATAATAATAATATTTTTTTCATTAAAATATCTCCGAAGACATATTTTTTATGCATTTTTATGGATTCTAATAATTAATATCAAATATGTCTGTTATTAGGACTGATGAAGGGGTAGCGGATCCTTTGAAATTTGTTTGCTCAACCAGAACCTTCAATGCACATTCTAAATAATATACTAATAATATACCACTAATAATAATATTAATAATAATATAATAATAAATATTCCTTTGAAAATAGTGCAGAACTGATAATCCTTTTGCTTTTGGCCATATAGTAGTAGATGTCATGGTCAGGTGTCCACAAACCTATGACCATGTATTGTATAAAAAAAAGGGTTATGTTATATTACACAAACCTAATTTAGCAACATGTTTTGCATATTTGCAAAACATATCTTAATTTGTACTTGGAATTAAATTTAATACTACGGCTTGCTATTTTCAAGCTTTCCTACATCCAGTAGTTAGAGGCTTACACGATGCATGCAACAAAGATAGAAGCCAAGAGAAGAGGCGATCGTGGGTTTTCTAGCACTTTCCCAGACAAAGCAAGGCATTGAGTGGATTTTGCAAAAACTTGAAGAGTTCAGAGAAATATTGGTTATTGATGAAACACGGTGTGGAGAGCTCTTTGCTTGACAGGTACATCAGAAACAACAACTCTAGTGTTTTGTTCAAAAACTTCAATTATACAGAATGAGATCAATATACATGCTTTAACCACTTGCCGACTGGCTACAGCACATTTACTGCTGGCGGCAGTGGGTGGTTCCCCCTGGATCAGAAACGTACCAGCACATTACCCCGAACTTCCAGGTATACAGGCCAACACCCTGCCTCTCATGCTGTGATTAGACACAGCACGAGTTTGTCAGCAGGTTCGCAGCCAATGATTTTGGCTGTGAACCTGCTGATTGCTGTGGCCAATCACATCACAGATCAGTGTGTGTTAGTAAACACATCTTAGATCTAGCTGTTTTTTCATCCCTGACTTCACTCACTAATTCATCAAATACCACCAAAAAAACCTCTATTTGTGAGAAAAAAAAATGATATAAATGAAATGTTGCGTACAGTGTTGTGACCATACAATTGCCAAAATAACAAACAAGTCATACTTACCTGCTCTGTGCAATGGTTTTTGCACAGAGTAGCTCCAATCCTCAGTTCCAAGGGTCCCCCGCCAGCACTCCAGGCCCCTCCTCTTTGGTGAGTGAAAAAATGGTCTGGTCCTGAAGAGGGTAAAACCTTCCGGAGGCCAAGTGATTAAAAAAAGAAGTATAGCCAAAGCTTGTTTTGCTGGGCTTCTCCTATGGATCACAAGAGTGTAGTTCGTTTGCACTCCTGTGACCCGTTTTCAGAAGTCCAGGCACCACGTAATCGCGAAAATAAAGTTTGGATCCAGGCACCCAGCTCAGCCTCTCAGTGGCACACTGAGAGCTTGAGCCGGCCGCCCCCACACCCTCCACAACCCATCACTCCAAAGCATGAGGAGGGAGCAGAGCAGAGAGCTGTGACTGACAGTCTACAGCTCTCTGCTCGGGGAGCTCTGAAAACTGAGCGATCGGCAGTTTTTGATCACTCGGTTCGCAGTACAGAGGCGTCGGGGGACCGATGCTGCATCCACCAAGGTAAGTATGATTCCTCAAAAAAACAAAAAACTTCTCTTATCAATAGACATGTGCACACTGAAATATTTTGTTTCAGAATTTCGTTTTCGTCCAAAAAATACATTTATTTAGTTACTCCCATTCGTTTTTATTTATTTAGTTTTTCGTTAAAAATTAGTCAGAATTAAGGTCGAAACCGTCATTGAAGGCTTATGGTGTCTGTTGAATGTTCAAAGAAGATTTGATGGAGCAGCTAAACTGTATGACTCCGTATAGTTTAGCTGCTCCGTCGAATCTTCTTAGAACTTTCGACAGACACCATAAGCCAAAGATTCGACGTTTGTATGTTTTTCGCTGCTTTGTTGAATTTTTGTGATTCATGTTGAATGTATATAGTTCAAACAGAAAATGGACTGGTGATAGTGATCACTGATCAGACAGGTAACAAGATAGGGTATATAGGATCTATATAGAATCTCAATCTATAATATAGAATCTATAATAATAAATCGCCCCCCACAACATGGGCAGCCTTTGAGGCTATCACAACAGCAACACTGGTATCACTATAAAGTTCACAACACTAACACAATAGTAGCAGATTATTATTGTAGTGGCGACACTTTTGCCAAAGTGTACGCTATGTGCAAATTTAGTTTTTTTTCTCAGAACAGTAAAGGGGTTCTGAGGGTTGATTGTGCAGGTTTAACTTTGGCCTCAGTTTGGCTGGGCTGTGTTAAGGTTCTGTCTGGTCATGTGTACAGTTAGGTGCACATGACAGGCCCAGAACTAGGCCTGGGTGGACGTTTTGGGTATCAGCTTTCCTCAGAGCCAATCAGTGGGTGCCTCTGGCCCCGCTGAGGAGTCTGGGGAAGGGTACTTAAGAGGCTGAAGTCACGTGTTGGGGGTTGTTGGTTCGTGAGGCCTGAGGTGCCTGTTCCTGAAGCTGGACTGGGGTAGCCCTGCGAGGGGTTCCGGTCACGGGAGCGTGTGCCACTCTGCAACATGGTCAGTTTGACTAGCCCCATTAGACCCGTATGATCTGGGGTAAGGATCCATCTGTTCCCGAGTCTTGGAACCGGCTGGTCCGAGGCGCAGTAACTGAGGGAGGATTCAAGGTGTCCGGGTGTGCTCTCAGCTTGGAGGGGCACCACAGCTCATATAAGCGATCGGGGGAAGACTCTTCAGAGGAGGGCCAACAAGCTGGCATCCCAAGAAGTGCCTGGTTGCTGGGTTGTCAAGGACGCTAAGGGATCCACATTTTCCAGTGCTGCCAAGGAGACAGAGAACGTTCCAGGTACTGAGGAAAGGTTCCTGTTCACTTTTGGCTGCAACGTGTTCAAGGTAAGAGACTCTGCAAGTTCTGGATTAATGTGCTGACTGCCATAATCTCTGACTAGAGATTTGTGCAGCGTTGAAGTGCCCAGCTGCGAGTGGCTACTCTCTGGGTTGTATTAGAGACTTTCTAGTGATTAGCAGTTCAAGGTGCCTGAGATTCTTCACCCTTGCCCTCTGTTACCATACGAGACTGTGTTTGTTGGATGTTACCCCTGCAAATAAAAACCTTTCTAAAGGACTTTTATGTTGTCAGCGTCCAAGGTTGTTGGGTACTAACACTGGGAACCCCTAGACATGGAAGAACAAGCCAAGCGGAGGTAACCGGTAAGCTCAAAAGTCAAGGCCACCCCATTGAGGGTTATAGCTGCTACATTATGAAAAAGTTAAGTTGAACTGTAGCTTGCTTCACTATTGTTCTGCTGCTGTGCTTATGATTAATTGCTAAATAATTTAGGTTCTCTGACAAACGGACCAACTAAGATTGACTGTCTTCTGAAATGATTCAGTGTGTGTGTCTCTCTCTGCTAGCAATTGTAAGTGAAAGTAAGTTGGCTGTACGTGTGTACTTAGTTCTAGCTTTTTACTGCTCCTCCTCTTTGGTTACAATCAGCCAATAACATTCATCATCATCATTATTTTTATTTTACTTCCCCCACCCAATTCCAGCAGTAATCTTTTCTCTCTCTGTCAAATCTTTTCTCTCTGTCAAATCTTTTCTCTCCGTCAAATCTTTTCTCTCTATGTCGAATCTTTTCTCTCTATGTTGAATCTTTTCTCTCTGTCAAATCTTTTCTCTCTCCGTCAAATCTTTTCTCTCTATGTCGAATCTTTTCTCTCTGTCGAATCTTTTCTCTCTGTCAAATCTTTTCTCTCTCCGTCAAATCTTTTCTCTCTATGTCGAATCTTTTCTCTCTATGTCGAATCTTTTCTCTCTGTCAAATCTTTTCTCTCTCCGTCAAATCTTTTCTCTCTATGTCGAATCTTTTCTCTCTATGTCGAATCTTTTCTCTCTGTCAAATCTTTTCTCTCTCCGTCAAATCTTTTCACTCTATGTCAAATCTTTTCTCTCTATGTAAAATAATCCTGGACTAATAGAGGTAAGGTTAGGCGCATTTGACCACAGGTTCGATAGACACAGATTGTTATTGTCAGTGTCATGTCGAATCTCCTATCTATATCGAACTGTTGTCACAACGAAAACAAAAATAAAGCAATTATTTATGTTGGATCTTTTGTTTTTCGGATTCTGCACTTTCGTTATCGTTTGTTAAAACAATAACGAAAATACCTGAAATTCAGACGAAAATGCATTCGGACAAAAATGAATGCACATGTCTACTTATCAATCAAACCATCCTCTTTGCTTCTTCCAGGACCTTCTAGCTTATTTGTCCCCTCTTCCTATGCTCACCTCCAGGACTTCTCCAGAGCCTTTCCCATCATTTGGAACTCCCTACCCCAATATGCCTGACTATCTACTACTCTGACTAAGGGATCCCTGAAAACTCATCTCTTCAGGGAAGACTATTCTGCATTCACCTAAAAACTAAACTTTTACTTTCTTATAACCTTTTCTATCACTTGCTCCTCAATTTTAGATTGTAAGCACTCATCCATAGCATAGCATATGTAAGCCTAGCTCTCCAAACTCTCTGGTCTTGCATTGTATTGCAATTGTACCGTCTCCCTTTATATTTTAAAGCACAGTACAAACTGTTACCACATTATAGTTACATAGTAGGCGAGGTTGAAAAAAAACACAAGTCCATCAAGTCCAACCCATGTGTATGATTATATGTCAGTATTACATTCTATATCTCTATATGTTGTGGCCATTCAGGTGCTTATCTAATAGTTTTTTGAAACTATCGATGATCCCCGCTGAGACCACAGCCTGTGGAAGGGAATTCCACATCCTTGCCGCTCTTTCAGTAAAGAACCCTCTACGTAGTTTAAGGTTAAATCTCTTTTCTTCTAATTTTAATGAGTGGCCACGTGTCTTATTAAACTCCCTTCTGCGGAATAGTTTTATCCCTAATGTGGAGCCACCATTACGGTATTTGTAAATTGAAATCATATCCCCTCTCAAGTGTCTCTCCTCCAGAGAGAATAAGTTCAGTGCTCGTAACCTTTCCTCATAACTAATATTCACCAGACCCTTTATTCGTTGTGTTGCCCTTCTTTGTACTCGCTCCATTTCCAGTACATCCTTACTGAGGACTGGTGCCCAGAACTGGACAGCATACTCTAGGTGTGGCCGGACCAGAGTCTTGTAGAGCAGGAGAATTATTGTTTTATCTCTGGAGTTAATCCCCTTTTTAATGCATGCCCATAGTCTGTTTGCCTTGTTAGCAGCAGCTTGGCATTGCATGCCATTGCTGAGCCTGTCATCTACTAGGACCCCCAGGTCCTTTTCCATCCTAGATTGCCCCAGAGGTTCTCCTCCTAGTGTATAAATTGCATTCATATTTTTGCCACCCAAATTCATTATTTTACATTTTTCTACATTAAACTTCATTTGCTATGTAGTTGCCCACCCCATTAATCTTTTCAGATTTCTTGCAAGGTTTCCACATTGTGCAGATAAATTATTGCCCTGCTTAGCTTAGTATCATCCACAAATACAGAGATTGAGCTGTGCACCCCATCCTCCAAGTCATTTATGAATGAATTAAATAGGATTGGTCCCAGCACAGAACCCTAGGGGACCCCACTACACACCCTTGACCATTCCGAGTACTCCCTATTTATTACCACCCTTTGAACTCGCCCCTGTAGCCAGTTTTAAATCCATGTACTCACCCTATGGTCCATGCCAACAGACCTTATTTTGTACAGTAAACGTTTATGGGAACTGTATCAAATTCCTTTGCAAAATCCAGATACACCACATCTACGGGCCTTCCTTTATATAGATGGCAGCTCACCTCCTCATAGAATGTTAATAGATCGGTTTGGCAAGAAGGATTCTTCATGAATCCATGCTGATTACTGCTGATGATACCGTTTTTATTACTAAAATCTTGTATACAGTCCCTTATCGCGTTTGACAGGGTGGACTGGGAGTATCTCATGGCAACCCTGTCTCACTTGGGAATCAGCCAAACCTTTCTATCTCACATTTCAGCACTATACCATTCCCCTACAGCTCAAATTCATGTTAATGGTACCCTAAGTGAATCATTTACACTCTATAATGGTACACGTCAGGGCTGCCCCCTCTCACCGATTTTATTCGCTCTATCCCTGGAACCCTTCCTCTCTACAATTAGACACAATCCAAACATCCATGGGATCACTGTTGGTGATCGAGAACATAAATACGCTGCTTATGCGGATGATATTCTGTTCTACATACAACAAACCCTGATTTCCCTTCCCAATCTGCTGTCTGCCTTCTCACAATTCGGTCTCATATCTAATTTTAAAATTAACATGTCCAAATCGGAGATTCTTAACGTCTCTATCCCCGGGGAAACTGTGGTTCGTCTTAGAGATTCCTTCCCTTTTAGCTGGCAAAAACACAAAATGAAATATTTAGGCATCTACCTCACACCTAAACCCCAGACTCTATTTTGCATTAACTATATACCCCTTCTTAATGCAATTCGAATGGACTTACAAAGATGGTCCCAAGTCGCACATTCGTGGTTGGGGAAAATGAGTGTGATTAAAATGAATATCCTACCCCGGATTCTGTTTTTACTCCAGATGATCCCAGTGGGTATTCCAGCTAGTTTTTTCACGCTCATAGATTCACTGATCTGCAGATATATTTAGAAAAGAAAGCATCCGAGACTGTCCCGAGCCCTTCTAGCCAGACCTAAACGGCTGGGGGGCCTGGCTTTACCTAACGTAAAACTGTACTTTTTAGCCGTTGTTTTCAACAGGATATCGGACTGGAAATATCACAAACATTCTAAACTATGGGTTGCCCTTGAATTGGCGCTCAGTGGCACGGACCTCTACACCCAAGTATGGATCCCCAGGAAACATAGGTCGTTAGCACCTAGCTCCTCTCCTCTCACCTACTCTACTCTACGGTTCTGGGACTCGATATGTAAACAACACAAGTGGTTATATCACTCTCCAATTATGCCTCTGACGGGTCATAATTACTTCCCACCAGGAAACATTGACCCCAGAATTCATTCCTGGAACCTGGGTAATACACCCCTGCTACACCACGTCGCCAACCTGGATGGCATTGTGCCTCTATCTCAACTAATTCCTCCCTCACGGGCAACGCCCATGGATCACTGGACCTACCATCAACTGGCTGCCTTTGTACACTCCCTGCCGAAACCATTGCGCTCCCTGGCTGATTTAACATCGATTGAATCGGCTTTCACGGAAGACCAGCCGGTGGAGAGGCCTTTATCTTTTTTTTACCACGCTTTACAGCTTTTGTTGATTTAGGCTGCATTCACACCTGAGCGTAGCTTTTTCAAGCGTTTTTTGCGGCGTTTTTTACCGCGATCCGCTGCGTTTTTACCACGATTCGCGGCATTTTTTGCCGCATTTTGTCGCGAATTTGTGCAGGGCAAAAGGTCACCAATGTTAAGCATTGCAGATACAGCGTCAAAACGCCCATAGAAACGCTCGTTGTCGCGCTAAACGCTCGAATCGAGCGTTTCCATTAGTTTCTATGGGAATGAAAACGCCCAAATCAGCCCGATTCGCACAAAAAAGGGTCCGGAACTTGTTTGAGCTTCAGGCGTAGGGCTTCAGGCGACTTGGAGTGGAGATGTGAACCATCTCTATTGAGAATAATGTATTTTTCCCCTCCAGCGTTTTGTAGCTTCAGGCGTAGGGCTACGAAACGCTCAGGTGTGAATGGGGTCTAAGGGCTTCCCCTCCTTTTTGTCTAATTGGGAGAAAGGTTTCGGAGGCACAAAAATCTACTATATTATCGATGGCTCATCTAACATCCACGGCCTCCCAAACGGCAGAAGTGAACTATAAATTGTTAACAAGATGGCACTATACCCCAGCTGTCCTACATAAGTTGTTCCCTCAGACATTGCCTCTTTGTTGGAGGGGCTGTAGGGAACGTGCCACACATGCCCATATCTGGTGGTTCTGCCCACTCATACGGCCATACTGGCTAACTATTCTACATTGGATGAAAGTCATTTTGGGTTATGAGTTACCCAATGACCCATGGGTCATACTTTTCCATTGCACAGGCTCCCCAGCAGGATCCTATAAAAAATCTTTGACTCCACATTTGCTTAATGCTGCAAAGGCACTTATTCCACGTAGGTGGAAGCAACCCACGACTCCTTCTTTACGTCAGTGGTTGATGGAGGTAGATCGCATATATTATTTGGAGGATCTTACCTACTCCCTACAGAATAAATCAGACCTGGGAAAAAAGATTTGGTCCTGCTGGTTAGCCTTCAAGTGTACATCAGGGTATACGGACATGATGTCACAAGATGGATAAGTTATTGTACTATCAGGTGTCCCGTCTCTCTGGCGGGGATAGGGCCGAGGCAGACCCTTACTCTCTCTTCCCCTTCCTCCCCTACCCTTTCTGGTTCTTGACCTTCTTCTCTCTATCTTTCCTTTCCACTCTCCCCCCCCCCCCCCGCTTCCTTTCTATTAGCTTGGTACAATGTTATTTGATTGACGCACCAAGAGACTTTGCAGTCTTGCAGTTGCAGCCCCAATTATTGGTTGGTAACTGCTCTTCTTGTTAAGTTGGTGGGCTTAGAACATAAACGGATATTTACTTTCGATTTGCTAGCACCTTGGTGTACTATGCCTTGCACTATAACATCTGCAGCTCTTGTCTTACTTTGCGCTGTATATTGTATGTGCCAAGCTTCCTGTTATTGTTTCTTCGTTTTCTTCTTTTTCAATAAACATAAATTAAACAAAAAAAAATACAGTCCCTTATCATCCCCTCCAAGAGCTTAAAAACTATTGAGTTAAGCTAACTGGCCTGTAGTTCCCAGGGATATATCTTGGTCCTTTTTTAAATATTGGTACTACATTGGCTTTTCTCCAGTCAGCTGGTACCATTCCAGTCAGTAGACTGTTTGTAAAAATTAGGAACAATGGTCTGGCAATTACTTGACTGAGTTCCTTAAGTACCCTTGGGTGCAAGCCATCTGGTCCCGGTGACTTATTAATGTTAAGTTTTTCAAGTCTAATTCTAATTCTGTCCTCTGTGAACCATGATGGCGCTTCCTGTGACTTGTCATGAGGATAAACCTTAAAGTTTTGGTTACTGAAGTCCCCCGATTCCCTCGTGAAGACTGAGGAGAAAAACAAATTCAATACCTTCGCCATCTCCCCATCCTTTGTATACAGATTCCCTTCAACATTCTTTATAAGGCCAATATGTTCTGTCCTCCCTCTTTTACTATTTATATACTTAAAGAATTTATTGGGATTTTTTTACTCTCCTCCGCTATGTACCTTTCCTGTTTTATCTTAGCCGCCCTGATTTCACCCTTACATTTCTTATTGTATACTTTGTAAAGTTGGAATGCTGAGGATGATCCCTCAGCCTTGTATTTTTTGAAAGCCTTCTCCTTTGCTTTTATATGCATTTTTACGTTGGCGTTAAGCCACCCAGGACTTTTATTATCGCTTTTAAATGTATTTCCCATTGGGATGAACTGGCTAACGTGTCCTCAAGAGATTTTATCTTCTGCACTCTCTGTGGGGACGGGATGAGTTCTGAGACCTTAGCCTTATAACAGTGGTCAAGGAGGGTTGCCGACCAATAATCATCCTTCTACTTTATGCCACGTATTCTTGGGTCATTTCGCAGGCTTTGAAGCATGAGGTTGCCCATGCACCTCAAATTTGCTGAGGCTTGAGAAACAGAGTCCTCAGGGTCATTCAGGATGACAGCATGTGGAACTTCCTCCTCCCAGCCACGTACTACTCCCAATGGTCCTGTGGTTGGAAAGCCATCGCTTACAGATTGATGCATGTTTTCCTTCTTTCCTCTTTTTAGCAGGACAGCGACATTGCGGTGGACAGATCGGACTCTTTTGACACTTTTTTGGGACCAGTGAGATGTATACAGTGATCAGTGCTATAAAAATGCACTGATTACTGTGTAAATGTCACTGGCATGGAAGGGGTTAACACTAGGGGCCGGTCAAGGGGTTAAGTGTTCCCTGGGAGGTGTTTCTAACTGTGGGGGGGGGGGAGTGTACTGACTGGAGGAGGAGAGAGATCACTGTTCCTGATCACTAGGAACAGCAGATCTCTCTCTACTCCCCTGTCTACATTGACAGGCCCCCATTCTGGCTCTCTTTCCTGCGATCGCGGGTGGCCGAGAAAGCCCCTCCTCCCCTCTTCCAGATGAAAGAAATAAAAAAAGTCCCGTGAGGACTCCTGGGATGTATGACATCATTTTGGCCTAGGCCATAAATCAGAAAGCAACTGAGAAATGTTAAAACAATACATAAATAAAATGAGTAACTATAATATCCCTTCCTATCTATTTACTAATGGAAGCAGCATAAGGAATAAACATGGTTAAAGTGGTTGTAAACCCTCAGATACATCTTTAGCTTGTCAGATAATACTTTTCTCAGGCAGCTGATCACTGCCTGAGAAAGTGCACTTACTTGTTTACTTTTCATAAAAATCGCTGTTTTATAGTCCATGACTTTCAAGCGCGGCATGTATCCTATGCCGCGTGTGTTTTTCCTGCTTGTCAGAATTGGAATGTATGTGAGATTCTCCTCAGAACGACACAGAGGAGAAGTCTCGCGATGTAGATATCAGCCTGCTCTTCCTGATACTCCCCCTTGTGATCGAGGCTTGATTACGACGCTACGGCGCATGCGCGAGATTTCGTGAGAGAGTCAAACTAAGGGTGGAAATGACGTCCGCAAAGGATTCTAAAATCAGCAGTAAAAATGGTGCGGGCGATACCCGGAAGACAGTGCTTTATAAAACTTCTCAAAAAGGTAATTCTAACGCTCGTTTTTGGAAGATTTATAGATATTATGAATGCTGATATTAATTATTATACAAACATTTGAAAATTAGAATTTTTTTGGTGGGGTTTACTTCCTCTTTCAAGTGTAACTAAAGGCAAAACTTTTTTTTTAGTTTTGGATAAAGTGGAGAAGCATTCCCCTTCTATATTTGTCCTGTTTACTGTTATCATTGAAAGTGGAAGTAAAAGAAAATCCCAAAATTTGGTTTGTCCCCAAACACTAATAGAGAGAAAATCTTCCAATGGGGATTCGATTTCTGGTGACCTGGGGGTCCCCAGAGAATTCCCTTATTTGCAGGGATTTCCTCTCATTTCCTGTTTGGCTGTGGCACAGGAAGTCAAGGCAAATCTCCCCAATGGGACACAGATGGCAATTTTTTTTTTATATAACCCGCCCTTGCTCAAAAAAAAAAAAAAAAAAAAGAGGTTTTGCCTGTAGTTCTACTTTAATGTTGATTGAGAGGGTTTAGTTCTGCTTTAAATAGGAAATTACTTTCAGTTGGGTAAATATGAATTAATAATCAGTATATTGCTATTTCATATATACAACATCACTTGCCATCAGCATGTGGTAAGTCTCAAACCATAGCACTTGTATTCCGCTGCTCCAATAAACAGCTCTGCTTTGAAAAAAACAGGAGAGATAAGAGAATACACACAGCTGAAAATATCAGAGGAGGAAAAAAACATCCTACCTCTTTATTAGCAAAGATGGGTTTGAATAAGCCAGGCTGCCAACAAACATATTGGCAATACTATATATAAATATAAAAAAATAAAACGAAGTATTATATAAATATATTTATTATAATATATATTATAATATTATAATATAAATGTATAAATATTATACATTTATAAATAGTATAAATAAATACATATGTTATAATATAATAAAGCAAATATATAAAACATCAGTTTGTAGACTTAAAAAAAAAAATGTAATTTAATTAAATTTATAAATTAAACTGAAATATCAAGAATTGCCAATACAACCAAATCTTTAGCCTCTAACAGTCAAAATCCAGTTAAGGTTTGAATCTGATTGGTTAAAATGTCGTACAAGCCAGACAATTCTTTTTTGAGACTTTTTTTTTTTTTTAACTAGGCAGCGTTTGCTCAATTGCCCCCCGCGTCTCACCTGATCAGCAACGGCACGTGCCAACTTGTCCATCCTGGAGCCGGCTTCGGCAATCTTCTTGGCAGCGTTAATCACATCGGATGTGTTCTTTAGTGGACCTTTCCCTCTGCAAAAAAGAAAACAGTCTAATTGCAATTCAGGACTAAAATAAGCACCTGATCCGAACTACCTTATTCATCGATCGCCCCTTCTCACCGTTGTATAAATGATTGGTAATTTACTGTGAGTTCACCTCTTAATGGCAC
Source organism: Lithobates pipiens (assembly GCF_037356315.1). Classification (NCBI taxonomy): domain Eukaryota; kingdom Metazoa; phylum Chordata; class Amphibia; order Anura; family Ranidae; genus Lithobates; species Lithobates pipiens. The sequence continues at coordinate 496,836,757 of NW_027507718.1, read as the reverse complement.
GCTGGAGAAAGGAGGAAACCTGCCAGCTTCCGCTCTTATCTGAATTTCCTCACCGGCAATTTACTTTGATGGCTTGTTCCAGCTCATGAATTATATTTAATAGTATGTACATTTTTAAGTGCTCATTAAGGAGACGGGCCTGCTGAATACAAAAGTTGGAGAGGACCGAGTCACTTTTAGAGACTGCTTGGTCCAGTGAGCGCAAAGGCGTGTTGGCAAATGTCCTCTCCATCACCGGCCGCCATCCAATCAGGATTTGTGCAATATGTGCATCTATCCATCAATCAATTTCGCCATGTCGTAAAAAGCTTATACCTGTTTGCCTCCATTGTTCAATGAGCCGTTTTAATGGAAATTGCTGTTTGAAGAGGAATTTTGGCCTTGTAGGGTACATCTTATTAATGAGGAACAAAACTAGTGGTTTAAACTGAAGGGAATCTACTTTTTTTTTTATATAGAAATATACATTATGTGAGATAAATCCATTTATTTTATGCATCAATGTCCTATTAAAGTGGATGTCCAGTCAAACTATGTCAGTTTTGGAAGGTCAGATTTTTGATGCTCTCTGGGGCTCTGTTAAAGTGGTTGTAAACCTGAAAAAAATAAAATGTTAAAGTATAACTAAAGGTAAAACTTTTTTTTTTTTTTAAGTTTTGGGCAGAGTGCAGGAGGATTAGAAGGATCCTTTTTTTAGAGGATTTTTTTATTGCTGTCTGTGTCCTTGTTAGGAAGATTCCTTGTCTCTATATGTCCTGTTTACCGTTATTATTGCAAGTGAAAGTACGGTAATACAAAATCTCAAATTTTGGGGTGTCCCCAGAAAAGTGATAAAGGGGAAATCTTCCAATGGATACACTAGTTCTATTGACCTGGGGGTCCCTAAGGGATTCTCTTAATTTCCAGGGATTTCTTCTCACTGTTTTGGCTTTGGGACAGGAAGTGAAGGTAAATCTCCCCAATGGGACAAAGTGGGCAAAAATACACCTTACAGGGGTTATAACTCAAAAAAAAAGAAATGTGGCTATATTTCTACTGTAAGTAAGCATTGTACCTTGTAGAGCAAAGACTAGAAGGCATCTGTTCCCAGTCTTGGAATGAAAGATAAATCCAGCATTATGTAATCCTTCATGCTTTCTTGCATGCTTTCCTAACGACACATTTGAAAAAAAATTGTGTTGCTATTCTCCTGCTCCTTTGACTTACAGACTATTTAATGTCCCTAGCGGCCCTAGTGCTAGTTTCAGCTTTATGTAAAACCCTTTGGCCTAGGACTCTATCCAAGCAGTGGCAGCTGATGCTCCACTTTTGAGGGGGGCAGCAAGCACACCACCCCACCCCCGTTAAGTCGGTTGAACAATCCTTTAAACCCCCCACCCCCCGTCACTTGGCAAACAAACCTCCCAGCCCCCCTCTGTCGCTCGCCTGTCCACCCACCAGCCCCACAGTCACTCTACACCATGCAGGTTGTGGGCAACTTCGGCTGCTTCTTCCTGTGTCTTCTCCTCAGGGGCTTCCCCCCTGCTTCTGCTCCTGGCCAATATGGTCGCTTCTCCTCTCGGCCAATCAGGTGTTATAACCCCCTTCCTGATTGGCCAGGAAAAGAAGCAGGAAGTCAATAGGGAATATTAATTTGCTATTGTCAGACACCTGGGTGGGCTCGGGGCACAGTGCACTGCGCCCCCAGCCCACCAATTTTTAGGCCAATTAGAGCCTCAGGCTCTAATCATGTGCTTCAAAAAAAAAAAAAAGAACCCCATTGAAATCCATGTTTCCGGCACCCTGCAAGTAGATTAGGGGCCAGGCACATGGATTAGGCCCAAAATGGAGTGGCCACCACTGCATACAAGACAAACCCACCAGGCAGAAGCACCCTATTCCTTGTTCAAATTTTTAGATTTGACTTCCCTTCCAGCTCCAGCATACCTCCCAACATTTTGAGATGGGAATGAGGGACACCTACTGGCAAATGCATGTAGGCATAGGACACGCCCCCCCCCCCCCCCCCCGTCATACACCCTTAAAGGAGAATTAACAAAAAAAAGGTTAATTAAATCCACAAGGCCATTTTTTAACACTACTATTCCTTTATATTAGCTCTTAAAATTTACAAATGCAGCAATTAGAATTTGGATGAAATGTTTAGAACTGGGAATCACTTTTTGAAAGATAAAAAGTGCATTTTATATACAACCAGGGGTGGCCTGACAACTTATGTGGCCCCCCGGGCAACAGATTATGGGCCCCCCAGGCAATCAGAGATTATGGGGCCACACAGTATACACACACAGTATATAATCACACAGTATACACAGACATGTACACACAGTATACGCAGACATGTTTCTATTGGCTGAGAAGGTACTGGAGAGGTGGGGCAGCTATAATCTCAGGATTTTTAGACCAAAAGGATGTCGGTAAGGGACATTTCAGACAAAGATGTAAAAAAAAAACACACATTTTTACATACTGTACCTGGTTTTACTGAGGCTGGCAACCCTGATGGGGCCCCCTAGTGGCCCGGGGCCCTCAGGCAGTGCCCGAGTTGCCAAATGATCAGTCCGCTCCTGTATACAACTATATGGATCAGACCAAAATGAGAGACAAATGAGGAGGAAAGAGAGACAGAGGGACTTTGCTCCAAATCAGGGACAGTCCCTCGAAATCAGGGACAGTTGGGAGCTATGCTCTAGTGACCAGAGTTACCAGAGACAAACAATGAAAACCTGATAAGGGTTCTAACCTATCCGGCTTAATTTAACACAGAAAAAAAATAGCATTTAGATGTAGAAAAAGGTACAAGACGACAGCTTACGCTTATTGTAAAATATGAAACGGCTTATTTTACTGCTTTTATTCCTAATATTCTGCTAGGAATTCTTCCCTATACTGCACTATGAGCTTCAGAATGATGTCATGAGCCAGAGGGACAACGGTTTGAAGAGACCTCGTTGATAGGTAAATAAGTAATAACAATGCTAATATATCTATTTGTTGATTGAAAAAGTAGCCAAAGGCGTTCCTGTGCTGGGAACAACATAAGACCTTTCATAAACAAAGAAGCCATTTACAGTAAGAGCAAGGTATTTTAAATAAAGGCAGCAGATACAGAATTAGAGATTGTCCCCACGGGAGCGTGGCTAGTAAACGTGGTATGAGCAGATATTTTTAAAATATTTTTATCATTAAAGAGGATCTAGCATCAGATTTTTTTATTATTTTTGAAGTGCATGTAAATCCTAACAATACAGTAAGCTTCTCCTAATGACTCCCTTTTGGTTTTGCAATGGGACACGGTCTTCTGATTTCCAGCCTCATTAGAAGATACCAGCTCTGAAGAACACAGAGTTCTTCTGTGGTTTTAACAGGTACTGTAATCTCTGGCTTGGCAGCTCACACCACCAATCTCCCTTACCACTGACCTCAGGGCCGTCTTTAATATTGATTGAACCCTGGGCAAAACTTTTCTTGGGGGCCCCCCATGCAGTTTAGCTCTCCACCTGCTCTGAGACATACAATAATTAGCAGTTAGACTCAAAATCAGTTTACTGATTTAGATCAGGCAACTATTGTGATTGGTTGCCAGAGGTTAGTGTATTACCACTCACTGATTAGTTGCTAGAGGTTACAGCACACATTATGGCTCACTAACTAGTTACTAGAGGTTACAGCACATGATTTCTGCTTGTTGATTAGTTGCTAGAGATTACTGTGGATATGACCTCAGGGGGGCATGGCATACATATCAATGCCGCTGCTATTTACATATGAATGACAGTAATTTACATGTAAACACAGGGTCTGCAGGTGAGTCATCTGTACACAACTATAGGGCAGAGCTGGGTAGCATTAGTAGCAGCACTTCACACTGAGATATCAGGACACAGTACAGGACTAAAACCTCAAGGGATGAGGGAATTTAAACCTGGATAGTTGGCAAGTATGAGGCAGCTGCTTTGGGCCCCACAACAATGACAGGGCCCAGGGCAGCTGCCCCTTTTGCCCTGCCTTAAAAACGGCCCTGACTGACCTCTCCATGCCCAACCTCAGGTTCTAGCTGGGAGGACTGCTGCGGGCATTGTGAAATACAGCTGACAGCTCCTCGTGGAGGCACCATTGACCACATGCATGCAACCCCCCTCTCCTCTCCCTGGTGGTAGTAGTAGTATAAGCAGAGGTTGTAGAAATAGTGTTAGTGGTTTTATTAGCAGTAGTGTAGGTAGTGGTAAAAGTAGAAGCAAAGGTTGTAGAAGGGGTGTTAGTGGTAGTACTATTAGTATTTCAACTGATGGCAGTAGTAGTAGAAGCATAGGTTGTAGAGGTGGAGCTAGTGGTAGTACAATTAGTAATATAGATGGTGGTAGTAGTAGTAGAAGCAGAGGTTGTAGAAGTGGTATTAGTGATGGCATCAGTAGTAAAATAGGTGGTGGTAGTAGTAGAAGCAAAGGTTGCAGAAGTGGTGCCAGTGGTAGTACTATTAGTAATGCAGGTGGTAGTAGTAGTAGAAATAGAGGTTGTAAAAGTAGTGTTAGCTTTGTTACTAATAGTAGTATAGGTAGTGGTAGTAGTAGCAGAAGCAAAGGTTGTAGAAGTAGTGTTAGTGGTGTTGCTAGTAGTAGTGCAGGTAGTGGTAAAAGAATAAGAAGCAAAGGTTGTAGAAGTGGTGTTAGTGATGGTATCAATAATAGAATAGGTGGTAGTAGTAGTAGAAGCAGAGGTTGTAGAAGTGGTGTTAGTGATGGTATCAGTAATAGAATAGGTGGTAGTAGTAGTAGAAGCAGAGGTTGTAGAAGTGGTGTTAGTTATGGTATCAGTAGTAGAATAGGTGGTGGTGGTAGTAGTAGTAGTAGAAGCAAAGAATGTAGAAGTGCTGTTAGTGTGGTGGAACTAGAGGGGTATAGGTGGTGGTAGCAGAAGCAGAAGATGAGGAAGTGGCTTTGATGGTAGTCGGGGTAGAAGTGATGTGTTAGTAGCAGTATATTGTGGTGTATTCAGGGTTAATAGTTTATCAACCTGATGAAATACAGATCTTCATACTACTCATGTTGTCTTTTCTTTTTCTGTGAGTAGAATGGTTCTTACCTGGTGAAATCTGTCATCTCCATCATGATCATACACATCTGTTTGGCCAATACGATGATGTCATTGCCACTGTCATCCCACTTGGCTACTTCAGCATCTAGCTTGCTCTTCTCTTGGTGAAATATTTCCACCTGCTCTGCGATTTTGGCTTTCTCTTCTTGTGGGAGTTGGGCCATGATTGCCTGTTGGATCAAACAATGAGGTGTAACATTAGCTTGTAGAATGGTGACCATGCATCACCCAGTTACAAATATGAATTTAAGGTTTAAAATGACAGCAATTCACCAGATACTCTATGTATACCTGTGCAATTGGAAAGAGATCTGAATACTGTATATATCAATCTCCAGGACACAAACATACTCATTTTTACTATGTGTCTGTGCAACCACTGCATCCCAATAAACATGAATAAAATACCTGTGCATCCTATGCTGCCAAAGATTGCCCTACACACGGTACACATATACAAATGATACCCAGGGGTCTATGGATAAGCTATGCCGTAACACCACCCAACCGGTTGTGTTTACTTCTATCACACCAGTACAAACAAATGGGCACTGCCCCCCACCTATAATTGGCCTTTACAGCAAGGAGCACATGAGAGGGTGACGCATGTCAAACAAAATGAAAATTTCCAGCTCAACTAACCGATCAGCCTGCAACCAACCAAATTATCTTGTCTAACAGTAAGCATTAAAAACAGGGGTTAAAGCGGAGTTCTGCTTAAAAAAAAATAAAAGTCAGCTACAAATACTGCAGCTGCTAACTTTTAATAAGCGGACACTTACCTGTTCCAGGGCCCAGCGATGCAGGGGAATGAAATCCCACTTGTCTCCCCCTCCTCTCTGTGGCGCCGGCATTGCAACTGTGGGTGCCCGGCTGTGGCTTCACAGCCGGGCACCCAATGCGCATGTGCAAGCCGGGTGCCGTGACTAACCGGGCAATCACCTGTGAGGTGTCCCAGATGATTGCCGAGGGGGGGGGGGGGGAGGTGATCTCCCTTCCGGTGCCACGGTGCACTGGGAACAAGTGGGAGCTGGGATCCTATAAAAAGAGGGTATCCACTCCTCCCCCAAAAAAAAACGACATGCCAAATATGTCATGTTATGGGGTCACCTTCCCTTAAAGCGGAAGTTCCATTTTTGGGTGGAACTCCACTTTAAGTCTGCACACTTTGCAAATGCATGTGTACATTACAGAGCCACTTCACAACACCTCAGTATTAGCTGAAGTCCTAACTCTAAATTTTGTGAGCCTCCATAGTAGGGGCACCTGCATACAATGGATAGGCAGAAGGTGGGTGAGCATGGAGGGAGCCCACCTCTTCTTAAAGGCACAAGAGTGCACTGGACACCCAGCACATAACACTATGGCAGCAAAGGTGTCCAGTGCATCCTTTTACCAGTATTGCAACAGTACAAACAAACAGTCACTGCCCTCACCTATAAGGCCTGGTTCATATCTATGCATTTTTTAGTGCGTTTTCAGTTGCAGAAACACACTACACTCCATTTAAAATTGGTTCCTATGGATGCAGTTCACAGCTGTGCATTTTATGGGCCAGGAATTAGTTTCTGGTCTTTGGTCCCATAGATGTTAATGGATTAAAAATGTGTATTGAAAACGCAAAATGCACCTGCAATATGCCAACTGCAACCTGTATAGGTGTGAATCAGGCCTTACTGGCCTTTGCAACAAGGAGCACATGGAAAGAGAAGCCTGCAGCAAGACGCAGGCTTAGGCGTAGGGCTGGCATGACAGGGTAGCAGGGCAAAACAGCATTCATAGGGGTTCAATTTGGGGGAGTGTAGCTGCCCAGGGTAGGGGGGGGGGGCCTTAGGAAGTTTATTCCTGGGGGTAGGAGGGGCCTGGTTCGAGTGATCAGTCAGAGGTTACTGGAGGAAGAAGGAGCCCCCACCCTCCTACCCTAATAATTTGGTTTGACTTATGTATGTCGGTTATTGGAGTAAGGGGTATCGGTTGGGGATCTTTGGAGGCATTCGAAAGTAAGACCAATATAGCATAAATGGGGAACAATAATGGGATGTTATCCCATATATGGGATTCTCAGTTGATGCCAGTTAACCGAGGTTTAACTGGCATTGGGAGATGGGTATCAGTGTGGGAAGGTGCAGAGTGGTATGGTCCTCGAGTCGGCGTGCAGTGACTGGGGACCTTGTGTATATGTATATGTGTATATGTATATATATATATATATATATATATATATATATATATATATATATATATATATATATATATATATATATATATATATATATATATATATTTATATTTATATTTATATTTATATATGTATATCTATATATATATCTATATATATATATATATATATATATATATATATATATATATATATATATATATATATATATATATATATATATTTTTTTTTAGTTTATTTTTATTTGATATTTTTTTTCCCCAGGAAAGTGGAGTTACCCTGCAGCCACCCTGGCGGTATGATTATGTCAGATTTTTGCGACTCAAAGTGGTATAATTGTTTTGCATAGAAATTTGGCATTTTATATTATAGACCTGTAATTCTTAGTAATAACACGCTTAAATCTGTCCAAAAAAGAGTCTAGTAGACATCTCTGGTATGATAAAGTTTGAAACATGAAATCATAAACTTTAATACAATAAATAACTATAAATAATTATAAAAAATAATATAATAATAATATTTATTTCCCTGTGATTCACTAGCGCTCAATTCTGCAAGTGTTCTAATTTACTATCGCTGTTTTCTAAAACCACTTTTGATGTAAAGGCTTTTTGGTTGCCATGGACAATCTCAAGTTTCCAGGCAGAAAAAACAATATATAATATAAAACTGTATGCAGGGCACTGGAAAAACCACTAGAGACAAAAGGGATGTGAAATGATTTCATACAGTAATGTAATCTGTAAAATTACAGTGTACTGTATGCATTATGAATGTTGTACTTTTTGAATTTGCCGCCGGGATCTGCCCCCGTGCGTTGTGACGCTCGCAGGGAATGGAGCCCGGCACACAGAGGCATCGGGCGGAGGACAGAGCCCACAGATACAGCGGGGGGACATCACATGATCCTGGGGACAAGGTAAGTAACCTTCACCAGGATCCTGCAATGCAATCCCTGTGGCTCGGGGGGTTACCGCTAATGGTACTGAAATTTAACCCTGAGCCACACTCTGGATTAGCGCCAGGGAGGTTAAACAAGAGAATCGTAAAAAAAAAAAAAAAATAATCTAATCCGCAAATCCACTAGATTTGCGGTGAAACAAGACCCCGCCATTGCGCTCCTCAATAGACGATTCCCAGGAGTACCAAAATGAACCCAGGCTCTAATCCACTTCATTTTCCTGGGGGCCAAAACAATGATAGCTCGAGCGTGGAAATCCCCATCAGTCTCATTTCACCTGACCGAACAAAAAATTTCTTGGATAATGTCTCAGGAAAAAAATATCCAACACCATCTTGAGAGTTAGAGAAATTCAAACTCACCTGGGAACCCTGGGCTAAACACATCGGAGTATCTCTACATCCCTAGGAAAGAAGATTCCTTACTATCTCCTGGTAGGCCAAATACCCAGACCTTACCTCCAGCTCTCTGTGAAGGTTCCTCCCTCTTCTCTTTACCTCCCCCACTAGTCCTCTCTCCCATATATTTTCCGGCTCCTCTCCCCCCCATTTCATCTATGGTTTTACCGAAAGATGGACTGAATGAGTTACAGAGAGAGTGGGCCTTCCACACTCTCAATTACAGTCTCCAAAGGCTATCTTGCACCAGCTTTCACCGGCCCAGGTGAATAAAATTACACGGCTCGCACTACTTTGTATTTCCCTGGTAGGAAAGATGCACAGCCCTCTTCTTGCGGATCTGGGCCAACCTCCCCGGCTACACCTTGCACAGCACGCTCACATTCGGGGTGTGAGAGGTGGTAAGAGAGGAGCCATCAGCTGAGCCACTTAGAGGTGTATTTCTCATGCCTTTGTTTCTTATGTTGATTGTTCTTTTTGTTTCAACCAAATACTGGATTTTGTTACTGTCCAATTGTGTACAAGTGTTATATTTTTCAATAAAAACAATTTAAAAATGAAAAAAAAAATCCAGCCAACGTATCTAAGAATTGGTAAGCTGCAATAAATTTTTTCCTTTTGGGGTTAAATATGCTTTAACTTCCTAACATATTATCAGGTGTTTGTACATATCCATGTGATTGATTCTATGTATTTGCAACTTTTCAAGCCCACTGCAAAAAGTTTAATCCTCCTGACATCTCATTAAAATGGGCAGACATAGTATAGTTTTCAGTTGCTATTTATTGAATCTGGCTAATGAAGAAAGTACATGTCTCTAATCACAACTGGACATCTTGGGAAACAAAGGGTAACTGTTCTGTTGTTTTGCTATTACTTGGCTAGCAAGACTATTTATATTACTTGTTTGTTCTAGTCCCTTCAAATGTTTGTTGTTTGAGTTAGTCATGCCTTAAACCCTCCCTTCATCAAGAGAGGCCATTGAAGTTTAAATGGCAAGACCAAATTCAACAGCTTCAGTATAACTGGAAAACAACCCTAAGGGGTCTAGTTAAAAAAAACAAAAAAACAAACGTGCAAGTGTATCAGCAAAGGTTAAACCATTGCAGAAGTGTTTCATTTGTGCAAAATATTATTTTCTAATACTGAAGTTGTCTTTTTTGAATGTAACATTTTCTAACTCCCAAAAACATTTAGTTCTAAGTGAATATAGTCTAACAATAACCTATATATAACAACATTCAACCAGAACAGAAAACAGTCTATAAACATGGGCGTAGCATAAGGGGTTTGCAGGGGTCACAATCGCGCCCTAGCTCCAAGGCGCCCCTTCAGCCTCCCTGTCATATTATCATATCCATCACAAAATCCATCTCTGATCTGCCCTAGGGTCCCACAGCCACGCTCCAGTACTTGGCTTCTACTTTGCCTTCCACAGTCCACACCCCTCTGTTCCCATTGGCTGGGGAGAAGCTGTGTGCCATTTCCTGAATGGAGAGGAGCACGAGGTGAGAACAGCCCAGGATGGGAAGTGTCTGTGCTGTGTGCTGGCAACATGGAATAGTAGAAGAAAAAGAAAACGTTGGGACTTTAAATGAGGCGGTGACCATGTAAGATCAATTGCCTCCATCCCTATCTAACTGAAACAAACAGGAAGACTGGTGGTTGGGACTGGCAAAGTGCCCGTCCGATCTCCCTGTATGCCTGGCGTTATCTAAAGTTACCTAAAGCAAACATCCTCCTGGGGCCCCAGGAGGATGTTTGCGCACTGAAAAACCTTGGCATCCGACGATTCGCTGGGAGCTTTAGATAACTCCAGGCATACAGGGAGATCGGACGGGCACTTTGCCTTTCTCTACGGTGACCGAGAGGAAAAGTAGGACGTACGACGGTTTCCGGAACTTTTCGATCTAGGCTGGCTACCTTTGAATGATCCGCATCTATCCATGACCTCAGTAGTACACCGGAATGAAATACACGCAAAAGAACCCTGCAGAGGGCTGTCTGCTCACGCTAACGACTCCGCTGGTTTGGAGTCCACCCATTGCGGTAAGAGTCAAACCTTTTTCAGATCTGGATGTGATAGTGGCAAAGCCAGGAAGATTGCACTAAATTCGTAAAAAGTATTGATTTCCCTATTCGTTGGCTTCTTTTTGGAACTAAGATTCCCTGATTACAAAGACTCCTTTTTTTCTTGATTGAACTTCACACAGGATGTTTTTTTGATTTGTATTTTCTTTGTGATTTGTATTGAGTTTCTCACTTCAATTTTCACGTATATTTAGCGCAACTTTATGTATAATTTATATATATATATATATATATATATATATATATATATATATATATACTTATTTTAGTTATTTTTCTAACACCATATTGCCCTTTGACAGCTATAGCATGCTGGTTACAGCTGTCAAAGTTTCCCTCCCTGTGTGAGAAAGGAAGGTGATCATATGGTTGGGAAAGATGCTGATTACGGGGGGGAAGACCTGGAGCTGTCACTTGACAGTGGGGTCTCAGCACAGACGTGACCATTCCTAGTTCTCACTTTGAATGGTAATAAACATTCTCACGGCATGGGGTATTGAGCCTAAGATGGTCAACAGCCAGATTATTAAAAACCAACTCCGCTTTTTTCATTTTGAATGGAGTGAGTCTCCCTTGCTGTCTCAGTGACACCCTGACAAATATGGTGCCACCAGCAAAGGAGGTCTGAATCTCTAAGAGCACTAAGAACAATAAGAACCCTTCCCTACTCTCATTTAAAAATAAAATAAAAATGTAATTGCTGTTTTGTTTTCATGATATGTTCACTATTCTTGCGATATCCCCTCATTTGCAATACCACAGTGACAGGAAGTGAGGAAAATCTTCCCAACATTGACACAGACTGTGATAGAAATCAGAGAAGGGTTTTAAAGTTTTTGCAAAGGTACCGTTTTTTTTTTACCTTCATGCATTCTATGTCTCTTAATCTGTAATTTATGGTGTTACGTCATCATGGGTGACGCAGCCCAGGAGTCCCCCAGCCTGTCAGTCATGGGGTTTTGTCACAGTGGGTGCCACAGACAAGGCGTCTCCTAGCCTGTCAATCATGGTGTTATGTCATCATGAGTGGGACAGACAGGGAGTCTCCTGACCTGTCATTCTTGGTGCCATGTCATCATGGGTGGGACAGACTAGGAGCTTGCTGATCTGTCAATCATGGTAGTAGTTTATCATGGGCAGGACAGACAAGTAGTCTCCTATTCTGTCATTTATGGTGTTATATCATCATGGGAAGGACAGAAAAGCTCCTGGCCTGTCAATTAAATTAGGCAGTGAGAGTAAACATGACAGACCAGGAGTTTGAAGTGCTGGGGTCCTCCCAGCATACTGATTGGCAAGGCAATGCCACTGCCACTGTTAGAAAAAAAAAACTACAATGGAAACACACAACCAGTGACCCAAACAAAGAAGTAGGCACATCACTACATACAGGAGATACATAATGGAGATTAGGGGACACTGAGCCCTGGAAATGCTACAGGCAACAAAGAAGTGATCAGTGGCTGCAGATTTAATTGGAAAAAGAAGACCGTATTTGTTAAAGGTAGGAACTGAATTATAAAAACAAATTAAAACATTTTACCCAGAGTCCAGCTGTAACATTTTTCTTAACTGCTGCTTTGTCTAGCCAATGTAATTTCCACTTCTCATTGTAAATAATCCTTCACTGCCTTGCAAAATATAAGTGGTGACCCGTATTTTCCATATGACCTGTACTGAAGTTTATTGCTTTAGAAGAATAATTGGTGAATGTTTAATGGGTATAGTTACTAAAAATAGGTGCCTATAAATAATGTCTATGAGCGGTTTATATACTTCCTTTGGATTTGCTGATGGATAACAGTACATTCTTCTCGCATTGACATACTTTGAAGCAGAAACCATGACCAGTTGTTATACTCTTCATTAATTTTTTTTTTTTTTTTTTGGAAAGCTGAATCTTAGCAGGTGCGTATTTTAAGGAAAGTTCCACTTTCTTCAAAATTAGTATATTTACATGATAAACCATGAAGGTCTATGTTGCAAATAAAACATTTAATCTCATTTATATTATGTCCTAGTATACTTGTAACTCTAATGCCGTGTACACACAATCGGAAATTCAGCCAGCAAAAGACTGATGAGAGCTTTTGGTTGGAAAATGCGACTGTGTGTATGCTCCATCAGACTTTTGCTGGCTGAATTCCCGCCAGCAAAAGATTGAGAGCAGGTTCTGTATTTTTCGGTCGGAAAAAGTTCCCATCGGAAATTTCGATCCTCTGTACAAATTCTGATGCGCAAAATTCCTATGCATGCTCAGAAACAATTCGACGTATGCTTGGAAGCATTGAACTTCATTTTCTCGGCTTGTCATAGTGTTGTACGTCACCACCTTCTTGACAGTCGAATGTTCCATGTGTGACTATGTGTATGCAAGGCAAGCTTGAGCGGAATTCCATCAGAAAAACCATCCAAGTTTTTTCCGATGGAAAATCCGATCGTGTATACGGGGCATAGCGGGAATTACCCTGTCTCTTTGACCATTCAGGGGCAGGTGACAGGTGTCGTCTATGGACAAATTCCATGCTCCATTTACTTCTTCCTCAGCAGCTGGGAAAAGCGACACCTGAATCAGGTAATGACGTGACCATCATCCAAGTGTCTTACAGGCTAGCGGGGAAAATTGAACAGCTATTTACTTGTCTCCATTCACTCTTTTTCCGGTAACACCCCCATGCCAGATCTGAGCTTGCAAGTGGGAACCATGGTGGGGGTGGCGTAGGTGGTGTCTTTTCCAGGCGTCTGTAGATAGTGATTCAGCAGCAGTACAGACATCAGCAGCCATGGCTAATTTTACATGGTAATATCTAGGTTGGAAAAAGCATTTGGTGCACACCAAGTACCTTTATCTCCATTGTGGCCACCACAGCTTCAAAGTCTGCACAGAGAAACATGCACTGTATTGTCAAAAGTATTGGGATACCTGCCTTTACACACACACACTTGAACTTTAATTGCATCTCAGTTTTCGTTCATAGGGTTCAATATTGAGTTGGCCCACCCTTTGCAGCTATAACAGCTTCAAATCTTCTGGGAAGGCTGTCCACAAGGTTTAGGAGTGTGTCTATGGGAATGTTTGACCATTCTTCCAGAAGTGCATTTGTGAGGTCAGACATTGATATTGGACTAGAAAGCCTGACTCAAGTCTCCGCTTGAATTGATCCTAAAGGTGTTCTATCGGGTTAAGGTCAGGTCTCTGCCCAGACCAGTCAAGACCCCAAACTTACTCATCCATGTCTTTACGGACCTTGCTTTGAGCACTGGTGCACAGTCATGTTGGAACAGGAAGGGGCCATCCCCAAACTGTTCATAGAAAGTTAGGAGCACAACATTATCCAAAATGTCTTGGTATGCTGATGCCTTAAGAGTTCCCTTCACTGGAACTAAGGGGCCAAGCCCAACTCCTGAAAAACAACCTCACACCACAACCCTACCTCCACCAAATGATTTGGAATAGTGCACAAAGCAAGGTCCAAAATGACATTAACCTCCCTGGCGGTACGATTATTTCGGATTTTAGGTGCTAAAAGCGGTACCATTATTTTGCATGAAAATTTGGCGTTTTATATTGTAGTCCTGCAATTCTTAGGAATAACTCTCTTAAATCTGTCCAAACCAGAGTCTAGCAGACATCCTGGGTATGATAAAGTTTGAAAAATTAAATCATAAATTATAATATAATCTCCCCACAAATCGCTATCGCTCAATTCTGCGAGTGATTCTAATTTATTATCGCTGTTTTCTAGCTGGTCTAAAATCATTTTTGATGTACAGTGACAGTTTTGGTTGCTATGGGCAATCTCCAGTTTCCAGGCATAAAGAACAGTTTTTATTATATAAAACTGCATGCAGGACACTGGGCAGACCACTAGGGACAACGGGGATGTGAAATATTTACATACAGCAATGTAATCTGTAAGATTACATTATACTGTATGTTTACTGTTTGTTTCACTTTTTGAATTTGGCGCCGATCTCCGTGCCCGTGCGTCGCAACGCTCGCAGGGCACGGAGATCGGCGATGTAATGCATCGAGCGAGACACGGCTCGCTCGTACAGCGGGGAGACAACGCTGGATCCGAGGGAGAAGGTAACTAAACCTCCTCCTGGATCCAGGGATGCAGTCCCGAGTCTGACTCGGGGATACCGCTCATGGTATAAAAAATCCACCCCGAGTCAGACTCGGGAATACCGTCAGGGGGGTTAATGAGTGAGTTTGAGGTGGAGGAACTTGACTGGCCTACACAGAGTCCTGACCTCAACCCGATAGAACATCTTTGGAATGAATTAGCGGAGAGTAGGAGCCAGGCCTTCTAGCCCACATGAGTGCCTGACCTCACAAATGCTCTTCTGGAAGAATGGTCAAACATTCCCATAGACACACTCCTAAACCTTGTGGACGGCCTTCCCAGAAGAGTTGATGCTGTTATAGCTGCACAGGGTGGGCCAACTCAATAGTGAAACCTACGGGTTAAGAATGGGATTCCATTGAAGTTCATGTGCGTGTAAAGGCAGGTGTCCCAATACTTTTGGTAATATAGTGTATCTTGTTGTATAAAGCAGTCAGTACAAAACCTCATTTTATTTTTAAACCAGGTCTTCTGAACTGCCATGTCATGTTCTTTAAAATACAATCTGGAGTATAATTTCCAGCTTTCATATTCCACTTGTGTATTGACTAACATCATAATACTGTCAAATCATACCACTGGCTTATCGCTAAGCAGACGATCAAAATAGAAGGATTTGAAAGTTGATCAAATTATGCCTCATTACGAAATGCATTTGAAGTAAATGCTTTTAACGAAGCAACAAATTTTTTTTTTTTTTTTATTCAGTCAGTGGGATGAATTATTATCTTGCTGTACTGACTTCTATCATAATTAATGTGTGGGCAAATATTGTTAATGCATCAGCATTAATAGACCAAAGCAATAGAAGTTCTGATGGAAATCAAGTCTTTTTCATGCCCTCGGTTCTTGATAAATAATACTTTGATTCATTTTGTCTCATTGTGGCTGTTGCACAGTTAAAAGGCAGCAAAGAGAAAATGCAGTTTATACCATATTTGGTTCAAGTTGGTACCAAAATGACCACTTTGCAGCCAATGGTGGCCCGTCCATTAGGGGCGCAGGGACGCCACCCCTCCTCCCCCCATCCATGGGTCAGCCCCCCTAATCTACATGCAGGGCACCTGACCGTGGATTCCAATGGGGGAGGCGTTGTTAATTATGTGATTAGAGCCCAATACTCTAATAGGCTTCAAAAAAGGGTGGGCTTGGTGTGCTCCAAGCCCACCCAGTTGTGTGAGACAATAGCGAATGAATATTTGCTATTGCCACACTGATCCTCCTCCTGGTCAATCAGGAAGCTGGTCTTGAGACCCAACACCCAATTGGCTGACAGGACAGACGATCCTAGAAGGAGGAGGGAGGAGACGCGTGACGGAAGCCGCCGTGATGCAGAAGAGGAGAAGAGGACACAGGAGCCACTGCCTGCCACCCACCGCCCATAACCTGTAGGAGCGCCGCCCGCCCACAACCTAGACCTAGATGGAGTAAGTGCTGGACTGGATGAACGAGCAAGCGACCAACTGACTGACCACCAACCAACACTGTTTGTAGCCAATGCTTATAGAAAGAAATTTGGCTCCAAATGCCTAAAACCGAATTGGTAGCAGAGAAGGGTAAGGCCATGTTCATATGGGTGAACTACAGAGTATGTCCTTGTGAGGGCCGTGTTTGCCCACACAGGGTCAGTCTGGGAAGCAGCCGCTGCATGGGCGCAGCCGCTGCTCCCAATTAGACATCCATGTGGAAGCGTGTGCACAGCCCTAAATGCACACTGTCCAATGGATGTGCAGATTACAACAAAAGCAATTTTATTTTTATTATATAACAAGCTATTCCTTTTAAGGTCTCATGCACACAGGATGTCAAAAACGCCGCTTTTATAGTCATATTCTTTTTTTTCTGCCTCTAGACTCCCCTCTATCTTAGCCTATTTGTCCAAAGGACACATTGGGGATTATTTACTAAAACTGGAGTGTGAAAAATCTGGTGCAACTCTGCACACAAACCAATCAGCTTCCAGGTTTTATTGCCAAAGCTTAATTGAACAAGATGAAGTTAGAAGCTGATTGGCTACCCTGCACAGCTGCACCAGATTGTGAGTGCTCCACTTTTAGTAAATCTACCGAAAAGGCTAACATAGAAGAGAGTCTAGAGGCGGAAAAAAAACCTGAAAAAAAGAAAACGAATGCAGACACCTTGTCTAAGGACTGGTGAGCTGCAATATACATTATTACATTTTTTCTTGGTTTAGCTACTCCTTAAGGCTGGGTTCACACCGCTGCGATGCGGGAACGCCGCAAATTCGCGGCGTTTTCCCGCATCGCACGACTCCCGCCGGCAGTTCACACTGCCCTATGCGAACGGCTGGGAGTGTCAATGATATGTTAATGACACCCCCAGATCCGATCGCATATCGCAGTGCGATCTGCCGACTCGCACAGGAATCGGATCGCGTGGTGTGAACGCTCATGCGATCCGATTCTGTTGCGGACCAAAAAAAGGGTCCCGTGCGAGTTTGCTGCGGGAGCGATGCGAATTCAGCCATACTATCTGTATGGCTGAACTCGCATCGCTACGGAGATCCGACGTGATTTGCACTGCAGTGCGGTGCGAATTACGTCCGGATCTCCCGTTCGCAGCAGTGTGAACCTGGCCTAAAGTGGTTCTAAAGACTCAAAGTTTTTTTACCTTCTATGCCTGAAGGTAAAAAACCTTCACTGTGCAGCAGCCCCTCCAGCCCTCCTTAAAACCTACCTGAGACCCATAGTGATCCAGCGATGTGCAGGAAAGCCTCGCCTCTCTGGGGACTCTCCCTCTTCGTTGGCTGAGACAGCAGCGGGTGGTAGTGAGCCAATGAGGAGAGAGAGGGGGCGGGGCAGCTGTGACTCTGGGTATGGATGGACATGCAGAGCAGCGGTTCGGGAGCAAGCCTGCCAAGCCACTCTCAGATGCTTGCTTTGGGGGCACTTGGCAGGAGGAAGGGGTAAGGAGTGCCGGCAGAGGACCCTAGAGGATGAGGATCAGGGCTGCTAAGGGCAGGTAAGTATAACATGTTTGTTATAAAAAAAAATTGCCTTTAACCTCTTGTCTACTAGGCATTTCTACCCCCTTGCTGCCCAGGCAGTTTTCAGCTTGCAGCACTGTCGCACTTTGAATGACAATTGTGTGATCATGCAACACTGTATCCATATGACATTTTATTATTTCTTTTACACAAATAGAGCTTTCGTTTGGTGGTATTTAATCACCACTGAGATATTTATTATTTGCTAAATAAATGAAAAAATATCAAACATTTTGAAAAAAAAATAAGTTTTTCATAGTTTGTTATAAAATTTTGCAAACAGGTCATTTTTCTCCTTCACTGATGTGCGCTGATGAGCCTGCACTGATGAGTTGGCACTAATAGGCTGCACGTATGGGCACAGATGAGGCGGCACTGGTGGGCACTATTGGGCACTGAGGAGGTGGCACTGATGAGTCTGCACTTATAGGCAGCACTGATGGGCACTGATATGCGGCACTGATGGGCAGCACTAATAGATGACACTGATGAGGAGGCACTGATTATCAGCACTGATGAGCACTGATTGGCAGCACTGTTGGGACTGCACTTATAATCAGGACACTGATAATGAGTGTAGAAGTCCCTTTCACACAAGGCGGTTACTGGCTCTCCTCTCCTCTTGCTGTCAGCATGTGGAAAGGAATGCTGATAACCAGCTTGTGTTTACATCGTGATCAGCTGTGATTGGGCACAAGGTAAAGGGCCACTGTGATGGGCTCTTTACCCTGATCTGTTATCAGCTGTGTTCTAAGGACACGATCTTGGGAGGATATCACATGACGCCCTCCCAGAACTGGCCGGCCGCACTGTAGCTGTCATTCCGTTATATCATGGTCGGGAAATGGTTAATATCACTTTAATTTGTGTCTTTTATATTGTCCTGAAGTTCAGCTTTAAAGTGGAATGCCAGCTTTGTTGAAGAAAAAAAAAAGCAATCCTTCTAGGTAAACAATATAGATCAGAGAGATTTTGAATACACTTTTTTTGTTCTGAAAGAAATTGCTGTTTTGATGATTTTCCTCAGATTTTTTTTTCTGAGTGAGAGGATCAGCCTTCATCATTAACACCTAGGTAATCTCAATAATTTAATGAGAAAAACTGCAGTGTGCATTCCTTATCACGGCTATACACACTTCCATTTTATAATTTAATAGATGTGTGATTAGCTCGAAATGATTCAATCTGCATACGATCGAATAGCCATTAATTCTCTTTCGGATGATTTTGACTTCATGTTAATCAGATTCAATCAAACTGAAACAATCGGCCAGGGTGGGAAATTATTGATCATTTTGCATCAATCAGCAGCACTGAGATAGATTTTTCATGAAAACGATTGAATCAATCAGATTACATGCTGGATAGAGAGATGCATTCATTAACTTATAATTATACTTTACAATAATATCTCAACTAAGAAGCTAGTGGAGATCACTGGATTAGCAGTGCTTACTACAGTGATTTCCAACTTCTAGACCAGTGGTCTTCAAACTGTGGCCTGGTGGGGCCAGATGTAGTCCTTTGATTCCCTTTATCTGGCCCTTGGAACACCATTCCACCAACTGGCTCCAATGATGAGTACCATTACCCCCTGTGGACATCATTAATGGAGCTCTATTCTTCCATTTGATACCAACAATAGGGCATTTATTCCTCCTAATAAAACCAAATGAGTCACTGATGGTGGGGCATTTTCTACTCCCACCGGCCACAGTCCAGCCCCTCTAAAGCATGAAGAACAGTTAACTGGCCCTTTCTTTCGAAGTTTGGAGACCCCCGTTCTAGAGGGATCCCACAGGTATGATATATGCATAGTTACATTGGCATAAGCTGGTCCAATGTAACAATTTAAAAAACATCCATACCTGGAAATCTTATTCCAAACGTTGATACGGCAATTATTGGAGTCAGGGCCGTCTTTAATATTGATTGGACCCTGGGCAAAAATTTTCTGGGGGGGCCCCACCATGCAATTTCCCTCTCCTCCTGCTCTGAGACATACAATAAATAGCAGCTAGACTTAAAATCAGTTTACTGTATCAGATCAGGCAGCGATTGCGATTGGTTGCCAGCAGTTACAGCATTTCATTACTGCGTACTGACTGGTTGCTAGAGGTTACAGCACACATTACGGCTCACTGATTAGTTGCTAGAGGTTACAGCACATCATCTCCTCGCAGCAGGGGAGCATGATATACATATGAATGCCGCCTTTATTTACATATCATTGCCGCCGGCCGCAGCTATTTACTTAGTATTGTCGCCGCTATTTACATATAAATGCCGCTTATTTACATGTAAACAAAGGGTCTGCAGGTAAGTCATCTGCACACAACAATAGGGCAAGAGCTGGGCAGCATTAGTACCAGCACAAGACTAAAACCTTAAGGGACAAGGGAATTTAAACCTGGATAGTTGGCAAGTATGAGGCAGCTGTTATGGGCCCCACAACAATGCCAGGGCCCAGGGCAGCTGCCCCTTTTGCCCTGCTTTAAAGACGGCCCTGATTGGAGTGACAGAAGGAGCAATGCAATGAAATATGTCAGCCCAATGTATTGTTTGACCATGTGGAGTCCCAACTTGCACCTGGGAAGCCAGCGTGAATATTACATCCATCTTGGTCAATATAAATGATGGGTAAGACCATTCTTTTCTATTGGACAGGCGTTGGACAGGCTTTGTGCCTTGGTTGTCAGACACCTAATGACCCTTTATAGTATGATTTAGAAAGACCAAAACATTGAATGAAGACAGTGTTTTACACTATTACTAGGCTGAACTGCTTGTGGGAGCTATATATATTTTCCAGCCATGACCAAGGGGAGTTTGATATATACTTACCTTTGTGTGAACTTCAGTGACGCACTTTTATCAATTTAGGGCAGATGTTGCTGCCTAGCACATGATAACAGATCACCTCTCCTGTGCTTTAACAGACATTTTTATGGCTGCTATATAAATCTAAAACTCACCTAGGGATGCAAACCAATCCTAAAGGGATATATGTTGGATATATTTCTAAGGTATACTTTATTATTTGCTGTCTGGATTCTAGTGTTGCTGTTTTACTGGACCGTGTAGGTCAAGTGGCTTCACTCCTGCTGGTGATTATGAAATAAGGAGAGTCCCCCTTATATTGATGGTCCTTAGGAACACTTTTCTAAATAAAACAATAGTTTTAACTGGCACAATAATGCAATTTTTTTTTTTTCAAATATCATAGTGAAGTGGTTTAAAAAAAAAAGGGGATTGGTAGATAAGAATTGTTGAATATACAGTATATTCTTGCATAGGATTATTTGGAACCTTGTATTGGCTAACAGGTTATATTGACATTTTTAGGATGTTTTAAAGATCTCTTCTTCTGGTTTTATATGAAATTATTAAATCCTGAAGAAGGTATTTAAGACATTCTGAAAGCTTGTTTTTTTAAATCTTTGAGTTAGCTAGTAAGGGTATTACTTAAATCTCATAAATTAATTGATGGCTAACCCAGTACAATATTCTACTACAGTACTGCTGTGTAGGATCATTGTAACAATTCAATATAATATTGGGTTAGACTGTAATGTGTGTATTAATAAAAACACATAGTAACTTACATCTTGGTAAACAAGGAAGGGTACATCTGTGGGTAAACGCTCTGTGGGGCATCCATCACACTGGTCAGCAGAAGGTATGCTGTCTCAGTTGCTCTGTGGGCTCTCCCAGCCAGTAGGAAGATGGTATGATGGTGGAGAGCTGGAGAAAGGCTTGGAGCACTTCCTGGATCACAGTGCTAAAGGGGGTGACCTCACAGGCTTGGTCGCGACATGTTTCTGGACTGGCGCACCCTAGTGGTGGAAGGAATGCATGCTCCTTTTTCAAGCTTGTGAGGTCACCTCCTTTAGCACTGTGATCCAGGAAGTGTTCCAAGTCTTTCTCCAGCTCTCCACCATCATACCATCTTCCTTCCGGCCAGGAGAGCCAACAAAGCGTACTCTTCCTTGTTTACCTAGATGTAAGTTACTATGTGTTTTTATTAATACACACTTTACATTCTAACTCAGAGGCGCCTGCATTTGTTTTTTCTTGCATATCTTGGAGACTGCTTTTGCTTCCTTTCTAAGGCTGGCCCTGAATCAATAGACCAGTGATGGCGAACCTTGGCACCCCAGATGTTTTGGAACTACATTTCCCATGATGCTCATGCACTCCGCAGTGTAGTGGAGCATCATGGGAAATGTAGTTCCAAAACATCTGGGGTGCCAAGGTTTGCCATCACTGCAATAGACTAATTTTAGGCTGCATAGCAGCCCACTAGCCACTTGGACTTCAGTACTATAGGATCTGTTTCAGTACCAGTGTCACATGTATATTTATTTAGTTGTCCTTTAGGACATGACTCACCCTCCTAAGTGTTACAAAAAAGAAAGAAAAAGTGTCCCCAAGGTGGGGCTTTTTACCAGCATAATTACCTGTAAGCGCTAATAGCTATAAATGTAAAAGATACTGACATGTGACAAAAAAAAGGGCTCGTAGTATAAATATTTTATTAATAAAAAAGAGGATTAGATAGGTAACACAGTGGTCAGGGACTGAACTCCACTATGTGAGTAAAAATGTATAATGTTACATGTATAGACAGAAATACACATATACATACAATTATAATGCTTGAAACATAATATCAATACAATAGAATAAAAGATATATGCATATAGATAATATAAACTCTTTACGCGTTTCGACCCTCTCGGGGGGTCTTCTTCAGAAGATTATTATCTATTCTAAAAAGAAGGAAAGAAGCAAGCATAAATATATACCCATATATGATACACTGTGTTGTACTGAAAATAATCTGCTGTAGGCAGAGTATACATCAAATATTGTGAGATTACACAGTTAACGATCAAATGATATATATTAAATTATAACAATAAATACCTATATTGTTCACAAAAAGAATCCTCTTTAAAAGACAGGACTGGACTCCATCACTTCTCCCATAACCTTCATGGATGTGCCGACCTTGTATAGATGGAAACTGATGGCTAGTTCTACCCAAAAGGGGGAGAGCACGGAAAAATGGATCCGAGGGGTAAATGACTTACAAGGGATCACATCCCTATTGCTGCCTCCAAGGTGCAATACTGGAGGAAGATATGGGTATGGGTAAACAGGATTAAAGAAATGGCGCCATCTGAGGCGATTTTTCCGTCCTCGTCTATGGCTATTGGATGGACGAGGGGGGTATGGCTTCACGACCAGAAGAGGGGAGCGGCATAGACGCGCGAATTCCTCTCCCCATTAGGTCCCGGGATACGAACGGGTGAGCGCCGCCCGTCTTCCCGGGTTACGAACGGGTGGACGCCGCCCGTCTTCCCGGGACGACAAATCTGGTCGGCGGCATTCCGAACGGTATCGGACTGGGGGCCTCACTACGCACGCGTGTTCTACGCGTACGATGCGACGCGCCTACGTCACACTAGTGCGACGCTACCGTGTACCCGCCGTAATGGGAGGATCACTTTCGGAACGCCGAGGGGACCACATCCGGTCGGCCGTTTAGGCGACCAATAGGGGTTAGGGCATAACAGGTGGAGATCATGATTGATAAATCAACCCAACCTGGGCTATTTATACCCCACCCTCTCACTCTAGCACACTATTCCTTCAATCGCAGGACAACACATGCATTGTTTTTACACATTGGGGTAAGTCTCTGACTCTTACTTATTCAATGTCCTTTTACTTTTTCTACTTTCACTATATATAGTTCTGCTAGCAGGAATATAAGTTTATTTCTTGTCTATTTGCAGACATAAGACCTCTCTTGCTTCAGGAAAACATACTAATGTGAGGGGCTGTATTGTAAAGATTAACACCCTTAATCACATCATCACTAATTACCATAGCGTTTTCCTTTTGGTTCAGTTACTCAATGTGCAACCATTGGAAATCGGTCACAGGTATATATATATATATTGCCTAATCTCACCATCACTGTGGTCATGCTGGGTTATAGTGGACGTTGTAACACTATTGCACTTTCATTCTTAACCTTCCTTCACCTTTCCAGTCACGTTTGTTTTTTGTTCACTTAGCAGGTTTACTTTCACTAGCCTGTATTCACCTCATTTTCCTTTTTTCCCTATCCCCCCCCCCCTCCCCCGCTCTCCCCTTCTTCTTTCCCATTTCTTTTTGCATATGGTATTCCTATTTGGTGTTGGTTCCTTCTCTGGGCATGTACTGTTTTCACTCTAACTTAGTGCAGTATCCCCCTTTGAAATAGCAGGATTTACGGTGACATATGTATACCCCTGACATGTGTATACTATTGACACAGCATGCGGGTATATTCTATCTCTCGATACAGAGGTGATAGCTCCTATAATAGGGCCCTTTTGTATATATACATATATACACATATGTCTCATACTTTCTCTTTCTCTGTAGGTTGCCCCTTTCTTTAATCCTGTTTACCCATACCCATATCTTCCTCCAGTATTGCACCTTGGAGGCAGCAATAGGGATGTGATCCCTTGTAAGTCATTTACCCCTCGGATCCATTTTTCCGTGCTCTCCCCCTTTTGGGTAGAACTAGCCATCAGTTTCCATCTATACAAGGTCGGCACATCCATGAAGGTTATGGGAGAAGTGATGGAGTCCAGTCCTGTCTTTTAAAGAGGATTCTTTTTGTGAACAATATAGGTATTTATTGTTATAATTTAATATATATCATTTGATCGTTAACTGTGTAATCTCACAATGTTTGATGTATACTCTGCCTACAGCAGATTATTTTCAGTACAACACAGTGTATCATATATGGGTATATATTTATGCTTGCTTCTTTCCTTCTTTTTAGAATAGATAATAATCTTCTGAAGAAGACCCCCCGAGAGGGTCGAAACGCGTAAAGAGTTTATATTATCTATATGCATATATCTTTTATTCTATTGTATTGATATTATGTTTCAAGCATTATAATTGTATGTATATGTGTATTTCTGTCTATACATGTAACATTATACATTTTTACTCACATAGTGGAGTTCAGTCCCTGACCACTGTGTTACCTATCTAATCCTCTTTTTTATTAATAAAATATTTATACTACGAGCCCTTTTTTTTGTCACATGTCAGTATCTTTTACATTTATAGCTATTAGCGCTTACAGGTAATTATGCTGGTAAAAAGCCCCACCTTGGGGACACTTTTTCTTTCTTTTTTGTAACATACCAGGGGTGATCAGCGCCCTCTGACCCTGCTTTCGGGGTGTTACCGTTCCTTTTTTGTCTAGTTCACCCTCCTAAGTGTATCCACCTGGTCTGATGTTTAACCTCTACCCCTGTTCCAGCAATATTCACCGTTTGGGCCTTCCAGAAGCCGCATAACCTTTTTTTCCCAAAGGATATTCCACACTGAGTCCTCTTTATCCTGGGCATACAGAATGTTCTCCCTTTTATTCCTATGGGGAGATATACATTCTTCAGGATCACTGGAGATGAGCATGGCCACCCATAGGAATGAATGGGGCTGCAGCACAAATGTGTATGATGAAGAGGACCCAACAAGAATGCTTTTGTAGGAAAACCTATGAGGCTGTAGGCAAGGTCACACAATGAATATTGCTAGCATGGGGATAAAGGTAAGTATTAGACCAGATGAGCTGTACTCAGGGGAGTGGGGCAATGCTTTAAAGGATAACTTATACCAAAGGTATAGTAATAATCACTGACGTGGGGACAGCAGTATTAGATCAGATGGTCTGTACTCAAAGGGGTGCAGCCATACCTTAAAAGACATCTGTTTTTATATATCATTGAATGCCAGATCTCATTGTTCTGTATACTTTATATTTAGTGGGTCTAGCTCTTTAATATACCCTCACAGAAAACTGCAAGTATCAGAAAACTATTACATAACTAAATACAATTATAAAGTATTTATATGAAAATTTGGGGCAGCAAAGTAGCTAAGTGATTAGCACTTATGACTTACAGCACTGGGGTCCTCCTTGGTTATAATCTCAGACAGG
Organism: Lithobates pipiens; assembly: GCF_037356315.1. Taxonomy (NCBI): domain Eukaryota; kingdom Metazoa; phylum Chordata; class Amphibia; order Anura; family Ranidae; genus Lithobates; species Lithobates pipiens. Next base: position 496,810,868 of record NW_027507718.1, on the reverse strand, counting down.
ACACTATCTGCTGGACTTTGCATGTTCTGCTTGTGTTTGCATGGGTTTCCTCAAACTCCAAAGCAGACATTATCAACAAGAGTTCCATGGAATAGAAATGTCTACCCAAACTTTCTAAGAGGATTATGCCAGAGGGGACTTCACTAGTTCCCTGCAATCACTTAAGTAGTTTGAAGTACTGTTTGCCATAGCTATAATGCAAGCTAATGATGAAAAAAATCACACAAGAGGTGCTGGGACTTCATACAAAGTAACAAGAAGACAAAAACATTCAGAGCTCACTGGAGCAGGTTAGACTGCTCACAACAGACAAGGCTTCCCTTCAGTGTCACTTACTCCTCTCCCTCTTTCTGTTGGAGTACCCCAAGGCTCAGTCCTTGGGTCCCTCTTATTCTTTACCTAGACCTCTTCCCTGGGCCAGTTGATAACCTCCCATGGCTTCCAATACCACCTCTAGGGTGATGACACCCAGATCTATCTCTCTACTCTCCAGCTCATCCCCTCAATCTCCTCAGGTATCACAAATTTACTGAGTGGCATATCAGTATGAATGTCAAACCATTTCCTCACTCTGTATAAAACTGAACTTGTAACATTTCCTCCTCCCCGAACCCCTCTTCATGATTTTACCCATGAGATTAACAGCACAATTATTGGTCTATCCACACATGCCAAGGTGCTAGGTGTAATCCTAGACTCTGGCCTCTCCTTTGAGCCCCATGTCCAATCACTGGTTACATTTTGCCATGTTAACCTCCACAACATTTCTAAAATGTGCCTCTTCTTAACTAAAGACACCAGAAAACAACTTGTTCACTCCCTGGTTATCCCCCACCTTGACTACTGTAACCTTCTTAGTGGCCTACCATTACATAGGCTATTCCCTCTACAGTCTATCATGAATTCTTCTGCTAGACTCACACCTTACTAACTGATCTGTGGCTGCTGCCTTTCTTGGCCATTCCCTTCACTGGCTTCCACTAGTCCAACCTTTAAAATTTAAAACACTAACCACAACATATAAAATCAACCACAACACTACCCCCAGCTACATCACCAACCTAATGTTGCGATATTGCAGATATCATCCACTCTGCTCTTCTAAAGAGCTCTTGCTTTTCAGCTCCTATCTTCCCATGCTCGCCTTTAAGCCCCTGTACACATGGTCAGAGATTTCGACAACCAAATCCGTCGGATTTTGTCCGTCGGATTTTGTCCGTCGGATTTTGTCCGTCGGATCTTGTCCGAAACTGTTGCATACACACGGTCGGACAAAGTTGTTGAAAAATCCGATCTTTCAGAACGTGATGACGTAATTTCATTACGATGGGACTACATTCAGGCTAGTAGCCAATAGCTTTGATGTAGGAATTTGATCTGAGCATGCGTGGCACTTGGTCCGATCAAAATTCTCTACACATGATCGGAGTATGTCCGATCGGGCCCAGTTGGTCGGGAAATATTTCCAACAAGTTGGAAAATTGGGTCCGACGGATATTCCGACGGAATCAGTCCGATGCATACCACACACAGTCGGATTATCCGACAACACGGTCCGATAGAACACATTCCGACAGATACTCCGACCGTGTGTACAAGGGCTTAGACTTCTTCAGAACATCCTCTGGAACTCCTTACCCAAGTATTTCCAGTTAGCTACAACACTGCCTGAAAAAAAAAATATTTATTCAGGGAAGCCTACCTCACCTCTACATAAAAAATGTACATCAGTCATCTCCATCAGATCATCTCCTGCAGTTATTACTTTGTGTACCATCTACCCCTCCTGTTAGACTGTAAGCACCTTGAGCAGGGCCCTCCTATTCCTTCTGTGCTGAACTGTATTGTAATTGAAGTGTCTCCCTTTATATTTCAAAGCTCTGCACAAACTGTGGGGGGCAGACAAAAAAAAAACCTTCATCAGTGATTCAGTTAAAATAGGAACCTTGAATGGATTCATAATTTTCCTGTGTGAATCTATGTAGGGAGGAGCATTACTCAATCATGAGAGTTACTAGTTAGCAGTAGCTGCATGAGCATTCAGGATAAGAACTTTCCTAACCTAACATAACAGAACTTCTTATCTTGATTAGTCATGCAGTTACTGTGGGCCAGTAACCGCCCTGATCCAATAATTAGCGTCCCTCTGGTGAGAGCGCCCTGTGGCTATGATCTGTTGCTTCTAGAGAGACTGAGCCCTTAGGAACTGGCTACACAGCTGTCTAGCTTTAGCACTGACTGCAGGCCTAATTGTGAATATTCTCATGTGCACCAGCATTACAATTGGGACCCAACTTTAGCTGGCTGAAGATTAAGGACTAAAGACTGCCCATTTACAGTAGCGACACAGAGATCTTTGCCCATTGTTTAGTTTAGAGGTACCTCTAAGGGGGATATTGCACATTCTTTTAGAGTGCACTCAAAGTCAGTTACAGTATCCTCATCCACACTTAACATTTGTACGCACTGTTTTTTTTTTTTTTTTTTACTGATCTTGCTGATCTATGAGTGATTTCACTCTATGTGGTACAGAACTCTATTCAAAGTTACTACGGAATAGATATTGTATTGTCTATCATACTGTGTCTGAATCTATCCTCTGTGTACTCATTTATCCTTATATCATAATTTATTCTACTCTATACCAATACATTAACAGCCACCCGCCCACCGTATAGACAAATGACAACAGGTGGGTCGCTCTCTTGTTCTGAGAAGAGGTCATGTGACTTCACCCAGTGTCATGGCATTCGCAGGTGCGCTGTGTCCTTAGGACGCAGCGCGACCCTGATCAGGGTAAAGACCAATAATGTGGCTCTTTACCCATGTAAAGTAAACAACTTAACACCATAATTCCCCTCCACCAAATGATTCGGACCAGTGCACAAAGCAAGGTCCATAAAGACATGGATGAGCCAGTTTGGGGTGAAGAAACTTGACTGGTCTGCACAAAGTCCTGACCCCAACCAAAAAGAACACCTTTGGGATGAATTAGAGTGGAGACTGCGAGCCAGGCCTCCTCGTTCAACATCAGTGCCTGACCTCAAAAATGTGCTTTTGGAAGAATGGTCAAACATTCCCATAGAAACATTCCTTAACCTTGTGGACAGCCTTCCTACAAGAGTTGAAGCTGTTATAGCTGCAAAGGGTGGGCCAACTCAATATAGAACCCTACGGACTAAGATTGGGATGCCATTAAAGTTTATGTGCATGGAAAGGTGGGCATCTCAATACTTTTGACAATATAGTGTGAGTGGGGGCTCGGTCATTCATACTTTTGGCTCTGAGGAAGAGAGCTTGCCTCTCGAAATGCGTAAGTTGTTTTGGATGCTAAAAGGCCTTCCCATGTCATAAATTGAGTGCTATGGACCTGGAGGCTGTCTCGCTTGTATCTTATGACATGCTTGTTTGTGTCATGCATTTGTGAGTATATCACTTGTTTTAATTACCTAATAAAATAGTGTGGTGGTGATGCAATAGGTCAGTGCACCTTCTCTATGTTGTTTTGTAGTGCATATGAAGAGATAGCCACAGTCCTGAAGGAGCAGCAAGACAGGTTTGCGCTCGACTTATAAGCCGGATAAGTGGAGAGTTCAACAAGTTTTAAAGCACCATACTCAAACCCAAGAGGTTAATATTTGATGATTTCGGGTGGAGGAAAGGTCTGGTGCACTAGCTTTAAAAAAATTAAAAAAACACCCAGAAAATTGTATGGATAAAAGGCGTATCAGATATGGTTTCCAGAGAGCTTGTCCATAGAAGCTCCAAGAGTTGGATACTACTATATGGATATATACATATTGTAAATATGCAGATTGGCAGTAAAGGTAAAATGGACAAAGGGAATATTTATATTTCAGCCTTGAACAATCTTTGTAAATTATTCCCACAGAACCCCGTTACACTGAAATGAATTCAAACAGCAGAATCAGCCAAGAGTGTTAAACTGCTGCCTACACAACAAAAATTCTAACCGTAGACTGTTGACAGTTGCCTAGCAGCATTTACAAGCATGTCAAAGAGCCTTGTGTTACGCTACACCCTAAACATATTAGATGTGCGTGAAATACTATATTCGTACACACTTCCAGAATCCAGATGGAAACATTCAACAACTAACCGAACACTGAAAGACCTTTCTTATCCCCTTTCAGTCGTCTACACAGTGCACCATGCATGTAATGGTGCGTGACCTATATTTAAATGCCATTACATTTTTCCTGTTTATGTCACTTTCAATCAGCCAGCATTTATTTTATACATATTCTTAAACCGCTTTCGGCTTTTGAAAAAAAAAAAATATATATATAATTGACCTTTTTGAAAACCGGAATTAAAAAAAAGAAAAAAAAAAAAAAAAAGGTTATCTCTAAACAGGGAGATCAGAGAATGAAGAGGAAAAAAAAAATCTTCAAGTTAATCAAATTAAAATTCAATGCATGCATTTTAATTAGGGCTTATCAAAAGAAGCCCAGTGGTTTCCAATTGAAACACACTGAAGTATGTTCTAGAGGAATTACATATCACAACTTGAGCCACCTAAACTATTTTGATGGAGGAAAAGCAGAATCAGTGAAAATTAATTATCTGTGATTCAAAAGAATAAGTGTATGCTAATTTAAATCATGTCTGCCAATGGAAAAAAAATTGTAGCGATCATTAAGCCTCTTCAATATTTAAAGTTTTTTTTTTTGGTTTTTTTTTAGGCTGGATGGGTTGAATGAAGATCGTGGTCTATGTTATTTGCTACTGTACCAGCAAATTAACACAAGATTTGAAGAAGTTCATAAATGGATTTGCTTCATGTATGCCTTTGTAAGTTTAAGTGGGATCATTTATTTTTTTTTTTTTAAGAAAAAAGATAAATGTGCTATTGCCTATAGTAATCAGATTTCATCTATTGTTCTCTGGGAATATGAAACAAGGAATCAGATTGGTCACTGGGTGGCAGCAACACTGATTTTGCTCCAATTTTCTTTCCTCCAGGTTTTGCAAATAGGAACATATTTAGAGTATGAAGCAACAAGTCATCTTTAAGGGCTTGTATGTAGCTGTGACAGCATTTGCCGCCCCTCTGAAAAGCAAAATGTGGTGGAACACTTTTCAGAGGCATTTGACAGGCAGTAAGGAGACAATGTGGTTGATTTACTAAAACTGGAGGGTGCAAAATCTGGTGCAGCTGTGCATGATAGCCAATCAGATTCTAACTTCAGCTTGTTCGAATAAACTTTGACAAAAAAACAAAAAAAAAAACGGAAGCTGATTGGTTTCTATGCAGAGCTGTACCAGATTTTGCACTCTCAAATTTTAGTAAATCAGCCCCAATATGTTGCGTCCTGACTGCCTGATTTAGCCTTCTAAATACTGCACCATTGCATCACAGTTGTGTGCATTGTACATGGTTTTAGCCCTATGGACTTGTTTGCTGGAGGTAACATTCACCAAATGTGAAATGTTGTTTAACCACCTCAATACACTGGCACTTACACCCCCTTTCTGCCCAAGCCAATTTTCAGCTTTCAGCGCTGTCACTGTTTAAATGACAATTGTGTGGTCATGCTACACTGTACCCAAACAGAATTTTTATAATTTTGTTCTCACAAATTACTTGCTTACTTTTGATGGTATTTGATCACCTCTGCGTTTTTTATTTGTTGCTAAACAAATAAAAAAAGACCTAAAATTTTGAAAAGAAACTTTTTGTTTTGTTTCTGTTATAACATTTTGTAAATAAGTACATTTTCTCATTCATTTATGGGCACTGATAAGGCGACACTGACGGGGCACTGATAAGGCGGCACCGATGAGGTGGCTCTGATGAGCACTGGTACAAAGCACTTATGAGTGGCACTGATATGCAGCACTGATGGGCATTGATAGGCGGCACTGATGGGCACTCATGTGTGACACTGGTGGGCACTGATGGGCCCTGATAGGCGACACTGATGGGCACTGAAAGGCTGCACTGATGGGTACTTTTGGGTGGTACTGATAGACAGAACTGCTGGGCACTGATAGGCAGCACTGCTGGGCACTGATATGTGGCATTGATGGGCACTGATATGCTGTACTATCGATGGCATTGTTAGGCATCACTGATGGCACTGACAGGCATTGATGATGGGCGCTTATTGGCAGCTGCCTGGGCACTGATTGGCATTTCCCTGGTGGTCTAGGGTGGCATACCTGATGGTCCAGTGTGGTGACCATTCCTGGTGGTCCTGGCTTATCCTGGTGGTCCTGGGTATGCATCTGAGGGAGGGCTGTGCTGATAAACAATCAGCACAGACCCCCCCCCCGTCAGGAGAGCAGCCGGTTAGCTATCCTCTACTCTTGTCTGTCAGATGCAAGTGAGAAAAAGCCGACCAACGGCTCTTCCTGTTTAGATCGTGATCAGCCACGATTGGACACATGTGGTAAAGAGACTCACTAAATGATATATTGCTCACGCATGCCATGGGCATATGTGAAATGACACCCCAAAATAAATTCTGCTGCTTCTTCTGAGTACGGGGATACCACATATGTGGGACTTTTTGGGAGCCTAGCCGCGTACGGGGCCCCAAAAACCAAGCACCGCCTTCAGGCTTTCTAAGGGCGTTACAGTTTTGAAGGCCATAAAATGCCAAGATGGCACAAACCCCCCCCCCCAAATGACCCCATTTTAGAAAGTAGACACCCCTAAATTTAGGGGTACACTAGTGAGACTAGGTAATAAATGGCGGGTGCCCTGAAACTATAAAAAAATAACTAACCAACCAGCGTCACCTGTAACAGTTATATGGTGATCACTGGTGAAAGGGTTAACTAGGGGGCAATCAGGGGGCTTTATGCGGTAGTATATGGGGGTCCCTGGCGCTATAAAAAGCTGCGGCGAACCTAAATACCTACCTGCCTAACTAGCGTCACCTGTGACACTAATACAGCGATCAGAAAAACGATCGCTTATTAGGCTGGGTTCACACTGGAGCGATGCGGGAACGCCACGAATGCGCGGCGGGTTCCCGCATCGCATGCCTCCCGGCGGCAGTTCACACTGCCCTATGCGAACTGCTGGGAGTGTCAGTGAAATGTTAATGACACCCCCAGATCAGTTCGCATATCGCAGTGCGATCTGCAAACTTGGATCGCATGGTGTGAACACCCATGCGATCCGATTCTGCTGCGGACCAAAAAAAGGGTCCCGTGCGAGTTTGCGGCGGGTGCGGCGGGTGCGACACGAATTCAGCCATACTATCTGTATAGCTGAACTCGAATCGCACAGAGATCGGATGTGATTTGCACTGCAGTGCGGTGCGAATCACATCCGTTCTCATAAACCGCTGCAATGTGAACCCAGCCTTAGTGACACTGGCGACGGGGGGTGATCACGGGGTTAAACCTTTATTGGGGGGGTTAGGGGGGTACCTTAGAACTAAAGGGGGCTAACCCTAACTGCCCTAACAGTTATTAGTCACAAATGACACCTGCCGGGTGATCAGGGGGTTAAACCTTTATTAGGTAATAAATGGCGGGTGCCCTGAAACTATAAAAAAATAACTAACCAACCAGCGTCACCTGTAACAGTTATATGGTGATCACTGGTGAAAGGGTTAACTAGGGGGCAATCAGGGGGCTTTATGCGGTAGTATATGGGGGTCCCTAGCGCTATAAAAAGCTGCGGCGAACCTAAATACCTACCTGCCTAACTAGCGTCACCTGTGACACTAATACGGCGATCAGAAAAATGATCGCTTATTAGGCTGGGTTCACACTGGAGCGATGCGGAAACGCCGCGAATCCGCGGCGGGTTCCCGCATCGCATGCCTCCCGGCGGCAGTTCACACTGCCCTATGCGAACTGCTGGGAGTGTCAGTGAAATGTTACTGACACCCCCAGATCAGTTCGCATATCGCAGTGCGATCTGCAAACTCGGATCGCATGGTGTGAACACCCATGCGATCCGATTCTGCTGCGGGCCAAAAAAAGGGTCCCGTGCGAATTTGCGGCGGGTGCGGCGGGTGTGGCGGGTGCGGCGGGTGCGGCGAATGGCTGAACTCGAATCGCACAGAGATCGGATGTGATTTGCACTGCAGTGCGGTGCGAATCACATTCGTTCTCATAAACCGCTGCAATGTGAACCCAGCCTTAGTGACACTGGCGACGGGGGGTGATCACGGGGTTAAACCTTTATTGGGGGGGTTAGGGGGGTACATTAGAACTAAAGGGGGCTAACCCTAACTGCCCTAACAGTTATTACAGTCACAAATGACACCAATGCAAAAAAAAAAAAAAAAAAAAAAAAATGACATTGGTGTCACTGTGACTGGGGGGCAGGGGTAATTGGGGGGGTGATCGGGGGGTAAAGGGGGGGTGTGAGTGTGCCTGGCATGTTCTACTGTGTGTGGGATGTGTTGGTGCAACTCACTGATCCGCTCTCCTCCGTGTCGGAACGAAAAATACCGACACGGAGGAGAGAATACATCACTTCCTCTCCTGTGTTTACATTACAGGAGAGGAAGTGATGTCACCGGGGATTTCCATTCGTCGGGAGCGATCGCGAGGGGGTGGCCATGAATGAATGGCCGTCCCCTCGTCCGGGATCGCTCCCGAACGAAAACCGACCGCCGCAGGCACCGGGCGGGGGCCCGATCGGGCCCCCGACCCGCGGGAGGCAAAGCACGTACATGTACGTGCTTATGCCTGCCCGTGCCATTCTGCCGACGTACATCGGCGTGAGGCGGTCGGCAAGTGGTTAAGGTGAGGATGTCAGGTATTTCGGGGTTCCGTTCCAGAAGTATGTTCTGACTGCATGGTCCTGGTCCTCCTGACCAGCCCCCAGGACTTCCATGGCCTGGGGTGCGAATCCACACGACTTTACATCTCGGGGCTGGCTAGGCGAGGAAGGATTCGGAGGTGGTCTGGTGCCATCTCGGTTAGTGGAGAGGCCCAGCAACTGTGAAGGTATCCAGGGCAGGACTCTTCGGGAGAAGGCCACGCAAAGGTTGGCTTCTCAACAAGAGCCTGGACAAGCTGAAGGACCTAAGCGAATCCAATCTCGTACGGTATCGCCGGACTGACTGCAAGATACTGGTACCACACGAGTGTTCTACAAGCTTCCAAGTTTCCCTCATGTGTTCTATAGCAAAGTCGGGGGCAGAGACTTGTTCCTGTCTCAAACACCCTGTTGGCTGCTAGGCCTGGTGAGAGAAGGACTATCCAATTAGGGTGATGATCCAGTTGTGAATGGCTATTCTCCGGATTTACTGAAGTGAGAGATTTTGTTTCGACCCCATTCACACCTGAGCGTTTTGTAGCTTGACGCCTGAAGCTACAAAACGCTGGAGGGGAAAAAATCCATTATTCTCAATGGAGATGGTTCACATCTCCACTCCAAGTCGCCTGAAGCCCTACGCCTAAAGCTTAAACAAGTTCCGGACCCTTTTTTGTCGCGCGAATCGGGCTGATTTGGGCGTTTTTCTTCTTTTAACATTGGTGACCTTTTGCCCTGCACAAATTCGCGGCAAATCACGGTAAAAAACGCCGCAAAAAACGCTATGCTTAGGTGTGAATGCAGCCTTAGAGTACCTGGAATTTCCACCTAAACCCTCTAATCCTATATGCCGAGAGACTGTGTTGTTAACTACTTTACGCAAATAAAAATCCCTTTAAGTGGATCTGGCGTCAGTCTTCGCAGTTCTTGGCCCAACTGCCTCGGGAAACCCCTAGATGCATACGAGGAGAAGACGGTAACGGTAAGCCCAACAAATTCAGACGCTCCTTTGGGGGTCAGTGCTACATATGGTTTATACCCTGTTTCCCCGAAAATAAGACCTAGCATGATTGTCGGTGATGGCTGCAATATAAGCCCTACCCCCAAATAAGCCCTAGTAGGTCTTATTTTCAGGGTATGGCTTATTTTAGGAAAACAGGGTAGGGCTTATTTTAGGGGTAGGGCTTATATTGCAGCCATCACCGACAATCACGCTAGGTTTTATTTTCGGGGAAAGAGGGTAGCAGAAAGTCAAAAAATATTGTTTTTTTTTTTTCAAAATTGTCGCTCTTTTTTTGTTTCTAGAGCAATCAAATACCACCAAAAAAATATATAAAAAATCTCTATTTGTGGGAAAAAAAGGACATACATTTTATTTGGGTACAGCATCTAAGGTAACGCAGTGGCGTATCACAAAAAATGGCCTGGTCATTAAAGGGGTAAAAACCTTCCGGGGCTGAAGTGGTTAAGTAAAAAAAATATTTCACTTAATCAAGGATCATTACACATTGTTACTGTCTTTATGGAAAAATACTCAAAGGAAAGATACATTTTATTACTGGCTAATTTTGCCATTGTACTAAATTCGGCTATTTAATTTGAAAACTTCCAACGCCGCCCTTAATAATAGTAATTAACAGTTGAGGCAAGTCAGTTTCATAAGTCTGATTACTCATCGTGATGGTTAAAATCTAATTATCTCAGTCTGAAGAGAAAGCCTCTGAATCACCAAAAACTAAAGGTGGAAAAAAAGAAAAAAAAAAAAGTTTCTCCATCGATGGCGGCTGCAGTAATTAGTCTTTACGCCTGTGTTAAACATTCTTTCATGCTTTTTCAACCGGAAAAAAATAGAGAGATATCTAATGATTCCAAATCAACAAAACAGTAATACTGAAGGGATTTCTCTGTAATGAAACATAATTAAAATATATTTTTTCTTACGTTTCATATTCATCTAACGCGCCCGCTTGAGTTCATCTTGTTCTTTGATGTCAGTTTCAACTAATGTTATTATATCTTGAACAATAATGTTTAATCAGTTTGAACAGGTGTCACTTTCGCTGACAATTACTTGTAAGCTTCACAGATTGAAATCTCCAAGCGATGGTAGAATTTGTTACAAGTGATTTAGAGGACAACTAAAAAGCTACATTTATTTATTTATTTACTTGATGCAAATGAGCTATACCTACTCAACACGAGTTTGGCACCAGGTAAAAGGTAAATAAATAAATAAATAAATAAATAATGCGTAAAAAAAAAAAAAAAATCTTCAGAAAATATAAAGCCAAAACTACTTTCTTTAAAAAAGAAATAAATAATGCGTAAAAATAAAATAAAAAATCTTATGAAGATTTAAAGCCAAAACTTCTTTCTTCCAAAAAATAAATAAATACATAAATGAATAATGCGTAAAAAAAAAATATATATATATATCTTCAGATGATATAAAGCCAAAATTTCTTTCTTCCAATAAATAAATAAATAAATAAATGAATGAATAATGTGTAAAAAAAAAAAAAAAATCTTCAGAAGATATAATGCCAAAACGACTTTCTTCCAAAAAATAAATAAATAAATAATGCGTAAAAAATAATAAATAAATAAAAATATCTTCAGAAAATATAAAGCCAAAACTACTTTCTTCCAAAAAATAAATAAACAAATAAATAAATAATACGTAAAAAAAAAAAAATAAATTCTTCAGATGATATAAAGCCAAAACTTCTTTCTTCCAATAAATAAATAAATAAATAATGCGTAAAAAAAAAAAAAAAATCTTCAGAAAATATAAAGCCAAAACTACTTTCTTCCAAAAATAAGTAAATAAATACGTAAAAAAATCTTCAGAAGATATAAAGCCAAAACTTCTTTCTTCAAGTAAATAAATAAATGAATAATGCGTAAAAAAAAAAAAAAAAAAAAAAAAATTCTTCAAAAGATATAAAGCCAAAACTTCTTTCTTCCAAAAAATGAAAAAATAAATAAATGAATAATGCGTAAAAAAAAAAAATCTTCAGAAGATATAAAGCCAAAACTACTTTCTTCCAATAAATAAATAATGCGTAAAAAATAATAAAACAAATTAAAAATTCTTCAGACGATATAAAGCCAAAACTTCTTTCTTACAAAAAATAAATAAATAAATAATGCGTAAAAAAAAAAAAATCTTCAGAAAATATAAAGCCAAAACTACTTTGTTCCAAAAATAAATAAATAAACAAATAAATAAATACGTAAACAAAAAAAAATTCTTCAGAAGATATAAAGCCAAAACTACTTTCTTCAAGTAAATAAATAAATGAATAATGCGTAAAAAAAAAAAAATCTTCAAAAGATATAAAGCCAAAACTTCTTTCTTCCAAAAAATAAAAAAATAAATAAATGAATAATGCGTAAAAAAAATAAAAATACATAAATTCTTCAGAAGATATAAAGCCAAAACGTCTTTCTTCCATTTTGGATAAAGTAGAGAATAGTGAAATAGACTTTGTGGACTGGCCATTTATTTCAACAGCTCATAAGATGTATATAACGTATTTCTATGCATGTTATTTACCTGTAATAGCACCTTAATTTAGCCATCCAAAAGCCCTGAGAATGGTGCTGCCATCTTGAATGTGACATCAACAGCCCTAGCAAACTTAGAGCCGTCACTCAAATGACACTATATAGTAGAAGGGTTATAGCAAAAGAGATGCAAAAGTGGGCAAAACATTTTTAATTAACTTACATAGGCTGTCCAAATTTCACATGTTGCTAAAGTAACTCTTCTTCTATAGCAATTCTTCTTTTTCATCGCACGTGAATATTGGATTTTAAGCAGAAGCATGTGCTGTCATTGAGTTCTTAAAAAGGAAGTAAACTCTCCCACTCTGATGCTTCTTTTCATTTAGTCCATTATAATAAGTCATTATCAGACTATAGCCACTGTAATCCAGCCCAAATGACATATTACTTACTGTTTAAAGAAACTTTAAAACACTTGTTTCCAGGGGTTAGGCTGCACCATCTTAAGTATTGTTTTCTGAGTCCACAGTGGAGTGTATTTCCGCCCTTACATTGAGCACTTCCTGTACTGTTAACCAAGCCTCCTTCTCAATCCAACGTTTCTATGGCAACCCTGCTTCCCTGTTCATAGCTGACTTGTATTATTTCATAGTATTTACTTGTGCCGATGTCTAATGTTTCCCTTTGTCAGTCTTATCAGCTTCAGCTGATAAGACTGCAGTAATGGCCAAGTTTACACTGCATGGCATGTCACATGGTCACATGGTGTGTAGGAGGAAGCTCTGAATGACTCTGCAGCCTGCTGGGAGTTCAGTGTTTTGCCGTAGGAAGTCCTGATAACAGATAGATAAGCACATAGAGAGCGTGCCGTAAATCAGGGGAGATCTGGGAATGCTCAGTGACTTCATTATAAAGAACAAAAAGGATTACAACAATACTAAGCAAGTAAGGAGATATCTACAAGCAGTGTTCATTAGGGTTTTTTATGCTGATTTACATGGGACAAAGTTGTGGGGGAGGGTTTACAACCACTTTAATGAAGAAAGGGTGCCGGGTGTCTGGCACCCACAAAAGGTTACAAAATGTTTACGGTGATGGCACCATTGACAAGAGTCACCAATGACAAGACCAGGGGTGTTGCTAGGTGGCAAAAAAAACAGGAGCTTCAGCCCGAAGTCCGAGCCCAGCACCGGGGGGTTGCAGGATTGGTGTGTGTGACCTACCTGACATAAATTGACCCACACTGACCATTACTCTCACCTACGTGACATACACTGACCATTACACTGACCTACCTGACATACACTGACCTGCTTGACATTCACTGACCATTACACTCACTTACCTGACATACACTGACCATTAAACTCACCTACCTAACATACACTGATCTACCTGACATACACTGACCATGACACTGACCTACCTGACATACACTGACCATTACACTCACCTACCTGACATACACTCACCTACCTGAAATACACTGACCATTAAACTCACCTACCTGACATACACTCACCTACTTGACATACACTGATCATTACACTCACATACATAACATACACTGACCTACCTGACATACACTGACCATTACACTCACCTACCTGACATACACTGACCATTACACTCACCTACCTGTTATACACTGACCTACCTGTTATACACTGACCTACCTGACATACACTGACCATTACACTCAGCTACCTGACATACATTGACCATTACACTGACCTACCTGGCCCACACTGACCTACCTGACCCACACTGACATACACTGACCTACCTGACCCACACTGACCTACCTGACTTCAGGTGACGTGACCTCCTCCTCCTGCAGCTCAGCCATAAGGTGCGGCGCACCTGTAGAGTAGACAGCAGGGCCAGGCACTCCAGGCAGCCAGAGACATGGCACACGAGAGGAGAGGAGAGCTGCCCCCCCCCCCCCCCGAGCTCTGAGTAGGGATCTTCTCACAGTGGTGCATTGGCTGCATTGTAATTCCAGCATTATGGAGCCTGTAGAGCCTATGATGGATGTCACATGTCCCGAAGTCCCTGCATTGGACCAGTGGGACATCCATCATAGGTGCTGCAGGCTCCAGAAGGCGGGACCTGCTATTTCACTCGGCCACACTCGGGTCAGATTGTCCCTACTCGGTAACAATAGAACCGTGCATGCCAGAGACCCGGGGCTTTTTGAGGACCCAGTTGGAGCTCTAGCCACCATCAGCCACCCCCCCCCCCCCGACACCATTGGACAAGAGGTTGCCAATAGTGTTTTCTCTGTATACATTCTGTGGATAGATCTATGGATGCTGGACAACCTGAGCCTTTCCTTCGTCAAGAACTCAATGACAGCATGGTGCTTCTTCTTGGAATACAGAAGAAAGAAGAAGAAAGAAGAAGGAAGGAAGGAGGAAGGAGGAAGAAGGGAGAAGGGAGAAGAAGAAGAAACATTTGAACAACCTATATCAGTTAGTTAAAATCTTTTGCCCACTTTTGCGATACTTTTGGAACAGCCCTCAAATTCCCCTTTGCTTCTCTCCTGACATAGAAGGTTAGGTAGGGAGGAGAGGGGCAAGCAATGAACTAACTTTTTTCATTGAGGGAGAGGGCAGGAGAAGTTGTGTCCCTGTCGGGTCACCTTTAGTGCAGCTAAAACCTAGAGACCCGAATCTGTTAATCCCCCCCACAGCGCTGGAAGTTCAGCAGCAGGAAGAGGACAGGGCAGCCCCACAGTGAAGATTTTCACAGAAACCAGCAGCCTGCACATCATGAAACATACCTCATTACTGGTAAGTAATGTATCTAAAGCTGTAGAGGAAAACATTTTTAGAACTAAACATCAGCTTTAACAGCACAGAAGAAGTTAATCTCTTAAAATTGCTCTGATTTATCTCTTCTCTCTCCTGCTATCATCAGTAAAGTTTTATACTATATAAAATATCCTCAGTTGTGTATCAACAGCAACCGCAGGTGAAATTTTAATTCTATTACAAGCTGAAAGAGAACATGAAGCGCCCAGAGCAGAGGGAAAAAAAACAAAAAAACTAGAAGTAGCAATGTACCAAAACAAATCTGGGATGATAAAAAAAATGTAAACCAAACACTCATCTATATGTTTGGAATCTCCTATACCAGGTGCTGAATATTGGTAGTTTTGGATTGAGCACCATTAATAACACTCTAGAGCATGTTTGGCAAACTGAAACGGCAGGAACAGCAGCAGGGATGGCCAGATCTGCGTGGCTACACTTAGGAAATTGAGACCAGACCATAAATATTTTAAGATTTTTTTCAAAGCGAAACCAAAATCCATCCAAACGCCAGCAAACAGAAAGCACAGAAAATGTGTAGATATAAGTGAACCATAAGCCAAAGACAAAATACCCTACACACTACTTATAATACAATATGCTATATATGAAATGTGGAACAACAATTACATGGTAAAACTGAAGGTGTAAAGAAAGGGGGGGAAAGGAGAACAGGTGCAAAGCAGCAGGGTACAGGATGTAGGGCAAGAGCAATGACAATCAACAAGCACACAGATCAGTATTTCACCAATGATTTCAGGCTGACCATTGAGAATCCTAGCCCAGGAGTAGGGAAGAGCTTGGTATTCGAGTCGAACGCACGTTTGACTCGAACACCGGCTGTTCGCCTGTTCGGCGAAGCCAGAACTCTGTGGGCCATTCACGTCAAATTCGTGTGGCGCTCACGGCCCACAATGTACTGCGCCATCGCAGTGCATTGCTGGCTCATGATTGGCCAAGCATGCACTGTGACCCCACATGCAGGAGTTAGTGGGTGTTGTGTGCCTCCAGCACAGCACAGTATACACCTGTATCTACCCTTTATTTCTGGTGTTCTATAATAAAGGCATCTGCAGGAGTTAGTGGGTGTTGTGTGCCTCCAGCACATCACAATATATACCTGTATCTACCCTTTATTGCTGGTGTTCTCGAATACAGCCATCTGCAGGAGTTAGTGGGTGTTGTGTGCCTCCAGCACAGCACAGTATACACCTGTATTTACCCTTTATTGCTGGTGTTCTATAATAAAGGCATCTGCAGGAGTTAGTGGGTGTTGTGTGCCTCCAGCACAGCACAATATACACCTGTATCTACCCTTTATTGCTGGTGTTCTCTAATACAGCCATCTGCAGGAATTAGTGGGTGTTGTGTGCCTCAACCACAGCACAATATACACCTGTATCTACCCTTTATTGCTGTTCTCTAATAGAGCCATCTGCAGGAGTTAGTGAGTGTTGTGTGCCTCCAGCACAGCACAATATACACGTGTATCTACCCTTTATTGCTGGTGTTCTGTAATACAGCCATCTGCAGGAGTTAGTGGGTGTTGTGTGCCTCCAGCGCATTATACACCTGTATCTACCCTTTATTGCTGTTCTCTAATAGAGCCATCTGCAGGAGTTAGTGGGTGTTGTGTGCCTCCAGCACAGCACAGTATACACCTGTATCTAACCTTTATTGCTGGTGTTCTCTCATACAGGCATCTGCAGTAGTTAGTGGGTGTTGCGTACCTACAGCACACTATACACCTGTATCTACCCTTTATTGCTGGTGTTCACTCATGCAGGCATCTGCAGTCGTTAGTGGGTGTTGTGTGCCTCCAGCACAGTATACACCTGTATCTACCCTTTATTGCTGGTGTTCTATCATACAGGCATCTGCAGGAGTTAGTGGGTGTTATGTGCCTCCAGCACAATATACACTACCCAATTGCTGGTTTTCCCATCTCCCTGCAGGCCATTACCATGTGTGGAAGGCCAACAAGGAGAGGCAGGCAGTCACGAGCCAATAAAAGAGGGCAAGCAGGCTCTGTGTCTAGAGACAACAGTGCTGGTCGTGGACACAGTGCACAGTGTCATCAGCACGTGGCCATGGGACACACTTGTCCTTATTTTCGGCAGCTGGACGTGTTGAGCTGCATCATGCCGAAGACTTGGTAGAGTGGATGACCAAGCCCTCTTCATCCTCCTCATCCTCTCTCACCCAGGCTCAGGGTACTAGCAAAGCAGCTGCCAACACATCCTCTTCCCTCGTCTCAATGTCATCATCAGTCACTCCTTCCCTAGACCCACCATGTCCTCCTGAGGAGTCCCCCGAACTGTTTGAGCACAGTGTTTTGTACATGCTCCAGGAGGATGCCCAGTGTTTTTAAGGTTCTGATGATGATACTCAGCTAGAGGAAGGCAGTAGCATGAGCGCAGGGAGCGGGGATGCTCAAAAAGGACAGCGATCTGGCAGTCATGTTCCACAAGCTGCAGCATACTGCCAGGTTTGCTCCAGTGATGAAGAGGGAGGGGATGATGAGGTCACTGACTCCACGTGGGTGCCTTGTAGGAGGAGGAGGAGCCACATCTCCAATGAGGCAGGATGCCTTCCGGGGCCAGCTTAGGGGTAGCACACTGACTGCATCACACCGCAGAGCTCCGCCTGTGCAGTGCGCTGCCTCTGCGTGTTATTCCAAAAGTTCTTTGGTGTGGGCCTTTTTTGAGACGAGTGCATCAGATCGCACCGCTGGTATTTGCAACATATGTCTCAAGCGTATCTCGCGTGGCCAAAACATCAGCCGCTTGGGCACCACATGCTTGACCAGACATATGTTGACCTGCCATGCAGCTCGTTGGCAAACGTACCTTAAAGACCCACACCAAAGAACAAAGGGGACCTCTCCTTGCGCCTCATCACCTGGGATCTCCAACCCCACTAGACCTTCAGTCCTTTCTGAAACCTACACTGAGAGGAATGAAGGTGTAGAATTAGGTGTCACAGCCAAGTGCTTGCGGGCACTCTGCTAGCAGTACACCCACGTCCGATCATAACAGGCAAATTTCCCTGCCCCAGCTGCTGGTCCGTAGAAAGAAGTTCACTCCCAGCCATCCACATGCCCAGCGTTTGAATGGTAGCTTGGCTAAATTGCTACCACTTAAACTGCTACCTTTTCAGTTGGTAGACTTGGCCCCCTTCCGTGAGTTTGTGCAATGTGCGGTTCCTCAGTGGCAGGTCCTCAAACGCCACTTTTTCTCACGGAAGGCGATTCTGGCTCTCCACCGGCATGTGGAAGGCAATGTCCTTGCCTCGTGGGACAGGGCGGTCAGCGGTAAGGTGCATATTACCGCTGACTCATGGTCCAGCAGGCATGGACAGGGACGTTACCTATCTTTCACGGCCCATTGGGTCACTCTTCTGGCAGCTGAGCAGGATGCAGGACAAGGTGCAGTAGTGTTGGAGGTTGTTCCGCCACCATGCCTCCAAAATGCTACTACTGGTTGTGACACACCTCTCTCCTCCACCCCCTCCTCTTCTTCCTCCATGGCCTCTTCCAGTGCTCTGTCCTCTGAACCAGGTGCTCCGTAGGCATTCAAGGGGCTATGCAAGTACGCAGGCAAAAAGATGCCATGCCGTGTTTGCGCTGGATTGTTTGGGGGACAGGAGCCACACTGGGGCAGATATTTTGTCAGCTCTGCAGGGGCAGGCCGAGAAGTGGTTGACGCCATGCCAACTTAAGCCAGGAATGGTGGTTTGCGACAATGGCACAACCTCCTCTCCGCCCTCCGACAGGGACAACTGACCCATGTGCCCTGTGTGGCTAACATTCATAACCTGGTGGTGCAGAGGTTCTTGGGCAGGTACCCGGACTTACAGGATGTACTGAAGCAGGCCAGGAAAGTGTGTGCATTTCCGCCGATCATTTCATGCCAGTGCTCGGCTGGCTGAGCTCCAAAAGGAGTTGAACCTGCCCAAGAACCACCTTATATGTGACATGCCCACCAGGTGGAACTCAATGTTGGCCATTCTGCAGCGGCTGCACATGCAGCAGAGGACCATCAATGAGTACCTGTGCGACTACGGCACCAGGACAGGGTCATGGGAGCTCAGTTTTTTCTCACCACGCCAGTGGGGTATGATCAGGGATGCATGCACTGTCCTGTCACCGTTTGAGGAAGCCACAAGGATGGTGAGCATTGACAGTGCATGCATCAATGACACTGTACCTCTTGTCCACCTCTTGGAGTATACGCTGCATGGAATAATGGACAGGGCACTTGAGGAAGAACAGAGGCAGGAAGATGAGGACTTCCTTCCTACTGTCCCACCCATCACACAGGAAGAGAACGAGGAGGAGGAGGAGGATGATTGTGTCAGCATGGAGGTGGAGCCTGGCACTCAGCATCAGCAGCAGTAGTCTTGTAGGGATGATTTACAGCCCCAAGAAACCCGTGGACTTCTATGTGGCTGGGAGGAGGTCTGTGCAACGCGTTCCCAGAGACTGGGAGGTTATAAACTCCTGGTCCTGGACAACGTGTTGCTGAGGCTTCGGTCAGAAGGAGCGGTGAATAAGGTGGCCGTCTGACCGATGTGTTCAGACAATTTTTTAGTCCGCAGCCCCAAGGTATGATCGGTTCCAGCAACCATCGCCAGCATCTGATTTACATGGTGCAGGAATACCTAGGGGCAAGGTCAGACTTGAAAACCTTTCCCACCAAAGATCCTCTGGCTTACTGGGTCTTGAGGATGGATCACTGGCCAGAGCTTGCACAGTATGCAATTGAGCTACTGGCCTGTACTGCATCCAGCGTTCTTTCGGAACGCACCTTCAGTGCTGCTGGTGGCTTTGTAACTGATCACAGGGTATGCCTGTCCACCGACTCGGTTGATCGACTGACCTTCAAAAAGATGAATCAGGCTTGGATCACCACCAGCTACCAAGCACCTGAAGCTGATGTAACCGAATAATTTTTTTTGAAATATCACATCCCTTCAAGACTGTATATGCTGATGCTGAGTGACTGTCCTGTTATGTTGACTGTCTATCCTCTTCCTCCTCCGCTGATATCTTGGAAGACATTTTTTGGCTCTGGGTGATGCCACCAGCCCAATTTTTCAGCCCCTGTTTAACAGGGGCGTGTAATTACAATTTTTGATGCAATGCTTTGCAGCAGGGCTCATTCCTGCACTACAAATAGAGTATATGGGAGAGGTTGCAGTGTCATGGCACCAGCACCAGTGCCTAAGGCCCAATTTTTCGGCCCCTGTTTAGCAGGGGCATGTAATTACAATTTTTGATGCAATGCTTTACAGCGGGGCTCATTCCTGCACTACAAATAGAGTATATGGGAGAGGTTGCAGTGTTGTGGCACCAGCACCAGTGCCTAAGGCCCAATTTTTCAGCCCCTGTTTAACAGGGGCGTGTAATTAAAATTTTTGATGCAATGTTTTGCAGCAGGGCTTATTCCTGCACTACAAATAGAGTATATGGGAGAGGTTGCAGTGTCGCGGCACCAGCACCAGTGCCTAAGGCCCAATTTTTCAGCCCCTGTTTAACAGGGGCATGTAATTACAATTTTTGATGCAATGCTTTGCAGCAGGGCTCATTCCTGCACTCCAACTAGAGTATCTGGGAGAGGTTGCAGTGTTGTGGCACCAGCAAGCAGTGCCTAAGGCCCAATTTTACAGCCCCTGTTTAAAAGGGGCATGTAATTACAATTCTTGATATAATATTTCACAGCAGGGCCCGTTCCTGTGCCCACCAAGAGTAACTGTGAGGACTTATAGTGTTGTGGCACCAGCACCACCACCACAACCACCAAAGGCCCAATTTTTCTACCACTGTTCAACAATGGCATGTAATTACAATTCTTGATATAATCGTTCACAGCAGGGCGCTCCAGCGCCCACCAAGAGTCACTTTGAGGGCTTACAGTGTTGCGGCAACACCAACACTTTGTTCCGCCATTTCTGCAGAGCATATAGGGTAGGCCCCTACGTTCAAACATCCAACTTACAAAGGTCTCCTACTTGCAAATGGAAGGAGACAACAGGAAGTGAGATGAAAAAAAGACGGACGGCAAAACAAATTATACAGGGGTGATAACCCTTCCCTATGTTTTCAAAAAAGCTTAAAAATAGATTTTTTGGCTGGAGCTACACTTTAAAAATGTACCAGTTGAAAATTACAAACGGATTCTACTTAACACAACAAACCTACACAGTCCCTGTCTTGTTTGCACCGCCCGTATACTCCTGTTCTGACTATATAGGGCCTGGGGGCCCCATACCTTTCCTTTTTTTAATATGGGAACAGGGTTCCTCTTAATATCCGTATAAGACGCAAAGGGGCTGGTAATGGGCGGGGGGCTACCTATGCCATTTTTCTCAATGATTTTCATCCATATTGCCGGAACCAGATATTACATTAAAACCGCAAGCAGTTTTAAATTACTTTTTTTCCGTTAAATGTCATTTTGTGCAGGGACTGTTCTAAACAGGGGCATACTATAGACACCCCCCAGGCACAAGATTTAACCACTTCCCTACCCACCCATAGTCATATGACACCCACAGATGGGATCTCCCATCCTGGGTGGGCGTCATATGACGTCCTCCCATTCCCGACCACCTAGGGGGCGTGCGCGCCCGCGGCGTCACTCAGGACCCGGTGCGCGTGCCCATCACCTGTGATTTCCACCAGGCACTCGCGATTGCCTGGGAACACAGCAGGACCGTGGAGCTGTGTATGTAAACACACAGATTCACGTCCTGTCAGTGGAGAGGAGACCGATGGTATGTTCCCAGTACAGAGGAGCACCGATCGGTCTCCTCCCCTTGTGAGTCCCTTCCCCCCACAGTTAGAATCACTCCCATAGGGAACATATTAACCCCTGCAGCGCCCCCTCGTGTTAACCCCTTCCCAGCCAGTCACATTTACACAGTAATCAGTGCATTTTATAGCACCGATCGCTGTGTAAATGTGAATGGTCCCAAAAATGTGTCAAGTGTCCAATATGTCCATCACAATGTCGCAGTCACGAAAAAAATCGCAGATCGTGGCCATTACTAGTAAAAAAAAAATTTTTGTAGACGCTATAACTTTATATACGCTTGTTGCGATTTTTTTACCAAAAATATGTAGAAGAATACGTATCGGCCTAAATTGAGGGAATTTTTTTTTTTTTAATGGGATATTTATTATAGCAAAAAGTAAAAAATATAGTTTTTTTCAAAATTGTCGCTCTTCTTTTGTTTATAGCGCAAAAAATAAAAACCGCAGAGATGATAAAATACCACCAAAAGAAAGCTCTATTTGTGGGGAAAAAAATTACGTTAATTTTGTTTGGGTACAATGTCGCACGACCGCGCAATTGTCATTTAAAGTGCCGCTGTGCCGAATAGCAAAAAGTGCTCTGGTAAGGAAGGGGGTAAAATCGTCCGGGGCTGAAGAGGTTAAAGGAATACTTTTTTTTTCACTTAAATCATCATTAAAATCATTGCTCCTGAAAAAACAACTGTTTTTAAAAATATTTTAGGCATTGACCCATGTCCCCTGGGGTAGGAGCCAGGTCCCCAAACCCTTTTTAGGAAAATATCTTGCATATTAGCCATTAAAATTAGCATTTTTTATTTCAAAAGTTCGAGTCCCATAGACTTTAATGGGGTTCTAAAGTTCGCACAAATTTTTGGTCCGTTCGAAAGTTCTGGTGGGAACTGAACCGTGGGGGTGTTTCGGCTCATCCCTACCCAGGAGACAGCGGGACCTATGTTCTTGGCCTATGGTGGGGAAGTGGGTATTCTGGTCTTAAAAAACCTTTCCAAATGAAAGATATGTTCAATAACCCAGAGTGGGGAGTTCCCCAATCTACATCCAGCTCCAACCCCTTGAGGCCCCATATACAGACGTTAAAGGACATGGAGGCCATAACAGATCCTACCTTTGAGGATACTATGGCTGCAGAAACTGGGTTCTCAGATGTCAACCTGTGGCTAGATTAGATGAGGTACAGAGCAGGGCAACACAACAAAACCAATTGTTATGTATGTGGGGGGGCTAGGCCTCATTTGGGAACAGTACCCCTAAACATACCCCCAGAACATGAGACATGTTTCCTTAGCCCGATTACCAATACAACCAGTAACCACTCCCTGTGTGACCATTGGAAGAAGGAATATCCCATAGTCACCAAGACCCCCAAGCCAGGAGAAGGTATCACCACATATCCTGGCAATTACACATGCTATGGATGGTATCAGGTAGTGGGGAAATCTCTTGGGAATTTCACTAAGGGTTACTGTGAATCTTATAGTGAGGCCTCTGCAGATCTAGTGCAAAATCAAGTCTAGTCTTTGGGAGACGTGTACTGGATCTGCGGAGACATGGAAATCAGAAGCAGATTGGCAGAACAGTGAACAGGAGAATGTGCACTGCGCAAGGCCATAATTCCTCTGCATATTTTCTCAGATGCCACTCTACAGATAGAACCAGATGCAAATAACACACCCAAGCCTAACAGGAGGTACAGGAGTGCCCCAGCAGAAAGCTTTGACCCTCACGTATACATAGATGCCATAGGGGTCCTTAGAAGGGTCCCAGATGAGTCCATAGCAAGAGACCAAGTTGCAGCGGGATTCGAGTCTCTAATCCCCATCATCACAGTAAACAAGAATGTAGACTGGATAAATTACATCTACTACTACCAACAAAGGTTTGTCAATTACACTAGAGATGCACTCCAAGGTTTAGCTGAACAACTAGAAGCCGCCTCACATATGACCTTCCAAAATAGCATGGCCTTAGATATAGTCCTAGCTGAAAAGGGGCATGTGTGTAAAATGTTACCTGAAACGAGTACATGCTGTACTTATATCCCAGATAACACTAGCCCAAATGGTAAAGTGATCTTGGCCATCAGGAAACTTGAGGATTTGTCTAAGGAATTAAAAAAGAATTCAGGGCTCACCAACCCCTGGGATCAATACTTCACCTGGATCAAGGGCGGGTGGCAAGGGTTATTAACACAGATAGGAATAACCATCCTGATAATTTTGACTTTGACTGTCATGGTCTGCTGTGTTCTTCCCTGTCTTAAAAAGTGTGTAGAAAAAGCCGTTGACCAAGCCACTTCCACATTTGTGAACCAGGAAATACCAGATGAATATTATGAAATGCACTCCATTACAGACACTCCCTCCCGAGATGTAACACCATAGGATTATAGGGACAGACAGCACCTGACAGTCCTTCTCCAGGCTGTATCGAGGGGGGTAGTGAGTTAGTCGCTGCCTTTCTCTATATGCAGTCCGAAAAGAGTTGCTGACGAGAATGGGCCAGGTGAAGTAGGATTTTAGTGTAAAGGGAAGATTTAAAATAGACATTTTAAGGGTTGAACTGTAATGGATGTGACTAAGGTATCACATAAAGTTGTCATAAAAGGTATTAGGTAGAATGCTAAAATGCCTATTTCAATATGTAATATTATGTCATTGCATAGCTTTCTAACCTTAACTCTACTTCAGATAACTACTAGCTCCCCCCCCCCCATCTTGAAGCTGAACCAAAAAGAATGATAAAAGGACTGTGTCTCTTTTCCGAGAACTGCACCCAAGACAGACATGATATCAACATCCAATGTCTCGAAGAAGAAGAAGAAATTACCAAAATACCCAATATAACTATGATTAATTACTAAACTTGCTAAATCAGCTAAAAGCATACATACATACATTTGTTACAGTAATATGTCGCAACAATATGTTTTGCATACATCTCGATTTGCTTGTTTTTTTTTTTATGTCTAGCCGGTGTTATATAAACTGCAAGGAAAAAGAGGAAATAAATCAGAAAGTAATTTTCACACTGGACCAAAGGTGTCAGAGTGGTTACTTCAGCACGTGCACGCTTTATATTTAATAATTTGATCAGGGGCAGATATAAAAATACCAGACCTTGGTTCTGGTTCTGATCCAAAACAATTTGGCGCATGCATACTTATATTGGTCCAAGGTGCCCAATGTAAATATAGCCACACCCAGACTTCAGCATTAAGGTAATGCTAGGAGTCTTATGTTGAATACTTATAGAGACAACTTTTATATTTTTTAAATGGAGACCAGGTTCCCTTTAAGATAGGTATTTTACTCAGTTACTATAACCTCCTAGTTTAAATGTATTGAATGTGCAACTGACACAATGAAAGTAGAAGTTTAGCCTTTTGGATTTTTGATCTCTAAATGTGGAGTGAGATTAACAGTAATGCCTGACTGAAGATGTTTAAAGAATAAGGGCACATCAAACACACCTTAGTTCATTTAATATAGCCAAGTAAAGTTCACAATTATAACCTTTTACCTTTAACTTCTTTCTTCTCTGGGAGGTCTACTGGGACCGTCAATTTAGATTTCAAGTCTGTTGACTGATAAATTCATTTGCAGACATTCTCAAACAGTAGAAAGGTTTTATGAGTAAAAAAGCATCTTCCTGAAGCTCTATACTCAGAGTCCCGGCTCTCCAGCAGGGATGAGCAAAGAGCATGCACGCCTAGAGGCAGTGGAGTAACAATAGCCATAGCAGCCCTCACACCTGCTATGGGGCCCGGGGGGGTGGAAAGGGGCCCTGTTAGGGGAGTCGCTGAGGCAATTTAAATATAGAAAACCTGTGTGCTATCATTGTACTCTGTTGTGTGACACAACTGTAACCGTTTCCTTTTTGTTAACATCAATAAAAACTTTTGAAAAAAAAAAGAAAGCCTGTGTGCTCCATGCTTATCACTGTATTATTCAAGACTGCAAAGGTTGCTCTTGACATCAACCTTCTACGCCCTGTAATATTCCCAATGAAGAAGAGCTGATGTCAGTTATTTAGGAATAGATTTTAGATTTTTTTTGGCTGTCACATACCCCCCTTTGTAGGCTGGATTTGTTTTATCCTCAGTGCTTCTGGTCATCCCTGCCAGCAATGAAAATTACTTTGTATGCCTAAGGAGGAATACATATGAATATTTTGAGGATAAAAATTGTTCAAGCTCTTCCCCATGCCCAGGGAGCTAGATGTGGTGTGTACAAGACCCATACAAGTCCATAGCTGGCACCATCCATCTCCTTGCTTTTAATCAGATCTCATTTGAGATTTATCTCTTATGAATAGCAGTGAAGAGTTGGGTGTGGGGCACACTGTTGACCACACTAGCTCAGCATCCTCAGCACCTATCAAAACAGAGTGAATTGCTACAAGTATGTTGTACACTGGAGGACCGGATTAACTTCTTCTTTAACAGTTCATTTTAACAATTAGGTTAGCGGTTCGAATTTCATGTCAGAAATTCAGAGCTCTGCTGTGTCCTCTGCATACTTCCTGAGTTATCTCGAAGAGCCCTGCAAGTTCTTATCCTGGACTACAGAATGATTAGCAGTTATGTTGTGGAGATCTAAATCCTCATTCACAAGGAGCAAATTAATCCATGCCACATTCATGATCATGTTTACCAGCATAGGGGTGCACAGGTGTTGTATGCTTTCCTGTGTCGTCTCCATAGCTGTCAATTGGGACGCGGAGGCTGCATGGAAACAGACACTGCTTCCAATGTCACATCCATGCAGGAACACTCCCTGGGTCACCCTTGTTTTCCTAAAATTTTAATCAGGGTCAAATTTAGTGTATCTGCAAACAGCGCTTGGCTCTCTAATCATAAAATAAAAATGTTGTACTTAGTTTGACAATACTGGTTTCCACGACAACGTGTACTAACATGGCCAGACTGGAAATTCATTTTTGCTATTTTTATACAAGTACCATATTTTCTAAAAAAGTTATTAGATAGATGCACATACATTATTTTTGGTATTTTATTTTGGTTTTGCAAATTCAAATGTTACTGATTCCTTGTCTTTGTCATACTGAATTTAATAATTGGCTATGGCCAGATGCGTTTGAAGATGGATTTATCTCTAGTATTCTGATATATATATATTTATTCAGACATGGCCAAAGAGATCAGTCTTTGTTTCATCAGACCAAAACATTTTATTTCTCTCGGGCTGAGAGTCCTTCAGGTGTCTTTTGGCAAGCTCCAGGTGGCCTGTCATGTGCCTTTTACTGAGGAGTGGCTTTTGTCTGGCCACTTTACCATACAGGCCTGTTTGGTGGAGTGCTGCAGAGATGGTTGTTCTTCTGGAAGTTTCTCCTCTCCCCAAAGAGAAACGTTGGAGCTCAGTCAGAGTGACCATCGAGTTCTTGGTCAACTCCCTGACTAAGGTCCTTCTTCCCTGATAGCTCAGTTTGGATGGATGGCCTGTCTAGGAAGTGTCCTGGTGGTTCCAAACTTCTTCCATTTACGGATGATGCAGGCCACTGTGCTCATTGGGACCTTCAATACTGCAGAAATGTTTCTGTACTCTTGCCCAGATCTGTGCCTCGATACAATCCTGTTTTGGAGGTCTACAGACAATTCCTTGGACTTTATGGCTTGGTTTGTGCATTGACATGCACTGTTAACTGTGGGACCTAAATATAGACAGGTGTGTGCCTTTCCAAATCATGTCCAATCAACTGAATTTACCACAGGTGGACTCCAATTAAGTTGTAGAAACATCTCAAGGATGATTAGTGTAAACAGAAGGCATCTGAGCTCAATTCTGAGAGTCATGGCAAAGGCGGTGAATACTTAGACCCCTTTCACACCGAGGGCATTTTGCAGGTGCTATAGCGTTAGAAATAGTGCCTGCAATCCACCCTCAAACTGCTGCTCCATTCATTCCAGTGTGAAAGCCCGAGAGCTTTCACACTGGAGCGGTGCGCTGGCAGGACATCAGGAAAAAGTCCTGCCAACAGCTTCTTTGGAGCGGTGTGTTTACCTCTCCTCCACCGCTGCTCCCCATTGAAATCAATGGGGCAGCGCTGCATTACCGCCGGCCAAATGCTGCTATTGCTATTGTTTTAACACTTTCTCGGCTATTAGCGGGGGTAAAAGAGCCCCGCTAGCGAGCGAAATGTGCTGCAAATCCGACGGTAAAACGCCGCTAAAAATAGCAGTGTGAAAGGGGTCTTACTGTACGTACCAGTGATTTTTTTATTATTTGTTTATTTTTAATAAATTTGCAAAGATTTCAAACAAACTTCTTTCACGTTGTCATTATGTTGTATTGTTTGTAGAATTTTAAGGAAAGTAATGAATTGAATCCATTTTGTAATAAGGCTTTAACATAACAAAATGTGGAAAAGGTGAAACGCTGTGAATATTTCCGGATGCACTGTAGATTAAGTTCAGTTCTGTTAATTACTGGTAGTCAGAATACTGCAGGTGTTTAACCATATTTCCCAGTGTAACGTTATTGTTTTATTGATTATTTATATAAGTTCACTTGCTAATTCTCTCTCCATTTGAGGCTATGCTTGGCCTAATAAATTCTTTCAAACACTTCAGGGTGTGTTGTGTGCGCGAGGTGTGTCACCTTCATGTGTGAAGAGAAATTACAAACCATTTTTTTAGCCACCTGGCTGAATAAAAAACTACCATATAGAAAATGAGTGCACTGTCCCCAAATAAATCACTTTATGATATAAAAATTATATCTATATAGAAAATATGCAAAATAATACAAATCAATAATCCTTCATTTACTACAATATCAATCAATAATATAAAATATCCATGATCTGTGATATTGAATAACTTAATAAAAAGACAATTATATTAAAGTGCAAAGTGCCATAAGCTACTAAATACAAAACCTTACTAATAAAGTGACAAAATCAACATGTGTCAACCTCCATGGTTAAACTAATGTAAATATGCAAAAATCAAACTGTGAAAATTGATCCAAAGTCCAAACACAGTCCCTTTGCATGTGAAAAAAAGAAGAAAAGAAAAAAGTGCTAAGTACTGAATATAATGGTGCGTGTCCATTAAAAAAGGTTCACCACTCTTCCACCTCTGTGCTCATACAGTATGTACAAGAAAGGTGATTACCAGAACCACTGATCTTGTAAAGGGATCACAAGCTCTCTATGGTATATTCCCTAAGGCAGCTATAGCTTACCCAAGACTGACTCAGAACAGCTCAGGCAGGTACAACCATTGAGCTTCATTTGGTATATGTATTAAAATCAAGGAGGAGAATTCTTAGTGCAAAACCGCATACAACTTTATTGAAGAAAAAATGTATTGCACTTACAGATAGAGTAAAGCCATAGGCATGTAAACCATCCACAGTACATGGCCACAACTCCAGTCGTTCTGGAAAGAGCCTCCAATCCCAGATGACGCCTGTTTAGAAGAAACGCGCCGGGCGGAGCTAGTGGTGACATCAGCATGCACATGCCAAACGAGCGGAGTCAGGGCCCTGTACTGTGGATGTTTTAAATGCCTTTGGTTTTACTCTATTTGTAAGTGCAATACATTTTTATCTTCAGTAAAGTTGTATGCGGCTTTGCACTCTCCTCCTTGCTTTTAATTCATATACCAAATTGAGCTGAATGGTTGTACCTGCATGAGCTGTTCAGAGTTAGTCGGGAGTAAGCTGTAGCTGCCTCTGGGAATATACCATAGAGTGCTTTTGATCCCTTTATGAGATCAGTGGTTCTGGTAAGCAGCTTACTTATACATATGAGCACAGATGTGCAAGAGTGGTGAACCTTTTTAACGGACACCAGTTTGATTTTTGATTTTGATTTTGAGTTTGATTTTTGCATATATACATTAACCATGGAGGTTGTCATTTTATATTATTGATTAATATTGCAGCAGATGAAGAATTATTGATTTTTAATGATTTTTATTTTTTAACATACTCTCTATATAGGATTTTTATATCATAAGGTGATTGAATTGGGGACAGTACACACATTTTCTATATAGTACTGGTTTAGTAGTTTATTCATTACTTTAGGTGCAGCAGTCTACATATTATTAGCCACGCGTGAACCCACCCCCTCCCTGAATAAAAAAAGAACAGGTTCCTCCATCCACGCAGTCAAGGTGGATGGTTAAATCCCCTCCACCGGGACAATGTATTCTAACATTATGACTCATTGCTATCAGAATGCACTGGTCAGTGGCTACAGCCAATCAGCAAAAGTTTTCCAGCATGTCTCCTCATAAGAAGTCGATCAAACAATCAACTTCTGTCAAGCAGGTATAGCACCCTATAGGTTGCTAGAAAATTGTATATGGGTTTTTGACAGAGTAGGTACATTTTGACAGGCCTGGCTGGCAGTCAGGCCTGTTTGTTTTGATCGGGGCTGGGAGTGGCTCAGTGTAGTGCTGGTTGACTCACAGGCTATAGTTTGCCTGTAAAGTGGAGCATTTTTCCAGTGCTTAGAACAGTACCGCAGCAAAATTACATTTAAAACTGATCGCGGCTGTAATGAATTGTCGGGTCTCGGCAATATAGGTAAAACTCATTGACCTTTTGGGTCTGGTATGAATATTACCAGGCCCTTTGAGTCTGGTATGAATACTAAGGGGAACCCCAAAACCAAAATGTAAGAAAAAATTGCACGGGGGTCCCCCTAAAATCCATACAAGGCCCTTCGGGTCTGATATGGAAATTAAGGGGAACCCTGCGCCAAATTTAAAAAAGAAAGGCTAGGGCCCCCCCAAATTCCATACCAGAGCCTTTTCCAAGCATGCAACCTGGCAGGCTGCAGGAAAAGAGGGGGGGGGGGAAGTGCCCCCCCTCCTGAACTGTACCAGGCCACATGCCCTCAACATTGGGAGGATGCTTTGGGGTCCCCCCTGTGTGAAATGGCTCACCCAAGGGGCCTGGTAATGGACTGGGGGGCTCCCACACTCTTTTTTCAATGAGTTTTAGCTGTGTTGCTGAGACCCAACAATTCATTACAGCTGTGATCAGTTTTAAATTACCTTTTTTTCTTTAGAAATGTAATTTTGTTCTTGGACTGTTCTAAACACGGGAAAAATGTGCCACTTTACAGGCATACTATAGACCCCCCCCGGCACAAAATTTAAAGGAATATTTCATTTTTATTGTTTCACTTTAAGCATTAAAAAAAATCACTGCTCCCTGATACATGTGCCCTGGGGCAGGGCTCGGGTCCCCAAACACCTTTTATGACAATAACTTGCATATAAGCCTTTAAAATTAGCACTTTTGATCATTCCTGTTTGTCTCCCATAGACTTTAACGGTGTTCGTGTGTTCTGCCAAATTTTTTGCCTGTTCGGTATGTTATGGTGCAAATAGAACGGGGGGGGGGGGGGGGGGGGTTGTTCGGCTCATGCCTAATCATACAAGCATTCTTCTAGAACGGATTATACTCGTAATCCAAGGTGCCACTGTATACATTCCTATTTTAGACTCCTAAGGTACTGTATATGGAGCACTATATTTTTTCTCCAAATTATACATGCTAAACAGAAAAACATTTTTTTTTTTTATAATGAGCAAAGTCATACCCAGAACCAAAGTCATTTACAAATCCATAGAAATATGAATATATTGATACATGCAGCAGGAATACTAACCAGCCAGTTACATCGGGCAGGCTTCATAGGCACTTACCCTTGCACTCTGTCCTGCTATGAGTTGGTCATCTTCTGTCTGGACACTTGTTCGGCTTCTCACGTCATAATCTTCTTGTTCAAAGTCAGAGTCATCCTCCAGCTCTTCGGGTGTCTAAGAGAGGAAAATGTACAGAGTGTTAACACACACACAGGTACAGTGCTAAATGCCAAGTCATACAAAGGGCACCAAAATATTTGTGAAAATATGGGAAATTTCAGCAACATAGGAAAAATGAAATCAAGATGATTTTCGGTGGCTTTTAAGGCTGGTCAAAGTGAGATTGAACAGATTCCTCCCATCTACACAAGCTAGGTGGATGAAGGAATCCTTCCCACTGTGCTACTTTGATTAGCTGCAGCCACTGATCGAATGAACATTTTCCAATATTCCCATATGACAAAAGTTGACTTATGCCGCGTAGACACGACCGGAATTTTGGTCGGAAAAAGCTCTGATGGCTTTCCAGACGGAATTCCGACGGGATTTCGCTCAAGCTGTCTTGCATACATGCGGTCACACCAAATTCAGACCGCCAAGAACGCGGTGACGTACAACACGTACGACGGGACTAGAAAAAGGAAGTTCAATACCCAATAGCCAATAGCTTCCATCTCCTAGTTGAATCTGAGCATGCGTGAGTTTTTGCGTATCGGAATTGCATACACACGATTGGAATTTCCGATAGAACGTTTTTCCATCTGAAAAATTGAGAACACACTCTCAAATTTTTGCTGGTGGGAATTCGGCCAGCTAAATTCCGATGGAGCATACACACGGTCGCATTTTCCAATGAAAAGCTCTCATCTGTCTTTTGCTGGCCAAAATTCCGATTGTGTGTATGCGGCATTAGATTGACTTCTGTCATGAGTGATTGATCATAGGTGGGTTGAAATTCCGCCGCAATGACCTGTAAAAATTGTTCCCGATGATCTTGCTGATCTTCTGCCAAAGCACCTAATTTCCCTAATTTATTATATTGAAATCCTAAGTAAAATTTGAAATTTAATTTACACAAATACACCATTAGGCCCCATTCATACCTCTGCATTTTGTAGCTTGAAACTCAAAGCTCCAAAACGCTGGAGGAGAAAAAAATCAATTATTCTCTATGGAGAAGGTTCACATCTCCACTGCAAGTCGCCAGAAGCCAAACACCTAAAGCTCCAAAAAGTTTTGGAGCTTTATTTTGTAGCTCGAAGGGAGCAGATTTGATTGTTTTATGCCCATAGAAATGAATGGAAACGTGTCTTTCATGTATTTTTGCGCAATTTTTTGCTCAAATGAAAAAAATTAAAACATAAAATAGTAATAATATATGATCAAATAAATGTAAAATAAATATACAAATAACTATAAATCACCATAAATAAATAAAATAAATTAAATAATTCAATTTAATAAATAATAATTAACCCCTAACCTTATTAATATTAATAATAATATTAAACCCCCAAACCCCCCCCCAAAAAAAAAATAATAATAATAATAATAATGTATGCATTTATTTTATGTTAGGGTGTTTAGTTATTTATTATTATTATTTTATTTTTTAAGGGTTAGGGGTTAAGGCTAG
The DNA here is from genome assembly GCF_037356315.1 of Lithobates pipiens. Lineage (NCBI taxonomy): Eukaryota > Metazoa > Chordata > Amphibia > Anura > Ranidae > Lithobates > Lithobates pipiens. The sequence goes on along the minus strand of NW_027507718.1, from coordinate 496,777,709 downwards.
GGGTTAATTATTTTATTATTATATTACCTAGTATTCATCTATTGAATTAATGTATTATTTATTTATGATTATTATTATTATTTTTATTTTATTTTATTATTAGTAGTAGTAGTAGTAGTAGTAGTAATAGTAGTAGTAGTATTAACCCCCTAACGAAAAATAAATAAAAAACCCTAACCCCTAATCCTAACCCCAAACTTAACTCTAACCCCTTACCCTAACAGAAAAAATAAAAAAATAAAATGAATAATAAAAATTTAAAAAGAAATTAAAAAGCTAATGGAACAAAGTTGAAATACCTAGTAACAAATGATGCAACAGGTGAGTTTTTTCTTTTGGCTAATAAAAAAAAAAGACAAAGCTCAAAATGGCGCATGAAAACGCGAAGATCGCTCACAAAAACGCAACAAAATCGAGCCTAAAAACGTGAAAAAAAAATCACCGGAAAAACGCTCAAAGGCTCTACACTCAGCTATGAATGCAGCTTAAAGAGGAAGTAAAGCTCCGTTTTGTTTTTTCTGGCCACAGGGTTCTGAAGAAATGGCACGGGTGGCCGCTCCTTCAGAGCGCATGCACAGATGATGTAATTGCCTGCATATACAGTAATCATCTCCTAAACAGCGCACCAACCTCATCTGCAGATATCGCCCAAATTGTCCCCTCCGCTCCTCCCAGGACCTCCTGCTCTCTAGCTTCCTTGTTACCTCCTCTCATGCTCGCCTTCAGGACTTCTCCAGAGCTCCGGAGCCTCTCCCATCCATCCCATTGGAACTCCTTGCCCTAGTATGTCCGACCAGCCCCTACCCTGTCCACCTTTAGGAGATCCTTGAAAACCCACTTATTCAGGGAAGCCTATCCCATACCCACCTAGGAAATGTACCCAAGCCACCCCCATCAAATCATGCCCTGCAGCTATTTCCTTTTTTAACACCTCCCCCTCCCTTCTGTATTGAACTGTACTGTAATTGTGTTGTCCCCCCTATACACTGTAAAGTGCTGCATAAACTGTTGGCGCTATATAAATCGTGTGTTATAATAATAATAATAATAATAATAATATATACAGTACCTATAGTTAAGCCTTATTATAGGCTTACCTATGGGTACAAACACTACATGGGACTTCCTTCCTTTTTAAGTTAAATAAAAAAAATTACACAAATACAACATAGGGAAGATGAAATTAAGGTAATTTTCATTGTTTTTTTTTAACTGCTTCAGCCGGGAAGATTTCACCCCCTTCCTGACCAGAGCACTTTTTGCTATGCAGCACTGCATCGCTTTAACTGACAATTGCGCGGTTGTGCGACGTGGCTCCCAAACAAAATTTACGTCCTTTTTTTCCCACAAATAGTGCTTTCTTTTAGTGGTATTTGATCACCTCTGTGATTTTTATTTTTTTACGCTATAAACAAAAAAAGAGCAACAATTTTGAAAAAAAAAACTTTATTTTTTACATTTTGCTATAATAAATATCCCCCAAAAATATATTAAAAAAAACATTTTTTATGCTCAGTTTAGGTCGAAATCGCAATAAGCGTTTATTCATTGGTTTGCGCAAAAGTTATAGCGTTTACAAAATATGGCATTTTTATTAATATTTTTTTTTTTACAAGTAATGGCGGCGATCAGTGATTTTTATTGTGACTGCAACATTATGGCGGACACATCGAACATTTTTGACACATTTTTGGGACCATTGTCATTTATACAGCAATCAGTGCTATACAAATGCATGGATTCCTGTGTAAATGACACTGGCAGTGAAGGGGTTAACCACTAGGGGGCAGGGTAAGGGTTAAGTGTGTCCTGGGGAGTGTTTCTAACTGTAGGGGGACGTGTAACATGTCACTGATCTCTGCTCCCGTTAACAGGGAGCAGAGATCAGTAACAGTGTCACTAGGCGGAATGGGGAGATGCTTGTTTACATTAGCATCTCCCCTTTCTTGCTCCCCGTGAGACGATCGCGGGTATCCTCATGGCTATCGAGTCCGTGGGACTCACGTCCCGACTCATGGAGGACCCGGCTGGCGTGCGCACGATGGTATGGCGACAATTTAAAGGGACGTATCTGTACGCCCATTTGCCCAGCCGTACCATTTTGCCGGCGTACATGGGCGTGCACCGGTCGGGAACCGGTTAAGGGTGCAATGAACTTTCACTGATGATCTTGCTGATCTTTTGCCAAAAACAGCTCTTTTTATAGACAGTGAAACCAAAAGTAAAATTAAAAATGTAATTTAAACAAATATAGATAAAATACACATAAACCCTACAAACACAAAAAACACTAAGGGGTCTATTTACTACTATTCATTCTAATGCATATCAACTAAATGTTATTTTTTTCATTGGTGGTGGTTTACACTTGTATGAAGCTGTATGTCTGTTTTTGATCCATTGACACACATAATAGAGGCTTTGGATGAGAAGGGAAGTGCATGTCAATGCATGACAATGCACCTACACAAATCAATAAAGAAAAAATAAAATAAGAAAACACAGATACATAGGAATGAATCCAGCCTAAGCACCTGTTTACACCTTACATTAACATGTTGGGGTGCCATCCCAAATGATTTGCATCCATGCGGTAACTGTTGGGCTATTGTTTGGAGATTAGTCTCAGAAGATTATTTTCAGGGGGTATACTAATTTCAAAGGGAAAATCTCCTAATGGGGTCATTTTTTCAGTAGTTAATCTCCTGCTCCTATTGAATTCAATGATGGAGAAAATAAAAGGGGGGGATTTTTCGCTAATAGTCTCCGCTACAGGATTAAATTGCAGCATATTACGATAAATTGTTCAATCGCCCTGTGATAATCTCCCACATTAAAAATGATCCTGTGAGACTTTAGCAGCATGACTAAGCCACTAGAAATCACCAGTGTAGCCCTAGGCTTAATGATAGAATTTGAATTTACATTGAAATTTTCAAATTGGACCCACATTTCCAGAATTCTAATATAATAACCTTTGTTTAGAATTTTGATCAGATTCACAGTACTCCAATTTCAGCATGAACCCAAAATGCCCTGTACAACCCTTGAATGCAATCAGCAGCCTCACAGTAGGCAAAGTGTGTGAACTGAATAATCCTGACCTCCTCTCTCAATGTTTTTCACTTGGGCATTTCTTTTGGAAGGCAGTCGTTTAGGGCCGGTTCACACTGCGGGCGATGCGAGGCGACACCGACTTGCCTCGCCGCGACCTGCCGCGACCTCAGCGGCGATTTGCAAATGACTTCTGTATAGAAGTCAATGCAAGTCGCCCCGAGGTCGCCCAGAAGTAGTACAGGAACCTTTTTTCTGAGTCGGAGCGACTCGAGTCGCTCCTCTCAGAACGGTTTCATTGTACAGAACGGGGGCGACTTGTCAGATTGCGGAGAGGCAAGTCGTGTCGCCTCGCATCGCCCGCAGTGTGAACCGGCCCTTAGTGGTTGTGTATTTTTTTTCCCTCCTTTATTGGTGGTAAGGTTCCTTTTCTTTTTAGTTTAGATTGGTTAAAGCCTACCGTTTCTTGTTGGGGGCCATTAGTTTGATAGTTACCTTTTTTTCGCAGTCTCCTTCTGCATTTTTGAAAAAATGTGTGCATTGAGGAAGTATGGCTGAAGGGCTGAAGTTCTAAACTTTTAGTAGGACAGCCCACCCGTGACTTCTGTCTACTAATTGTTGCCTGTTGGCACTGCTGCCAAACTGTGGTTCTGTTGTCTGATTTTTACCCACCAAAATCTAAGGGCTTTTTGTAGCACCCTCCTAGCATAAGATGCTAGGTACATTTAGTTTTTGCCTCCTTCTGGTCTGTTCGGGGTTTCACAGGCTGGTTGTTTGATTTCTTCCTCCTGCCTTTGGAAGAAGCTTCTAGAACTTAGGGAAGGAGATGCAAATAACCAGCATTACTTTTTATCATGCTCCAACCTGGAGAGGCATGTCCAGTAGGAGGCTGGGAAGGTGATAAATAGTCTAAAGCACTGATGAGTGAGGTTCTCTCTCCATTGGAGGGTTGTGGAGACAGCCCATGGATTGTGCAGCTGTTTAGAGGTCTCAGTGGTGTAAAGGATGAGGGTCTGGATGGACCTTGTTAGAAGCTGATTGCAGGACCTCACCACAAGGGATCTGGCCTGGAGAAGGACTTATGACTTTCCCATGCACTGAGCTGTGTCTGGAGGATGCTGGAAAGTGGCAGACCCTAAATAAATTTCCTGTGGCAGTGTTTTGGAGATTGCACTGGGTACCAGCAGTTGTGCCATGGTGCAAGGTAACCAGATGCCAAAGAGACTTACCTTATGGTCTTTAGCTGTGAGGTCTAAGACTGCTCAGAAGAGGCATTAGATTGCCCAACACCAACAAATGCTTAAAGTGGTTGTATAGTCAAATTGGGGACTTTTACCTACAGGAAAGCCTATAATAAGGCTTACCTGTAGGTAAAAAAAATATCTCCTAAACCTGTACGGTTTAGGACATATTCCCCTCACAATGCGCCGCTGACTGCAGCGGCGCATGCACACAGGGGATTCCCAGCTGGAAGCCCGGCAGACGCCGGACCCTGCCGGAGAGAAATCCCCGCGTGCATGTGCGGGAGTGACGGTGTCGGAGCCGCGATACCCGGAAGAAACGCTGAGGGAACATGTCAGCTCCCTCCGCATAGATTGGGACAGATGTCGGGGCCTCGTTCTAAGGTAAGTATTTCACAATGAGCTAGTATGCGGTGCATACTAGCTCATTATGCCTTTTGCTTTGCAGGTGAGCAAAAAAAATAAATAATTCAGCGGGTATACAACCGCTTTAATGTGGCTATAAAGGCAGAAGGTTTTTTCTCTTAATGCAGTCTATGCAGCAGCCCCCCTCAGCCCCCAATACTTACCTGAGACCCATCTCAAACCAGCCATGTTGCATGAAAGCCTTGGCTGTCTGGGACACTCCCTCCTTATTGGCTGAGACAGCAGTGGGCTCCATTGGCTGCTGTCAATCAACGTCAGTGAGCCAATGAGGAGAGAGGGGCGGGGTAAGTGAATGAATGAATGAATGAATAACTTGTATAGCGCTACATATGCAAACTAAATCGCCTCAATGCACTTTTGCCACCAGTGCCCCTCTGGGTTTTCAGAAGAGATGGGTCTTGAGCTTCTTCCTGAAGGCCAGATAGTTTTCTTCCGAGCGGATGTCCGCAGGTAGAGCATTCCATAGCCATGGTCCTTGGCTCTGGATTTCCGAATGGACACACACAGAGCAGTGGCTTGGCTCAGGTGCCCCATAGCAAGCTGCTTTCTTTGAGGGCACTCAGCAGGAGGGAAAACCAGGTGCGTCTGCGAGGGACCCGGGAAGAGGAGGATCAGGGCTGCTCTGTGCAAAACCATTGCATAGAGCAGGTAAATATGACATGTTTGTTATTTTTAAACTGTCTAATTCCCATGATGCTCCATTACACTGCAGATTGCATGAGCATCATGGGAAATGTAGTTCCAAAACATCTGGGGTGCCAAGGTTCGCCATCACTGCCCTAGACTGTGTTATTGGATCTGGCGTGAATGGGCTGGTGCTTGCGGGGTTGTGCTGCCTCTGTATTCTTAGTTAAGAACCAGCGCACGCCATCCCCACCATTTACTGGCCTGCCAGGCTGCTTGCTCAGATAATGGTCTGATATTTTTTTTTTTCGGGGGAGGGGGGCCTTTCTTGAATTTTGCATGGGGATCCCCCTTAAAAGTTATATATAACATTTTGAGGGGACCTTGCACCTTTTCTTTTGTTTTATTTGATTTCAACTTAAAGTTCATACTTGAAGGGCCTGGGTTAAATTATGGGGGAACCCTCATGCCGTTTTCTTTTAACTATCTCCAGCTCCTTTTCTTACAGTGCTGGGATTTTCAGCCCTGTATGGGCTGGTGACATCATTGATAGTCTGCACTCACTGGCATCCTTGACAGCCATCGATAGTGGGAAGCTGACATTTTTAACAGTGGCTGCAATACCACTATTTGACATGACGTTCCCCTAGCATTTGGAACCTTAAGCTCAGCCCAATCCATGGACATCCATTGTTTAAAACGAACCTTGCTGGCAACAGTTCTAGCTTCCTGGCTCTCTTATCAATAAGCGATTGGGGAAACCCCCTATTGGGGCCCTTTAGCAAACTGCTGGGGGGTAGTTTATTATAACAAACCCCATTGATTGTTTTCTGTTTCTTAAGGCAGCAGTACATACGGGACACTTCCCGCTTTGGAATTTATTTGGGAGACCTGTATCGGGCGGCATCATCTTATCAGAACCTCCTTAGAAAGTGTGGCCATACACCTTTGATGTTATCTAATGTTCCTGCCGTATACATTTTTAAGAAGAACTGCTTTGATATTCTTCTTTTGCTCTCTACCCCTGATGAAGCTTCTGCAATAGCAGAGACTGGAAACGCGTTGGGTTTTGGAACACCAATGAGAGTTGTTATATACATGTGTTTTCTATGTACATTTGTCTGATGCTGTTTTATTAGCCCTTGTACACACGGTCGGACATTCAGACAACCAAATCCGTCGGATTTTCTCTGACCGATTTTGTCCGAAACATACACACAGTCGGACAAAGTTGTCAGAAAATCTGATCGTACTTAACGTGATGCCGTTATTTCGTTAGGATGGGACTACGTTCAGGCTAGTAGCCAATAGCTTTGGTCTAGGAATTTGATCTGAGCATGTGTGGCACTTTGTCCGATCGGAATTCTCTGCACATGATCGGACAAATGTTGTCGAAAATTTTTATAGCCCAGCTGGAAAACTTGGTCCGATGGAGCCCACACACTGTCAGATTATCTGACAACATGGTCCTATCGGACATTGTCCATCGGAATGTCCGTCCGTGTGTACAAGGGCTAAGAGATACTATGTGGCTGGAGGTCTCTTTTTTGAAGTTTTGTTATATGAATTAAACATATACGTTTTATCTCCAATTTTGGTGGTATTGGTGGTCCATTTAAGTCCCATTAAGGGGGAGTTTTTTGTGTACTTAATACAGGGATGGGACCGTCTTGCCGGATTTTCTGACACAGTAACAGCCCCGTACTTTTTTGTCATAGAGAAAAAGTGGGGTGCCACGATAATGATATCCCGAGGCACCTGCTCCTTAACCCAGCCCTCATTTTTGCTAAATTTACCCAATACAACTGTATGTCAAACCCGCTTCACAGTAACTGACGGATATGTTTTAATGGCAGAAAAGTCAATTTAGATAAGAGGGAAGCTTTCTTCAGAATTTAATAAGCATAAAAATTAAAAGCATGCAATGCCTAAAGCACAAAAAAAAAATTTCTAGAAGGAAAAAAAACAAAAAAAAACATTCTTGTGTATTGTAGAAAGACTATGCTTTAACACTGCCAAGATCTTTTAATGCTTTAACTGCTCAGAGAATGACAAACAGAGTGGTAAGATCAATAAACAGAGATAAGATACAGATAGATATCAACAGGCAAGAGACAGATACAGTGGCAGGGAAGAGTATTGACCACTTTCTGTTGTGAAGAATTGATGAGGTAAACACAGTGAAGGAGAATATAGTTCAATTGAGCACTTTAGCATAGAAAAAGGTCTTTATTGAACAGCAGACATCCAAACCAACAGTAAACTTAAAAGAAAATGATTGTGTATTTTTCAGCGAGTACAACATTTGAGTTATTTTTGCACCACTGGGATTCATTTTCACTTGTATCTTCACATTTTTATGGCTTGATGTGCTAAAAATGTTTTACAATGGTATTTCATAAGAATATTTGCAGAGTCTCTCCCTGGTTAATAAAGGTATATCAGACAATGCAATCAGCATCCTTGCAGAGCGACTGCAGAGGAAAAAAAAATCAATTACGGGCTATCTCAGTTAGAGTTTGCATTGTGTTTACAGCTGCAGGAAAGCAACTAAACACACAGATGAAGGATACAGTGGGACCTTGGATTACGAGCATAAACCGTTTCAGGAGAATGCTTGTAATCCAAAGCACTCGCATATCAATGTGTGTTTCCCTATAGAAGTCAATGGATACGAAGATAATTTGTTCCACATTGACTTCAATTGCATGCAATACCGCATGTGGCCAGAGTTGTATTGGGGGGGTCCTGGAGAGACTCGGAGACCGCTCGGACGCACTCGGAAAACCTTGGAAAGACTCAGAAACACCCAGGAAGGGGGTATTCCCGAGTATTTCCGAACAGCTCCAGGTGTCACCTCTGGCCAAATGCGGTACTGCACACCGCAGAGGCTTGAATCCTGCTCGTTTTGTGAGACAACACTAGAAAACTGAGTCAGGATTTAAAAAAAGAAATGCACGTATTGCAAAAAGCTTGTTAACCGTGTTACTCGGCAATCCGAGGTTCCACTGTATATCAGTTTTACCTGCCAATGGATTTGTAATTCTGTTCAGTTGGCGTTGTGATTGACCTTCTGGGCATTATTGTGCAGTGATGATTTTCTCTTACTTGATCCCTTTTGGTGTGTTAAATATAATGTAGAAAGCATTTTCTTATATCTGTTCAGTAGGTACAATAAAATACTCGGTATTGAAGAGATTGTTGAGTACCTGAAGATCGTAGGTACCATGCCAAATTATGGATGCTGCATGTATACACACTACAAATTAAAGTGGTTGTAAACCCTTACAACACACTTTGACCTACAGGTAAGCCTAGATTAAGGCTTACCTGTAGGTCCAAGAAATATCTCCTAAACCTACACGGTTTAGGAGATATTTGCCGAAAGACAGGCACCGCTGTCTACGGCGCATGCGCCGTAGACAGTGGCGTGCAGGCACACTGAGCGCGGCACCGTCAACGGCGAATATGCAGCGCGTGGCGGCTCCCGTGTGCATGTGCGGGAGTGACGTCATCGCGGCTTCGCCGAATGACAGCGGCGGGGCAGCAAGACCCACCGAGAAGATGGATGTGCCGGACTACAGGGGACAGCGGTGACATCACTGGCTCCTGTGTCAGGTAAGTGACACATAATGAACTACTATGCGATGCATAGTAGTCCATTATGCTTTACCTTTGCAGGGAATGAAAGAGGAAGTAAACTCATCAGGGTTTACTTCCTCTTTAAATAAGTATATCAAATTATTAAAAAGGTTTATAGGAGCATAAGACAATCATACAGCAACAGGTGATGATCCACGGGGAGATATAAGCATACCATAGGGCAGTGATGACGAACCTTGGCACCCCAGAGGTTTTGGAACTACATTTCCCATGATGCTCAACTACACTTCAGAGTGCTTGAGCATCATGGGAAATGTAGTTCCAAAACATCTGGGGTGCCAAGGTTTGCCATCACTGCCATAGAGGAAGGAACAGACCAAATGCCCTTTTAGAGAAAGGAGTTTAACCACTGGGGATCCGCGCTATAGCCGAATGACGGCTACAGCGCGGTCCTGCATTGCCAGGACTACTTCTATTGACGTTGTCCCATGCATGAGCCGCCTGCGCATCACCTGAAGGGCACGCGCAGCGCGCGCTGTGATCAGCAAGTCAATCCCGACCCCTTACCACGTGATCAGCTGTCAGCCAATGACAGCTGATCACGTGATGTCAACACAGCCGGTAATCAGCTTATTTTTCAGCGCGAGGATTAAAAAAAAGCCGATCACCGGCGGCAGTGAGCGGGACATCATTCCCGATCACTGCGATGTGCCCAGATCCTCAGTGCCCACCTGTGCCGCCTACCAGTGCCCACCAGCGCCACTTGTCAGTGCCCACCAGCGCCACCTGTCAGAGCCCACAGTGCCACCTGTCAGAACCCACAGTGCCACCTGTCAGTGCCCACGATCAGTGCCTGGACAGTCCTGCTGCACATTAGTGCCATCTATCAGTGCCCATCAGTGTCACCTACCAGTGTCCATCAGTGCCCATCAATGCCACATATCGGTGCCCATCAGTGCCATCTATCATGCCATCTATCAGTGGTACCTATCAGTGCCTATCCATGCCACCCATCTGTGCCACCCATCAGTGCCTTCTTATTAGTGCCCATCAGTGCCGCCTTATCTGTGCACATCAGTACCAACTTATCTGTCCCCATCAGTGCCACCTTATCTGTGCCTATCAGTGCTGCCTTAACTGTGCTTATTAGTGCCCATCAGTGCAGTCTATCAGTGCCCACCAGTGCTGCCTCATCAGCGCATATCAATGAAGCAGAAAAAATTTACCTGTTTGCAAAATTGTATAACAAACTATTATACATGATTTTGTTTTTTTTTGAAAATTGTCCATCTTGTTTTGTTTGTTTAGCAAAAAATAAAAACCCAGCTGTGATTAAATACAACCAAAAGAAAGCTCTGTTTGTGGGAAAAAAATGATAAACATTTCATTTGGGTACAGTGTTGTATGACCGCACAACTGTCATTCAAAGTGCGTCAGCACCGAAAGCTGAAAATTGCTCTGGGCAGGAGGGGGGTTTAAGTGCCCAGTAAGCAAGTGGTTAAAACAGAGGGAAGTAGTTCTGCAGGAACTTCAATAGATCCTCAAATTCCCACCCTTATGGTTATTTGTTAAAAATGATCACAATGGGGGAGAGGGACACTCTAGAGTCTACAGCAAGTCAGCAGGATACACACAGATTCCATAGGGTTGGTGTGAGGATTCTGATGCCCTGCACTGCCCTAGTTTGAGGATGACTCCATTGTGATCATTTTTTAACAAATAATCATAAGTGTGGGGATTTGAGGATCCATTGCAGTTCCTTCAGGACTGCTTCTCTCTGTCTCAAACTCCCTTCTCTCGAAGGGCATTTGCACCTTTGGTCTGTTCCTTCCCCTATGGTATGCTAATATCTCCCCGTGGATCATCACCTGTTGCTGTATGATTGTCTTATGCTCCTATAAACCTTTTTTTGGGGGCATTCCATCTTTATAAAAAAAGAAAATCCAAATGACCTATCAATGTAAGCATCACCAAAAATACAATGATTTAATGTATTTTTGTAAGATGTATACAAAATTGTTTTTTGATTTTATACGTTTGATATACTCTGTTTCATTTATAGTGTGTATACATGCAGCATCTATAATTATCTCCTGAAGAAGCTATCTTATAGTGAAACATGTCGAGTGACATGAAATTTGGAGAGGTTGGTAGGAGGCGCGGGTTGTTCTAACAAACCGGAAAAAAATGTTACTTTTTTTTGGCAACCAGCCTGCCTGGTTTTACAACTAAGTTAGATATCTGGTAAACTATAATTGGCTTATAAAGTGCATATAGATGTGAATCTTAACAGTACCCACATATATTGCTAAAACAAAAAAATATTATGACAACCAGCCTGCCTGGCACTTTATTGGTATTTATTAAATGTGATTTGCCAGTACACAGGTATAACTATATATTTTTTTGTGGTTCTATAGGAGGGCTGGTGCATTTACTTATTCAGTGGTAGGGTTTAAATGAATGCAGTTTCTGTTTTTTTATGAAATGTTGTCTATATTTTATATGGTGTGATAGCACATACCTTTGATTGGTTATCACAATATTTTGCACATACCTTTTGATTGGTTATTGGAATGCATGTGGATACTGTTAATATTTATATTTTTATAAGTCAATTAGTTTGCACATATATATCTATATATATATATATCTATATATATATATATATATCTATATATATCTATCTATCTATCTATCTATCTATCTATATATATATATATATATATATATATATATATATATATATATATATATATATATATCTATCTATCTATATATATATATATATATATATATATATATATATATATATATATATATATATATATATATATATATGATTAGTTTTAACAATCTATGTGAGTACTGTTAAGATTCACATCTATATGCATTTTATAAGTCAATTATAGTTTACCAGATATCCAACTTAGTTGTAAAACCAGGCAAGCTGGTTGTCATAATATTTTTTTGCTTTAGTAATATATGTGGGTACTGTTAAGATTCACATCTATATGCACTTTATAAGCCAATTATAGTTTACCAGATATCTAACTTAGTTGTAAAACCAGGCAGGCTGGTTGCCAAAAAATAAATCGGTTTGTTAGACCAATCAGCGCCCCCCTATCAACCTCTCCAAATTCTGCACTGGTGATTTTTCACCTAGTTAAGGGGTAGCAGCTTAGGAACCTAGTATAGAAATTAGGAGGCGCGGGATCTATTTTCTGTTTTCACAAGTGAAATGGAATAACTTCCTGGTCATCTGTAAAGATCTTTTTATCAAACTACTGAATTTTAAACATGTATTAATAAACTTTCATGTTTTTGTAATAACTTGTGTGTGGGACCTTCAAAACCCCATATTTTCTTTGCTATCTGCCTGTATCAATTTGTATTTAGCCCCGTTTGCTCTGATACCCCTAACTAAAATCTAGTGGAACCAATTGCCTTCAGAAGTCACCTAATTAGTAAATAGAGTCCACCTGTTTAATTTAATATCAGTATCTTTACAGCTGTTCTGTGAAGCACTCAGAGGTTTGTTAGAGAACCTGATTAAACAAACAGTATAAAGGAGGCCAAAGAACACACAAGACAGTTCAGGGATAAAGTTGTGGAGAAGTTTAAGGTTTAAGGTTAGGTTATAAAAAAAATGCCAAGCTTTGAACATCTCACGGAGCTCTGTTCAATCCATCATCTGAACATGGAAAGAGTATGGCACAACGGTAAACCTACCAAGACATTCCCGTCCACCTAAACTGACAGGCCGGGGCAAGAAGAGCATTAAGCAGCCAAGAGGCTCATAGTAATTTTGGATGAGTTGCAGAGATCCACAGCTCAGGTGGGAGAATCTGGCCACAGGGCAATTATTAGTCATATACTCAACAAATCTGGTATTTATGGATGAGTGACAAGACAAAAGTCATTGTTGAGCCATAAGAGGTCCATTTTTCACCTTGTGAGAAGCCATGTGGGAGACACAGAAAAAATGTGGAAGAAGGTGCTCTGGTCAGATGAGACCAAAATTAAACTTTTTGGCCTATAAGCAAAACGCTGTGTGTGGTGGAAAACTAAGGCCACGTACACACGCGGGGACTGTTCGCCCAACTTTGTCCGTCAAACAGTTTCAGCGGACAGTCCGCTCAAAATTAGCATGGACGGACTTGCCCACACACGACGAACGAACAGTCCGCTGAAACCGTGCGCGATAACGTGAACGGCACGTACGACGGGACTAGAAAACGACGTCCTATACACTGCACTGCAAACTTCGGCGTGCAAATCCTTTCTGAGCATGCGCGGAACTTAGTTTGACGAACAAGCCTACACACGAGGGGACTGTTCGCTGAAACAAAGTTTCAGCGGACAGTTTTTTTCGGAATTTCCGAAAAACTTTGTTCGTCAGACTGTCCGCTGAAACTGTCCGCTGAAAGCCCACACACGAGCGGACTGTCCGCCGAAACACTGTTCAGCGGACAAAGTTGAGCGAACAGTCCCCGCGTGTGTACGCGGCCTAACACTGCACATCACCCTGAACACCATCCCCACCGTGAAACATGGTGGTGGCAGCATCATGTTGTGGGGATGCTTTTCTTCTGCAGGGACAAGGAAGCTGGTCAGAGTTGATAAGAAGATGGATGAAGCCAAATACAGGACAAATTTAACAGAAAACCTGTTAGGCCGCGTACACACGGGCGGACTGTTCGCCCAACTTTGTCCGCTGAACAGTGTTTCAGCGGACAGTCCGCTCGTGTGTGGGCTTCAGCGGACAGTTTCAGCGGACAGTCTGACGAACAAAGTTTTTCGGAATTCCCGTAAGACAGTCCGCTGAAACTTGGTTTCAGCAGACAGTCCGCTCGTGTGTAGGCTTGTTCGACAAACTAAGTTTCGCGCATGCTCAGAAAGGATTTACACGGCGAAGGTTGCATTGCAGTGTATTGGACGTCGAATTTTTCGTCCCGTCGTACGTGCCGTTCACGTCATCGCGCACGCTTTCAGCGGACTGTTCTTTCATCGTGTGTGGTCAAGTCCGTTCATGCAAATTTTGAGCGGACTGTTTGTCGGATTGTTTGACGAACAAAGTTGGGCGAACAGTCCGCCCGTGTGTACGAGGCCTTAGAGTCTGCCAAAAACTTGACACTGGGTCAGAGGTTCACCTTCCAGCAGGACAACAGCTCTAAACATACAACTACAATGGAATGGTTTGGATCGGAGGTCTCCAAACTATGGCCCTCCAGTTGTTCAGGAACTACAATTCACACCATGCCTAGTGATGTCTGAATGCCAGAATTTTACAATGCCTCATGGGGCATGTAGTTCCACAACAGCTGTAGGGTCGTAGTTTGGAGATCCATGGTTTAGATCAAAGCAGGTCAATATCCAGACCTAAATCCAATTGAGAATCCTGTAGCAAGACTTGAAAATTGCTGTTCACAGACGCTCTCCATCCAATCTGACAGAGCTTGGGCTATTTTGCAAAGAAGAATGGGAAAAAAATGTCCCTCTCTAGATATGCAAAGCTGGTAGAAACATCCCCAAAAAGACTTACAGCTGTAATTGCAGTGAAAGGTTCTACAAAGTATTGACTGGGGGGGGGGCTGAATACAAATGTACCCCACATTTTTCACATATTTATTTGTAAGACATTTTGAAAAACATTTATCACTTTTCTTCCACTTCACAATTATGTGCCACTTTGTGTTGGTTTATCACATAAAATCCCAATAAAATACAATTAGGTCTTTGGTTGTAACGTGACAAAATGTGGAACATTTCAAGGCGTGTGAATACTTTTTCAAGGCACTGTATCCATGTATTGCAATTATTCAAAACAAAACTATGCTGTATTACATTGCTGTGGTTTACTGGAGAGTTAAAGTGATTGTAAAGGTTTTTTTTCATAAGAGTTTTGCACAGAGTCTCCTTTTCTGGGGTCCCCCGGGGAGCTGCTTTCCATGGGGGCACTCGTGCGGGCTCACTCCCGAGTCCTGCGGGATTTGACCCCACTCCCTGGCTCCCATGTCACTGGATGTCATTGACAGCAGCAGGAGCTAATAGTTCCTGCTGCCATCAATCTGAAGACTCGAGACAGGGGCTAAAACTGCTGGGCTTGCTCTCATTACTGTAACGATCGGATTCAGGTAAGAAAAAAAGGGGGGGGGGGGGTCTGAGGGCCTGCTACAGCACAGAAGGTTTTTCACCTTAGAATGCATTAAGGTGGAAAACCCAGAGCTGTCTTTGGAGGGTGCATATTCAACAGGTGATCCTACTGGCTGAATGAACTGAGGTCTAAAAGAGGTCCAAGCTGGGTCATTGTGACTATATATATAAAAAGTGCCTAAAATTTAGCTTTAAGAACTGGTAAGCTGCGATATATTCAATTTTTGTTATTTTAGTTATCTACCACGCATTCTTCATGCTCAACAGAAATAAAGTTATTTCATACAACCTTGTGTACACATTGCCACGATATACTAATTGTGTCTAATTATGCTTATTTTTGTCAGAAATTAAAGTAGCTGTCAAAAACGGGCATAACAAACTAAACATAGGATGGCAATTTGCATAAGCAGCGGTTACCTTCAGTAAATACTGCAAACTAAAATAAGTAGTTTGAGGTACATGAGCAACTGAGTTACATACAGTAGAAATCTCGAATGTTCCTGTAAAAAAACAAGCTTGATCCTTCCACTTCTCAAAACTTTCTATTGGCCAACAATGTCACTTATCACATAAAAGAACACTGGTGGACTCAAGAGGCAGTAGGGGAAAAACCAAGCTCGCACTTGAAAGTAAAAGCTAATGTAGCGGCGGGCTCCTGAAGATGTTTTTCAAAGTTAAAGCTTTACCCAAACTATAGTTTGGTTTGGGTCTATTTGACTAAATTTGGCTCTGTGTCAGTCTGACTGGACCGTGAGATGTTCAGCCTGGCCACAGGGGGGCACTGTCTCGGGTGGTCAGGAACTGTGGTCTGGTTGGGCGCTGGAATTATTCCCTCTCTGAGTCATGTCAGTGGGAGTGGCCCTCCAGCTGTGCCCTCTGGGAGAGGGTATTTAAGACACGGACGTCACGTGGTTCTGGGTATGCTGTGCTGAGTATATGGTCCTGATCCTCCTGACCAGCCCGCAGGAAGGCTATGGCCTGGGGTGCGGTTCCACCCGACTTTGATGCCTCGGGGCTGGCTAGCCCAAGGCAAGGGAACTGATGAAGGATTCTGAGGTGGATGGGTGCTGTCTCCGGTTCGGGAGAGACCCAGTGTACTTCGAGCATTCCAGGGGAAGACTCTTTAGAAGATAACAACGTGTGAGGATGGTTTCTTAACAAGAGCCTGGAAGGGCTGAAGTAACTTGGGGATATCGCCAAGCAGGCTGAAAGATCCAGGTATCCAAAAGTGTTCCACAGCTTAGTTTTCCTACGTGTTCTGCTACAACATCGGTGATAAAGACTTTGTTCCTGAGTAAGCACCTTGCTGGCTGCTAGGCCTTGTGAGACAGGGACAATCCAACCTTAGTGCTCATCCAGCTGCAAATGGCTATTCTCTGGATGCAGTCAAAGTAAGCAAGTTCCTTAACGTTTATAGACTTTGACATTGAGAGTACCTGAGTTTTCCTTTCCAACCCTCTGATCCCAAGTTAAAAGACTGTTCAATGGTTGATGTTTGCAAATAAAATTCATTCAACTGGATCTATTGTCAGTCTCAAGTTACTGGGCCATCTACCACAGGACATCCCCTAGATGTGTCACAAGGAGAATCAAAGGTAACGGGAAGCCCAAAAATAACCAGCAGCTCCTTCGGGGGTTAGTGCTACACTAAGATGTGCATTTGCTGCAATTTCTGCTGCCTATATACCGTATTTATCAGCATATAAAGCCGCGTACACACGTAGCCGTCTGTCCGACGTACTTAATCTGCCGAACTTCCCGCCAGACTGTCCGTCGTACTAAGTCCGCCGTACTATCCGCCCTACTTTTGAAATGAACGGACTCGCCCACACACGCGGAGGAAAGTCCGCTCATTTAGAGTGCGTCTCCAGGTAGGTGGGGCCCGCGAAGGATACGTCGCTGGCCCTGCCGCCTGGTATGGACTTAAAGGGGAACCCCAACGCCGAAAAAAATCGGCGTGGGGGTCCCCCCAAAGTCCACAACAGACCCTTGTCCGAGCACGCTACCCGGCCGGCCAGGAAAGGAGGGGCGAGCGAGCGCCCCCCCCCCTCCTGAGCCGTACCAGGCCACGTGCCCTCAACATGGGGGGTGCCTTGGGGAAGGGGGGCCACGCGGCCCCCCCACCCCAAAGCACCTTGTCCCCATGTTGATGAGGACAAGGGCCTCTTCCCGACAACCCTGGCCGTTGGTTGTCGGGGTCTGCGGGCGGGCCCCCCACCCTATGTGAATGAGTATGGGGTACAATGTACCCCTACCCATTCACCTGTAAAATAAAGTACAAAAAAAAACACAACACACAAGATAAAATAATTTATTGCACAGCTCCGGGGGTCTTCCGTCTTTGGGGGTCTTCTCGCCGGACTCCTCCGCTATCTTCTTGTAGCTCTTTTACTAGCGGAGGAGCCCGGCATTCTTCTTCGTCGCCGCGGCCTCTTCTTCCGACTTTGGGGGTCTTGTCCCCCTCTCCGGTTCTTCTGCCGGGCCACCGCGCCTTCTTATAGCTCTTTTACAGGCGGTGGCCCGGTCTTCTGTCGCCGTCGCCGCCTTCCGTTCTTCTTCTGCTTCTTCTTCTCCTGGAGATGTTGACTCGACGTTCTCTCCGGCCGCAATGCCAGGGACACGCTGCGCGGTGTCACATGGGTTGATGTCACATGGGTTGGTGTCACATGGTGACCCCATCCCCTTACGATGCCACAGTCCCGGAGGATGCTGGGACTGTCGCCATGTGACATCAACCCATGTGACCAACCCATGTGACATAACCCATGTGACACCGCCCCTTGTCCCTATATAAGTCACCGCGCAGCGCGTCCCTGGCATTGTGGCCGGAGAGAACGTCGAGTCAACATCTCCAGGAGAAGAAGAAGAAGAAGAATGGAAGGCGGCGGCGACAGAAGACCGGGCCACCGCCTGTAAAAGAGCTATAAGAAGGCGCGGTGGCCCGGCAGAAGAACCGAAGAGGGGTACAAGACCCCCGAAGTCGGAAGAAGAGGCCGCGGCGACAAAGAAGAAAGCCGGGCTCCTCCGCTAGTAAAAGAGCTATAAGAAGATAGCGGAGGAGTCCGGCGAGAAGACCCCCGAAGACGGAAGGCCCCCAGAGCTGTGCAATAAATTATTTTATCTTGTGTGTTGTGTTTTTTTTTTGTACTTTATTTTACAGGTGAATGGGTAGGGGTACATTGTACCCCATACTCATTCACATAGGGTGGGGGGCCGGTATCCGGGGGCCCCCTTATTAAAGGGGGCTCCCGGATTCCGATAAGCCCCCCGCCCGCAGACCCCGACAACCAACGGCCAGGGTTGTCGGGAAGAGGCCCTTGTCCTCATCAACATGGGGACAAGGTGCTTTGGGGTGGGGGGGCCACGCGACCCCCCCATGTTGAGGGGACGCGGCCTGGTACGGCTCGGGGGGGGGGGGGGGGGGCGCTCGCTCGCCCCTCCTTTCCTGGCCGGCCAGGTAGCATGCTCGGACAAGGGTCTGTTGTGGACGCCGATTTTTTTCGCCGTTGGGATTCCCCTTTAAGTCCATACCAGGCGGCGGGGCCAGCGACGTCTCCTTCGCGGGCCCCGCCTACCTGGAGACCCGCTCGAAATGAGCGGACTTTTCTCCAGGCGGGAAAAGTCTGTTCATTTCAAAAGTACGGTGGACTGGAATACACACGGCCAGATTGGAGTGTAAAACTACATTCTAAGTCCGCCGTACTTTCGGGTCAAAAAAGTATGCCGGAGGCTACACACGGGGGGATTGTCCGGCGGACTTGAGTTTGCCGTACTTTTCCACCCGCTTGTTTGATCGTGTGTACGCGGCGTAACAAGCACCTTCATTTTAGGAGGGAAGTTTCAGGAAAAAAACCGACATTTTAAATAGAGAACTTTGAAGCAAAATAAGGGTCAGTGCCCATCAATGCAGCCTCACTATTGACCATCTGCAGCCTCACCATTGACCATCTTCAGCCTGATCAGTGCCCATCAATGCAGCCTGATCAATGCCCATCTACAGCCTCACAATTGCCCACCATTGCAGCTTGATCAATGCCCATATGCAGTCTCACCATTGCCATGAATGCAGCCTGCAGCCTCACCTCGGATTACTGCTGCCTTGGAGGGGACAGGGGAGGGGGGCGGGATGAGCGCCATCAGATTACATACAGCGAAAATTTCCAGTTTACTCAGCGGCCACTTTAATACAAAGTTCTATGATAGACAGATACTGGTACAGTGCCGGCCCAGGAGATGGGGCTTCCCATTACAGAGGCCGCTGAGTAAACAGGAGATTCTCGCTGTATGTAATCTGACGGCGCTCGATAACCCATGGTATCCCTTTATGGATATAACAGTCTTCTTTCTTCTGAGAAGGATTTCCAGAAGGTTTTGGAGGGTGTCTGTGGGAATGTGGGCCTATTCAGCCAACAAAGCATATTTTGGTCTGGTACCAAAGTTGCATGAGAAAACCTGGCTTGCAAGCCATGCTCCAATTCATAAGGGTGCTTATTAGGGGTTAAGGTCAGGGATTGATCCAGGTCACTAGAGTTCCTCCACACCAAACTTATCAACCCATGTTTTTATGGAGCTGGAACAGAAAAGGACCTTTCTAAACTGTTACCACAATTCTGGAAGTGTACAATTGTTTTAAAGGTTTTGGAAATGGGATGCCTAACAAGCTCATATGTAATGGTCAGGTGTTCACAAAGCAAGGCCAATACAGTGTATGTATAACGTTGACATTAAATACTTTAGAATGAGGCTAAACACAATCACAACAGAAATACACACAGAACATCTTACCCTTATCATAAGTACGGCTTTCCTGATGTCTCGAACACCATCATACACCAGGCGGGAAGCGTCTATAAACTCGTTCTCTTCAAAAGGTTGAGGGATATTGGAACTAAGCGCTTCAATAGCAACTTCTACTTGTTCAGCAAAACGGGGCATTACTTTATAAAGGAAGAAAGAGAAGAGGAGTGTAAAATTATTTATTTTTCTTATAAAACAATTTAATTTTAATTACAGAAGCAGTGTGAATGCATATAAAACATGGGTCATAGTAAACCCTCTACCATAGGTTACAAAAGAAATAGGACACAAAAGAAACCCTGTGACTTAATAAATGTATGAATCTGCACTGCAGGTGGCATCTCATGATTTCATAAAGATCGTAAAGCTCCTAGATGACTTCAGAAATCCTCACCGCCTATTTAAAGTGATATTAAACCCTTGGACTTTCCTGTCTCAATACTGTGACACCACCGCCAGTCCTGTCCCCCTATCTTTGCTCCTTTACAGATAAAGACGCGCACACTTGGGCCATCCAAACATGCATGTTTGCAAAAATATCTTTAGCAAGGAAAGTCTTTTTTTTTCCAAATAATTTTTATTGAGTTTTACAATCATACAGATGTAAGTAGAACAGAAGTCAAACGCCTAAGTACAGAACAGTCAGCAAGATGACATCGTAAAATAAACATTGTACTTATAACTATTGCTATGTAATTGTGAGCTGAGAGGTCTAACCCTCTACCCAGTCACCCCATTGGGGGTCTAACTGCGACCAGGAGAGGGGTACACCCCCAATCAACATTGGATTTCCAAAAGAGTTTAGTAACATTTTTACACAATACAGAATAAACATCATACTAGGACTGTTTAAACAAAGGTAAAAATACAGGAACCTAACATATAAAGCGGACAATGCCGCAATTGCCAACAGAAGATCACGCATAAATTTCACATTTCTATTAGGACTTTATAACTAGCGTCTCATCGACAGATGCATCTGCGAGCAGTCATTCTCTAGCGTTCCGAAGAAGATGGAGCTAGGTGGGGGTGATACCCAGAGTCTCCATTGGGTAGATCATTATGTAACATTGAAGGTCTGTATAATAGGATTTGTAAAAGAAACATGTTATAAGTACATGGTATCATGCTGATGGAACAATATGATTCTCATAGGTCATGGCCGGTAGATCGAGAGGCTGTATTGGGGGTTATAAGTTTGGCTAATAGTATGTGTCATCAAGACCAGTATGATTGAACTTCTGAAATAGAGGAAAGGAAGATGGATTGAATCCTAGGTGAGTGGGGGAAGGGAAGGATAAGGATGGGTTTTATTAGGCTGTCCCCGTCTGCCCCATTCTCCATGTGCCCCCTACTGTAGGAGCTGTTTATATTCCGAAGTAGAGATAAAATAAAGCCAGCAAGCCCAGGTAGTGGCACATTTGGCGGGTTTATCGTGAGCTTGATGGATCAGATCTTCCATTTCCGCCGTTTTGCAGCAAGGAAAGTCTTTTGATAGTTATTGCACATCTTGATGTCCAATAACCATGAGATATCTACAAATTTTCATAAATGGGCAGATGTCTCACCAAGAAAGACAGGCAGTAAGACATCCTTGTCCATGAAACTCCTTGGACCCACCATGCCATTACCAGTGACTTAGCTAGTGAATTAATATGGTAAAGCATTTCCTTCCTTCCAAAAAGTTGGAAAACCTTAAGAGTTCCAGAGAGTCACATGCTTTTGCCCCTTGCGTAGCTTTGCATGACCCAAGCCTTGTTGGAGCTGCACATCAGACACGTAAATTAGCCAATATCAGGTCTTGGATGTTCTATAAGAGTGGACGTATGCTTGGTGTAGAAAAAAAGAGTTTGGGATTGCTTGTTAATTATCGGCAAAGGAAACTATGTGACCAGGGCTATGTTTAAATAGAGAAGTTGTTGAAAAAAAATGGATGTCACTGCCTATCCATAGACCCTGAAGAAATAAAACACAAAACACATCCTTGGGTGGTAACAGTGTTCTTGTCACTGATACTTTGAAGTGAAGAAAAGGAGAATAAAGCAACGGCAGATAATGCCTGGAGTGAAAATGTGATTGTCTGATAGATAACACATAAGAACTTTGGCTGAGTGAGAAATAGAAGATTAATGTTGAACTGATCAAGGAGAGTGGGACGCCTGCTCCAAGACTTCAAAGTGTATTTACACTAAATGGCACAGCTCCAGGAAATACTCAATACAACAAGGAAAACAACTAAAATAAAGTCACATCATATACGCAGACATTAAGAGGTCGTGCATTTTACCCTGTGTATTGGGTATTTTGTCAAAGCAAAAAAATATATAGCATAAAAGAATATAAGTTTTTTGTTTGAATGTAGAACAAAGAAAAAAAGTATGACATTAAAGTGTATCCAAATTCTTTATTAAAAAAATGCAACAAATAATGGGGTACACCAACCTTGTGCATTATTTTTGGATGCTATTTATTATTAAAATGTAACAAATATACTCACAAAAGCAATAAGCTTAAAGCATAAACTATGATAGAAAGCTCAGTCATACAGTAGCCCAAATTCAGGATCTGGATAACAGATGGATCTCCTGTCTTTTTTACTATTTTTGAAACTTTTTTTGTGAAATGGTAGGGGTACAATGTACCCGTTTTAAATTCACATAGGGGGGGCCAGGATCTGGGGGTTCCCTTGTTAAAGGGGGCTTTCAGATTCCAATAAGCCCCCCCGTCCACAGATCCCCACCACCATCGGGCAAGGGTTGTGGGGATGAGGCCCTTGTCCCCATGGGGGCAAGGTGCTTTGGGGGTGACTTCAAAGCATTCCCTCATGTTGAGGGCATGTGGCCTGGTATGGTTCGGGGGGGGGGGGTGCTCTCTCATCCAGCCCTCTTTTCCTGTGGCCTGCCAAGTTGCGTGCTCAGATAAGGGTCAAAATTGGCGCAGGGTTCCCCTTAATATCCATATCAGACCTAAAGGGCCTGGTATGGATTTTGGGGTTACCCCCACGCTATTTTTATCAAGTTTTTGGTTCACGGTTACCCTTAATATTCATACCAGACCCAAAGGGCCTGGTAATGGACTGGGGGGGAACCATGCCTGTTTTTTTTCAATGAGTTTTATCTATATTGCTGAGACCAGACAATTCATTACAGTTTTAATCTGTTTTAAATTACTTTTTTTCCTTTAGAAATGTCATTTTGCTGTGGTACTGTTCTAAAAACGGGAAAACAGCGCCACTTTACAGCCATACTATAGACACCCCTCAGGCACGATATTTAAAGGAATATTTAATTTTTATTGTTTAACTTTAAGCATTGTTAAAATTACTGCTCCTGAAAAAACAGGATGGTTTTAAAACTTTTTTTTGCATTTATACATGTCCCCTGGGGCAGGACCCAGGTCTCCAAACACTTTTTATGGTAATAACTTGCATATAAGCCTTTAAAATGGCACTTTTGATTTTTCATGCTCGAGTCCCATAGACTTTAACTTGTTCTTGTGTTCGTCTGAATTTTTTGCCTGTTCGCAAGTCCTGGTGCGAACCGAACTGGGGGTTGTCCGGCTCATCCTTACTGGTCACCAATGCTCAGGAAGGATGTGCTGGAACTGGAGAGAGTCAAGAGAAGGGCAACAAAATGAATAAGGGGACTGGAGGATTTTAGTTATGAAGAATGACTAGAAGCACTAAACTTATTCTCTCTGGAGAAGAGACGCTTGAGAGGAGATATGATAGCGATATACAAATACCTCAGTGCTGATCCCAGCGTAGGTAGAAAACTTTTAGTGTCAGGGAGTGTGAGAATACACTTGGTCACTTAATTAATTTGGAGGAGAAGCCATTTAACCTTAAGCTGCGTAGGGGGTTTTAACTGTCAGGGCTGCAGGGATGTTGAACCCCCTTCCATAATCGGTGGTAGGTGTCAGGGAAGTCTTCCTACTAATACCTACTGTCAGGGGCGTTGGGAGGAGAGGGGGGCATTGGGAGAACGGGGGGGGGCTGGAGCCCCGAATGCGACCCCGAAAAGCCCAGAGTCTGAGGCATGCAGATCTTCATTGTTACCCCCGAGCAGTGCCGAGTGCCATAGCAGGTCCCAGCTTCTGGAGCCTGCAACACCTATGATGTACGTCCCACTGGTCCAATGCCGGGATCGCGGGACGTCCATCATAAGCGCTGCAGGCTCCAGAAGGTGGGAATTACAATGCGGCCGCCGTGCCACATCCCCACTCGGCGCTCGGGCGGGTGGCTCTCTTCTCTTTCTTGGCTCCTCCTCTGACAACTGACTGACTGACTGCCTGCTGTGACATCGCTCACCACGGCTGAGCTGAAGTAGGTCAGACAGTGTATGTAAATGTCAGTGTATGTAGGTCAGGCAGGTCGGTGTAGTGTAGGTAGGTCAGTGTAGTTAGGTCAGTGTAGGTATGTCAGTGTAAGTAGATCAGTGTATGTAGGTCAGTGTATGTAGGTCACTACCATCAGTGTAGGTAGGTCAGTGTATGTAGGTCACTACCGTTTCCGGCCTTGGACTTCGGGCTAAAGCCCCTGCCACCTAGCAACTCCCCTGCCTACTGTATATCAGCAGCTCACAATACATTAGTGTGATCGTCAGTGAGAAGAATGCTCCCTACCTTTGTGAATAGTAGAAGAAATCCCCCTCTTACAGATAGCTAAAAAGATCCTTAGGGTTCTATTTATAAAACATTTGTTGGATGAACATCACAAGTTTTCTCTCGGGCGGCGCAGATTTTACCCATATTTTTTTTAATATTATGACTTCCTATAATCATCAGCTCCAATGGTCATAATTCAGTATTTTTTCTAATTAAGCATTTTCAGAAAAATAGTTTGCATTTTGGCCACTAGATGGCGCTAACATTCAAAGGAAGTGTCCTAGTATTTGCAATAATACAGCGAAAATTTGTGCAGCCTGGATGAATGCTTATGATATTTGTCCAAGGAATGCTTTGTAAATGGGCCCCTAGGTGTCAGTGGGAACTTATATGAGAGACAAAATGAGCTTATTGCTCAAGGAACCCCTTGCAACCTCTGTAGGAACCCTAAGGTTCTATGGAACCCTGGTTGAGAAAGGCCGGTCTAAGGATAGTTTTGCATAAAGCAGTTAAAATGCTAATGAACATTTTTATTTTGTATGGAACAGATATTATTTGCAGTCAAGTATCAATTAATGAGAACATTTCATATATGCCACTTACAGGCAAACAGCAGCACCAGCTTTATTTTACGCAGACAGATGTTTGAGAAGATAAACTCGCAATTGCGCATTTCTTAAAGGAAACCTGAGCAGAGAGAAAATAAGTGAGCTACCATCGCTGGCCTCTGTCTGAAAATGTTCTCTGCCTGGATGTCATATTAATCCAACAGCTTCAATGCTTAGCGAGGTATTGCCCCAATGGCTCATATTGTCTTGATATTAGAAGCAGACAGAAAGAGAGGGATAAAGGCAGCTTCCACATTTCTCTTAATACAGGTTCCTTTAGACACCTATCTGTATGGATAACCATGAGAAAAACGAGGCACAGAAATAACTGAAGGGACACCACACATCGAGAACACTGCCAAGGAATGGAACAATAAGATGCAGCTTGAGTGTAGTTCCTCCCAGGGCAGGCATACACCAACCTGTGTAATTATTGTATGTATGTTCAGGTTGATAATATTCCCATATCCCTTGATATTGTGTTCACTAAAATGCAAGTCCAGGAGTCCTTTATCCATACTTCCTGCAGACACCACCGATTGTGGAAGAGAGTTCCACATTCTTATCGCCCTGGCAGTGAAAAATCCCCTACGCAGCTTAGGGTTAAACCACTTCTCCTCTAATCTCATTGAGTGGCCCCATGTCTTTCTACACTCTATGAGACTAAATTGTTTTCCTCCTATGCTGGAATCACCATTGAGATATTTGTATATCGCTATCACATCTCCTCTTAAGCGTCTAGGGAGAATACAATTAGTGCTTGTAGTCATTCCTCGTAATTGAGGTCCTCCAGTCCCCCTTCTTAATTTTGTTGCCCTTCTCTGGACTCCAGTTCCAGCACATCCTTCCTGAGGATTGGTGACCAGAACTGGGCGGAATACTCCAGATGTGGCAGAACCAGAGTTTTATAAAGTGGCAGGACTACCGTCAGCTGCGGCCCATCCATTCAAGGAGAAGGGGCCCCTGATCCATGCGCCCGGCCTGTAATCGAAATGCAGGGCCTTGGACGCATGGATTCCATTTTTTTTTTTTTTTTTTTTAGAAGCACGTGATTAGAGACGAAAGGTAGACTCGGGGCACAGAGCCCACCCAGTTGTGTGACAATAGCAAGTTAACATTCACTATTGTTTTTCTGATTCTCCTCCCGGCTCAGGTATCAAGTAGGTCCTGGGACCCAATTAGCCGAGAGGAGAAGCGATCCTATAGTCCGCCGAGGAGGGAGGAGATGCAGGGGAAGCCGAGGAAGGAGGACACACATGATGAAGCCCCCCCCCCCCCAATAAAAAAACATACCACCAGCCTCCACTGATTATCGTTTTATCTCTGGAGTAAATTCTCTTTTTAATGCATGCTAATGGTCTGCTTGCTATGCTTGCTGCAACTTGACATCACATGCTATTGTTCAGTCTGTTTACAACCAGGACCCCCAGATCTTTCTGCAGCCTGAATTCCCCCAGACAGTGGAATCGCTAGGGGGGCTTCTGGGGCCCATACCCCCGAGTCTCTCGGCTGCAGCAGGGCCGGATCAACGTAAGGGTTTTGGCAGGGGCGTATCTGCCGCAACAAACAAGGCATTTGCCTTGAGTGGCATTCTAAAGGGGGGCCTCCGCAGAGAGGACACTAGTGGTGGAACTGGGCCGCCGATCAGTCATTCAGAATTAGAGCCACCATAACGCTGGCTCCCTCTCTGCCCCATCTCCACCACTGACTGAGGCTCTTACTGGTCACTGGTTGCTAGAGCTGTCTACCATCTAGCAACCAGTGATGTCACGGCCCCGACTCCTCGCCCTGCAGAGGGAGCCTGAGGCAGCCCCAGTTTTCAAAGCAGAGATGGATTTTATGGCAAGTTCTCTCCATGGTCCACCCACCTCCTCAGTGATATTCTCCAAGCCTCCGCTGCGGTATACTCTGAGGGAAGAAGGGAACTGTGTGAAGCCTGTAAGGTGAGGCCAAGAACAGGCCAGTTTTATACAGTGTGTGTCAATGTCATTATGTGCAGTCTGCAGAGCCAGAGACCCATACAAAGTGGAGGGGTTCATGTGACTCCCCAAAAGTGAAGGACTACATGTCCCAGCATGAGCCCCTCAGAGATGAGGATGTGACACCCCCTTGCCCTCCTTAACTAGTGAAGGACTGCAGGTCCCAGGCATGAATCCATGAGATCTAAGGGGTTACATTCTTAGATCTCAGGGGTTCATGCTGGGACTTCTAGTCCTCCAGTTTTGGGAGATGTGACTCCCAAAAAGAGAAGGACTACAATTAGATCCAAGGATGAACCCCTCAGAGCTGAAGAAATGACATTCCCTCAACTAGTAAAGGACTACAATTCCAAGCATGAACTCCTGATAGCAAAGACGGTAACCCCTTAGATCTCAGAGCCCAGTGTTCATCTATGGTTGAACAACATAGCCACCCCCAGTGACCCCATGCAGTCCACCGGAGATGCTACACAGCCAACCAGAGACCCCACATGCCCAAGCAGAGACCTCCCCATGGTTTACCAGAGACCCCACACAGTCTACCAGAGACCCCACCTAGTCCACCAGAGAGCTCACATAGTCCACCAGAAACCCCACACTGCCACCAGAGACCTCACACAGCCCACCAGCGACATCACACAGTCCACCAGAGACCCCGCACAGCCACTTGTGAGTCCACACAGCCCACTGGAGACTCCACATAGCTACCGCCCGAGACCCAACGCAGTTCTCCAGAGACCCCACAAGTGCACCAGAGACCCCACACAGCCCACCAGAGACCTCACACAGCCCACCAGAGACCCCACACAGCCATTTGAGAGTCCACACAGTCCATCGTGTAATGAGGGGGGCACTGGGGATCTTTATGTATGTGGGGAGGCTCTCTGGGGAACCTGATGTAATGAGGGGGGGCTCTGGGGACCCTGATGTAAGTAGGGAGGCTCTCTGGGGACCCTGATGTAATGAGGGGGCTCTCAAGACCCTGATTTATGTAGGGAGGCCCTCTGGGGACCCTGATGTAAGAGGGAATCCGCACTCAGATATGTAAAGATATTTAATATACTGTATATATATATATATATATATATATATATATATATATATATATATATATATATACACACACACATATATTGTATGAATTTCTTTACTTTGCTGCTATGGGCTCCAGCCCCAGATCTTTTGTAGACCTAGCAATTTTCATGCCCCTAGAGGTTAATTTACCAGTTAAAACCAGCAGCCCCTATGGGGCAGCAGTAATTTCAACGTGTTACTAAGAGTAGCCACCAAGGATACAACAACACCCTCTGAGCACTTTCCAAACCTACATATTAACTTGCAAAAGTAGTAGTGACATAATACCTGTGCTGTATATAGTCTGTGCAGTAAGAAGAACTGTGGGAGGGGTCCATCGGCCCCCACCTACAACAGGCTGCCTGAAGAAAACCACAGAAGGGGGCGGATACAAGACCAGACACCCTGCAAAAGGAGAGAGAGTAGCCACAATCGGTCATTATTACAGGAAGCGCCTGCACAGAGGTAAAATCTCACACTGGATTACTGCACAGATCTGGAAGAAATGCACAAAACACATAGGGTTGTCACCCGTCCAGGATTCACCCGGACAGTCCAGGTTTTGAATGGTGTGTCCAGGTTTTAGACCACCTGAAACCGAACACATTATTTAGAATGGACTGTGGCTCCCCAAGTACCACTTGCAGAGTGAATAGGTGTTATAGACGGCATGATCTGCTCCTCCTCCTCCCGCCGCCTACCCCTCTGTCTGCCCACCCACACTTCAATCCCTGGTGTTCCGTGCCTTAAGGAAAGGGATTTGTGAGCTGATAGTTTGAAGCTCAACAATCGACAGATACATTGTGGATGAAAGGTGTGAATGCAGAGTTGTCACCCTTTCAAAGGCAGTGATGGGTGCCAGAATTTATCATTTGTTTGTTTTTTTTAGATACGCCACATTCACAAATAAGCAGCTATGTGACTGGGAGCTTGAAAAGCAAGGGGAAAGTTTCTGATCTCTTACAGAATAGTATAAGTGTTAGACTTCCCTCTGGGACTGCTCTAGGCTTCCATGAAGGTGCAATGCTGGAAGCACTTTGCCTACATCTGTGAGAGAGGCATAGGGAGGAAAGATCGCTCTGAAGATGGATCTACATTTCTGAACATCAGAAGATCTGCTGAAGGCAATCTGAAACATATCTCTTTCTTCATCCAACCTGCATCAAAGTTTAGTTACATTTAAAAATAAAATAGAAGAGCGAATGAAGGAAGCGTTATATCACTGCAATCTGTACAGTTTAGCAGAAAGGGGATTTCAAAAGATTTCTGGACCTTGTGTTAACCACTTGCCACCCAGGCCATTTCTGAGGTTTTTTTTTTGCTAGAAAATTACTTAGAATCTCCAAACATTATATATATATATATATATATATATATATATATATATTTTTTAGCAGAGACCCTTTAGAATAAAATGGTGGGTGTTGCAATTTCTTATGTCACACGTATTTGCGCAGCAGTTATTCAAAAACCTTTTTTTGTGGGGAAAAAAATATACACTTTTTGAATAAAAAAAACAAAAAACAAAACAATAAAATTTAGCCCAATTTTTATGTATAATGTGAAAGATGGTGTTTTACGCTGAGTAAATAGATACCTAACATGTCACTCTTTAAAATTGCTTCTAAAATTGGGATGGCGGCAAACTACAGTGGTTAAAATTCTCCATAGGCAATGCTTTAAATGCCTTTACAGGTTAACAGTTTAGAGTTGCACAGGAAGTCTGGTGCTAGAATTACTGTATTGTTCTCGATCTGATGATCGCCGATTACATATGCGTGCGGGAGGAACGTATGTGTTTGCATTTGCACGTAAGCACGGTGGGAAGGGGGCACTTTAAAACATTGTTATTATTTATTTTACACAAAAATATTTTTCATCTGGCCTCCCATGTAGCCGATCAGACACAGATTGGTCTGATCGGCTACTTACCTGGCCATTGGTGGCCAGGTAAACAAAGGGGTGGAACTGGAAGTGAGGAACAACTCATGGCTCCCCAGAGAGGGGAACAAAGTCAGTTCCTCTCTCTTACTGTAAAGGGCAGCCATCACTGCTGGCTGCATTGCTCCAGGATGGGACCGGAGAGGCCAGTAGAGGCGGCGGCGGCGGCAGGGGGGGTGGGTCCCCCTTCAGCTACCCGTAGCAGAGATCAAGTGGCTAATTAGCCACTCAGATCACTTCTGCTAGATAGTGAATCGCCGGCTAAAAAGATCAATATCAGGATGATGCCTGTAGGTGCAAAAGTCCATTACAGACTAGTAGCTCTCAGCCCCTCTTGGAAATAGCACAAAAAGTGTAGCTGCTGACATTTAATAATCAGACTTTCCCCTGTCTCACGGACCAGCGATGCAGGTGTATAGGGCATTCTAACTGTTGGCATTATAACTGTATAGCTGGACACTTCATAGCCAGGCACGCACTGCGCATGAGTGAACTGTGCATGCGCGAACCGCACTGCGCACTGTGAATGGCTGGCCAATCTTCTGGGACCTATGATGTGTCCCAGAAGATTGCAGGGAGGGAGGGGGGAGAGATGATCTTCCTTCCGGCATCGTGTGGAGGAAGTGGGAGCTGGGTGCCTGTAAAAACAGGGTACCCCCCCCACTAAAAAAATGACATGCCATATGTGGCATGTCAGGGGGTCACCAGCACT
Source organism: Lithobates pipiens (assembly GCF_037356315.1). Classification (NCBI taxonomy): domain Eukaryota; kingdom Metazoa; phylum Chordata; class Amphibia; order Anura; family Ranidae; genus Lithobates; species Lithobates pipiens. The sequence goes on along the minus strand of NW_027507718.1, from coordinate 496,746,886 downwards.
TAAAGCGTAAGTTCAGTTTTTGGGTGGAACTCCATTTTAAAGCAAACTGCATGCAGAAGTGTATCCTCTCCTTGTGTAGAACTGCTCCCAACTATACTGTTTGCAGGCACTACCAGCCCTCCTGGCTGCTCTGAAGATCTCCCAGAGTAAGGTAATAAAAGTGGTATTAAAACTTTTTTTTTTTTTTTTCAATTAAAATAACAAACATGCCTATACTTACCTGCTCTGTGCAATGCCTTTGCACAGAGCAGCCCTGATCCTTTTCTTCTGGGGTCCCAGTCAGTGCTCCAGGCTTCTTCCCTTCAGCAGGTGCCGTCGAAGCTGCTTTCCCTGGGGCACCTGTGCATGCTAGCTCCTGAGTTCCACTGCTGCGTCCATTGACACAGACAGCGGGACTCGGCTCAGCCCCCTGCTCCCATGTCACAACTTTCAAAAGACAATGGCTTCCTCTGTTAAATCAGTCCAATGAGGAGGGAGATAGCAGCGGGAGCCATAGAACCACTTTAAGCACAGCACTGTCTTTTTAGAAAGCTTGCTACATGTGGCAGTCTCTCCCCTTGCAAATTCATGGGTGTGCTGATGCACTCACTCTGTCCTCCTTGCTCCCACTGCTTTTCAGGCAGGATTCCATGTCAAACCGCTATTACCCTAAGTATGCAGATCAACCATCCTGGCCTCCGCCCACTAACTTCTAGATGTTTCTTTAAACATCCAGAAATGAGTGGGGGGGGGGGGGGGATGAGTCATCCAGCCTGACCTGCAATAAATGCAGATTACAGACTCACACATCTATCTATCTATCTATCTATCTATCTATCTATCTATCTATCTATCTATCTATCTATCTATCTATCTATCTATCCTTCACTCCTACCCCCTTCCTTTCACTTACCTTCTTAATGGACCACCCTCCAAATAGGTGCTAGTTTAGGTAAATTGAGTTACTGGTTCACTGTAATCAGTTCAGCTGCATGTGTTTTTTTTGGTCTGTTCTGTGTTTCATTGGCTACAGGCTTAAGTGTTTCCCCCTGTGGGTAGGTGCAAGACGTCATGTGGCTGGCAGAAAATGTACAGAATCCAGCGCAGTTACAGGAATATATTATAACAGAAGTCTATCAATACAAAACAGACCCGGCAGAAAGGCTGACTGGAAACACTCACAACACTCATTCTGCCTGGTCGGTTCCTACCCAGGTGGGGAGGCTTCCAGGAAAGATGGCATGCCCTGCACTTTCTCTACTCCTCTGGAGCCTTTCCCTGATGCTAAACACTGTCCCTGACAAATGGGTATGCTGTCCATACTCTAACCACTCGCAAAATGTGCGCCAAACCAGGGCTTTAAATAGACTGACCCAAGATGCCCACCAAAGTCACATGGGCCTCCAGCATCCAATCAGATGCCTTCCTGTGACCAAGGAAACCATAGAGGAGTTCCTTTTTACTTCCTCCTCCATCTGCATTGCCACTGCAGACAAGAACCACCTGCAGTCGAGAAAATAGACTACACCTACCTACACCCCTGTCTGTCGGGAAATGTTCTGAAAGATAGTGGGCTGAGAGAGATTAATCAGCAGATAAACATTTATGCAGCCCTGGCCAATCCCTGGGGGAGAAGTGCCCAGGTGGTGGCTGGAAAGGAGCATAAATACTCTGGGACTTGGAGCAGAGGGGTTCTTTTCCCAGAAGAGGAGATGCCAGCCTAGAGGGCTGCTGCTGCCCTTTTGGGCAGGCTGCCATGTGTCTGCTGTTCATCGAGGTGCCAGTTAGGCTAGCTGTGGGGGGTATTCTGCTGAAAATTGTTGGAGCTGACTGAGGGACTTTCATGTGGGGATCTGGTTTGGTATCATTGGAGAAAAAGGTGTCTGGAAGATATTGAAAGGAGGCATCCAATTATCCAACATTAGTAAGTACAGACTGTAGAGAAAGATCCCTGAGAAAGTGTGCTGTTGCTATCCTTTGTAGTGCTAGAGGCAGCGTTGTTTAAAAAGGGGGCATTGTTTCTGGTGCCCTTATAGCTCAGTCCACTAACTGTTTGTGCAAGGACTTTGCTCAGAAGGAAATTAGTGTCCTAAAGTTGCTGCTAAAGTTATTGGGGTATCTTCAGTTACTCTGCTCCTATCCAAATTCAAGTTCTGCAATAAAGCATCATAAAAGGATACCCCTAGACTGCTCGTTGAACCAAAGGAGTGACTGTGACTGTGGGCTTGGCTGGGGGTGCAACTATGGGAAAAGACCCAGGGACCTTAAGCTGCGGACTCCTGTGCTACACTTCCTTTGTTGTCCCTAAGGCCACGTACACACGGGCGGACTGTTCGCCCAACCTTGTCCGCTGAACAGTGTTTGGGCGGACAGTCCGCCCGTGTGTGGGCTTTCAGCGGACAGTTTCAGCGGACAGTTGGACGGACAAAGTCTTTCGGAAATTCCGAAAAACTGTCCGCTGAAACTGTGTTTGAGCGAACAGTCCGCCCGTGTGTAGGCTACTTTCGAAATGAGCAAACTGTTCCCGCTCGGAAAGTCCGCCCATTTCGAGCGCGTGTACAGGTAGGCGGGGCCCGCGAAGGAGACGTCGCGGGCTCCGCCGGCTGGAATGGGCTTAAAGGGGAACCCCAACGCCGAAAAAAATCGGCGTGGGGGTTCCCCCAAAGTCCACACCAGACCCTTGTCCGAGCACGCTACCCGGCCGGCCAGGAAAGGGGGGCGCGCGAGCGCGCCCCCCCTCCTGAGCCGTACCAGGCCGCGTGCCCTCAACATGGGGGGGTGCTTTGGGGAAGGGGGGGGCGCGCGGCCCCCCCACCCCAAAGCACCTTGTCCCCATGTTGATGAGGACAAGGGCCTCTTCCCGACAACCCTGGCCGTTGGTTGTCGGGGTCTGCGGGTGGGGGGCTTATCGGAATCCGGGAGCCCCCTTTAAGAAGGGGGCCCCCGGATACCGGCCCCCCACCCTATGTGAATGAGTATGGGGTACAATGTACCCCTACCCATTCACCTGTGAAATAAAGTACAAAAAAAAACACAACACAGGGAAAAAATATTTTATTGCACAGCTCCGGGGGTCTTCCGTCTTCGGGGGTCTTCTCGCCGGACTCCTCCGCTATCTGTGTGTAGCTCTTTTGCTAGCGGAGGAGTCCGGCTTTCTTCCTCCCCGCCGCCGGCCTCTTTTCCCGACTTCGGGGGTCTTGTCCCCCTCTTCGGTTCTTCTGCCGGGCCACCGCGCCTTCTTGTAGCTCTTTTGCAGGCGGTGGCCCGGTCTTCTGTCGCCGCTGCCTTCCGTTCTTCTGTCGCCGCCTTCGGTTCTTCTGCCGGGCCACCGCGCCTTCTTGTAGCTCTTTTACAGGCGGTGGCCCGGTCTTCTGTCGCCGCTGTCGCTGTCCCCGCCTTCCGTTCTTCTTCTTCTTCTTGTTCTTCTTCTTCTCCAGGAGATGTTGACACGTCGCTCTCTCCGGCCGGAATGCCAGAGCCGCGCTGTGCGGTCACTTATATAGTGACAATGGGGCGGTGTCACATGGTATATGTCACATGGGTTGGTCACATGGTGACCCCGCCCCCTTACGATGTCATAGTCCCCATGTGACATCAACCCATGTGACCAACCCATGTGACATATACCATGTGACACCGCCCCATTGTCACTATATAAGTGGCAGCGGAGCGTGTCCCTGGCATTCCGGCCGGAGAGCTCGTCGAGTCAACATCTCCAGGAGAAGAAGAAGAAGAACAAGAAGAAGAACAAGAACAGAAGGCGGCGGCGGCGGCGACGACAGCGGCGACAGAAGACCGGGCCACCGCCTGCAAAAGAGCTACAAGAAGGCGCGGTGGCCCGGCAGAAGAACCGAAGAGGGGGACAAGACCCCCGAAGTCGGGAGAAGAGGCCGGCGGTGGGGAGGAAGAAAGCCGGACTCCTCCGCTAGCAAAAGAGCTACACACAGATAGCGGAGGAGTCCGGCGAGAAGACCCCCGAAGACGGAAGACCCCCGGAGCTGTGCAATAAAATATTTTTTCCCTGTGTTGTGTTTTTTTTTGTACTTTATTTCACAGGTGAATGGGTAGGGGTACATTGTACCCCATACTCATTCACATAGGGTGGGGGGCCAGTATCCGGGGGCCCCCTTCTTAAAGGGGGCTCCCGGATTCCGATAAGCCCCCCGCCCGCAGACCCCGACAACCAACGGCCAGGGTTGTCGGGAAGAGGCCCTTGTCCTCATCAACATGGGGACAAGGTGCTTTGGGGTGGGGGGGCCGCGCGGCCCCCCCTTCCCCAAAGCACCCCCCCATGTTGAGGGCACGTGGCCTGGTACGGCTCAGGAGGGGGGGGCGCGCTCGCTCGCCCCCCTTTCCTGGCCGGCCGGGTAGCGTGCTCGGACAAGGGTCTGGTGTGGACTTTGGGGGAACCCCCACGCCGATTTTTTTCGGCGTTGGGGTTCCCCTTTAAGCCCATTCCAGGCGGCGGAGCCCGCGACGTCTCCTTCGCGGGCCCCGCCTACCTGTACACGCGCTCGAAATGGGCGGATTTGCCTCCTCCTTACGTGGGCGAGTCCGTTCATTTCAAAAGTTGAGCGAACTGTTTGGCAAACAGTTCGCTGAAACAGTCCGCTCGTGTGTGGGCAAGTCCGCTCATGCAAATTTTGAGCGGACTATTTGCCGAAACTGTTTGACGAACAAGGTTGGGCAAACAGTCCGCGCGTGTGTACGCGGCCTTACTTTCTATCTAACTTCCAAATTTCACTTCACTCTAATTCCTTCTCTCTCTCTTTCTCTCTCATTAACTGTTGTCTTAAACCATGTTAAAGTGGAAGTCCATGTAAAAACTAAAATCCCTGGATCTATAGGGAACTACCTGGGACCTAACTCTAACCTCTATATCCCTGTAAAGAAAAAACGAGTATATTTACTTTTTTGGAAGCCGATCTGACCCACCCTGACCGGATCCCACACTGAGTTGTCAGCCGCGGCTTCATTGTGTAGGCGGGTACAGATGAGACAGATGACAACAGATTCCTCATAGTAACTCTATGGGTGACGTCACTTCTCATTAATTTCACAGCCGTTGTCGGCTATGTCCCCTGCAGAGCTTCCGCCGCTGGAGATCGGGTCAGAGTGGGTCAAATCGGCTTCCAAAATGGTATGTATACTCATTTTTTCTTTACAGGGATAAAGAGGTTAGTGTTAGATCCGTGGTGTCTATGGATGCATGAATTTTAGTTTTTGCATGGACTTCCACTTTAATGAATGTTCCGTCACAAGCTATTAGATATTAGATAGAACCCCGTCCATCTTCCTTTGCTGGAATAACACAGAAAAAGAATAAGTGTTAAGCTTGAAGGTTTCAGGTCTGGAAAAACATTCTGTATTTTCCTCTCCGGTGTGACGGCTTCAAATAGAAAATCTGTCACATATTAAACGTAGGAAAGTTCAGCAATAACATCTGAAATGGAATCACCATCCCTGTCATTTTCACTTAAGAGGAGCCCTTTCTTCTTAAAAAATATGTAGAGGGAAAAATAGTGTTCTCTTTGCCGAGGAAATGTCTAATGTGCCACTTTGTGCTGCTCTTGGTTTGGGGAAAAAGAGAAAGCAGGTTGTGCGTGTAGAGTGCTTGAAATATAGTAATCATGCTGGTTTCAAGTATCTGTGTACAGTAAGAAATGTATACAGAAATACCAACGTTCAGTGTTGTGTAAAAGGTTTTTCTTTTTTTGTTTTATCTTTTTATTTATCTTTTTATTTTATCCATTTTTTTTAAGATATTGGAATGCTTTGTTGTGAAACTTTTCAAAGACACATGAAATAACTGCTGACAAGCAATTATTACAGTTACATTGTCACATAGTTAAGTTGAAAAAAGACACGTCTATCTAGTTCAACCAACAGAAAAAAAAAAATATAAAAACTAGAAGAAATAAATACCCTGTTTCCCCGATAGTAAGACACCCCCGATTGTAAGACGTATCGGGAGTTTCAGAGGGGTCGGCTAATATAAGCCGTACCCCGAAAGTAAGACATATGTCTTACTTTCGGGGAAACACGGGGGTATTGCCGCCTCCCTCTCATCTAGCTGCGCGCCGCCTCCTGCCCACGTCCGCACCGTCCCCCTCTCCATACGTCGCCACGTCTGCCATTTCCCTCTGATCTTAATGAGCGCCGCCTCCTACCCACGCCTGAGCCGTCCCCCTCTCCATACGTCACCGCGCCGTCCCCTGCACTTGTCACTGCCGCCTCCTGCTTAAAATACGGTAATGCACACAGTATTAATCATACATCAGTAAAACATACACACTGGCATACTGGGGTATCATCTGCTGTATGTAACCCAGTGGGTATCAGCAGGTGTCACACTGGATTAAATACAGCAGGTGGTACTGTATTACACATAAATCTGTTTTATCTTCCAGTATTCCACTGTTCGTTCTTACCATTTTTCATTGTTTTACATGTTATGCAATGTTGTAACAAGACATTCTTGGCACTTCCTTTTATAAAACTGTTTTGTGGTGAATACGATACTGTTCAGGTTGTTAATAAATGTTAATTTTATGGTTAAAACAAAAAATTCGACAATTTTTTTCCAATATAAGACATATCCTGAAAGTAAGACATAGTGGGGCTTTTGGGGATAAAAAGAAAGTAAGACACTGTCTTACTTTCGGGGAAACACGGTAGTAAACCTTCATATAAAGAATCCTATAGTGATCCAGAGGAAGGCAAAAAACAAACTAAAACATGTTATAATTTTCTCCAACGGTGGGAAAATAAATTCCTTCCTGATCTCCGCAGGAGGCAATCGGATATTCCCTGAATCAACAATTCGAGATGTTATTACCTATCCATGCAATAAGTATTGCATTTCATTTGAAACTATTTCTTCAAAGATGAAGGGTAACCAAGAAACACTTTAAAGAGAGGTCATTCTTGTTCTAGTTCTGCATGCATGTCCATTCCTGGCTTATACATATAGGGGGGGATTTACTAAAACTGATGCACATAGGATCTGGTGCAGTTGTGCATAGTAACCAATCAGCTTCTATCTTCAGCTTGTTCAGCTAAGCTTGAGCAATAAAATCTAGAAGCTGACTGGTTACTATGCACAGCTGCACCATATTCTGAGTGCACCCGTTTTAGTAAATCTCCCCCCATAGAGTCTATTGGTAAGTATATGCCCTTTCTTGGCTTTAATGTTATATGTAAAGTGAGGAAAACGTTATATATAAAACATTAAAGCGGAACTTCACCTAAAAAGAGGACCCCCCCCCAAAAAAAAAAAAAAAAACTACTAACTTTGGTAGTTTTGTTGTTTTTTTGGTTTTGTTTTGTTTTTATCTTGGAGCAGGTACCTGCTCCACTTCTACATGGATCACCTATGTCAGTGGTTCTCAACTCCTGTCCTCAGGACCCACTAACAGGCCAGATTTTAAGTATTAGCTTGGGGAGATCCAGACTAAAATACTGCAATCACTGAGCAGCAAATTATATCACCTGTGATTTATTTCAGCTCTCTTGCAAACCTAGCCTGTTAGTGGGTCCCGAGGACAGGAGTTGAGAACCACTGAACTATATGATCTGAGAGGAAGTTTGGACCCTCCCTCCCTGTGGTCATAGATCCCAGGAGGCTGAAGGTCCATTGAGAATGTACAGCACTACTTGTGCTTGTACAGAGGGAATCTAGATGTGAAGAACCAGGAAGTCACAGTTGGCTTCCCAGATCCAAGATGGCGGTACTGGGGACACAAAGACTAGCGAAGAACCAGCCTGGGTGAGGATAGCCCTGGATCCTTGACCTAGTAAGTGCATGTTTATTAAAAGTCAGCAGCTACAGTATTTGTAGCTGCTGACTTTTATTTTATTTTTTCCAGTGTGACGTACCCATTTAAAGTGTAACTTCACCTTGTCACAAAAAAAAAGGTAAAGCTGAACTAACTCCAAAATATCCTGGCCACCTCTCTGAATCCCGTTGCACATAGCAGCAGTGATGCTCCAGGCTGCTGATGTAGCTACCCATAAACTGTAAACCGCAATACTCAACCTCAAAGTGAGTATCCATCACAATGCTCACAATGGCAAGCATTCATTGATCAGTGCAACCGTTTGACAGCACTGACCAATGAGAAGCACTTTTGTCTGTGACACCTTACCAGAAGGAGAAACCTCGCATATGCTTCTTATTAGTCAGCATGGTCACATAACGGCACTGTCCATTGAGCACTTGCCATTGTCAGCATTATGGTGGATGCTCACTCCAGGGCTGTGTATTTCAGTGTAAAGGCCCGTACACACAATCTGATTTTTTTTACAACAAACATGCAAATTACGGTAGCTGTTTTAAGGCAGCATCCGACCACGTGTACACTCCATCGGACAAACTTTTTCGGTTTTCATCGGACAAAAGTTTGTTTTGCAAATAGACAAACTTTTCGGCAACAAAAGTCCGATGGAGCAAAGTCCGATCGTGTGTACAGAAATCCATCGGACTTAAGTCCAAAGTACACACACGCATGCTCAGAACCAATGCAAAAGATCAGACAACAATACAGAAATTGACCAAAGGGCGGCGGTAAAGAACAGAAAAACTATGTGATTTGGTGAAAGTAGCCTGAAAAAGTCCTGTCGTGTATATTCAATACAAGTTCACGGCCAATGTCCTTTAGACAGAAATCCACGGGTAAGTTTTAAGTCCGATTGTGTGTATAAGGCTTAAGGTCCTCTACAATAGCAGCACTGGGGATTGTGGCTTTTTTTTAGCAGAGTCCGGTATGGTGGCCAGGATATTTGGAGTTAGTTCACCTTTTCATTTTTTTTTTGTTGTAAAAAGGTGAACTTACCATTTAAGGGAACGAGCTAAGACTCAAATTGGTTTATCTTTCTAAAGCAACTTGCACAGACATAAATGTATACAGGCATACCCCACTTTTAAATACACAATGGGGTTTATTTACTAAAGCTAGAAAGTGCAATAAACCCCATTGCGTACTTAAAAGTGGGGTATGCCTGTACAGTATAAGATTATTCCTGAACTCCGGGATAAGAAAATATTGCCCAAATACAAGAGTCGGATGTATTCTTACTTGAATCTTGGTGTACTTTGTCTATTTCTTCCAGATCTGTGCAGTAATCCAGTGTGAGGCTTTACCTCTGTGCAGAAGCTTCCTGTAATAAAGACCAGTCACTGCTGCTTTGTTTACCTGTGCAGGGTGACTGGTCTTGTTTCCACCCCTTCTGTTGTTTGCTCCAGGTAGCCTGTAGTGGGTGGGGACTGCGGGTCCCCTCCCACAACGCTGCTCTCTGTACAGACTGATGATGTCACTGCTATGTTTACAAGGTAATATTCGAGTTTGTAAAGGCATTTGATGCACACAAAGTAGATTTACAGTATATGCTTTGTGGCTATTAAGGAATATTTTTGTATCAAAGTTCCTGTGCCCAAAGTTCATCTTTAAAGCCTCTACCAAAACCATTTGTAACTTAGAAAGTTAAAATGGGAAAGTCTCCGTAGTGGGGACACAAAATGCAATCAAAACTCAACTAAAATAAATGTATTGTTGTCTTCTACCCTTTTGAAAAACTCCCCTCCACTACCGATTCTAACTCACATCCATCAAACACACGAAGAAACAGAACATTTCTTACTTGGGATACCAACAGCAATTAAAACTTGGCACAGGATCTAACACTTCACCACTGTATTATAATGGTGAAAAAAAAAAGTTCCGGCTGAAATTGGGCAATTTCTCAACAGCTGCTAAGTTCACAATAATATGTTTAAATCCTCCACTAAGCAACAGCCTGCTGAAATCTTTAATAAACAGCATAAGCCGAAAATTGTTGAACATGCAGGAAATAGTTTATAGTATTATAGATCTAGACCACCATACACGACATTGCCCTCAGCTGCCCTAGGAAAGCTTCTTCTAAACACTCATCCCTGGCATAACTTTCGCTTGAAAGACTCCCCGGGGGGAGGGGTTGAATGGTCGGTGTCGAAGGCTTGGCACTAGGATGACGTGCATTTTTTTTATTATGTTCCACTTAGTTTGGATATTTCTATCCTCTCCATGACTATATGAGCTTAGAAGGAGACTAACTCTTCTCTGACAAGGAGAGAAACAAAGATACATATACACATAGAAGAGTGATGACAGAAAATGACCAAGAAGTCAATCAAGTCTACCCTATTTATTCATCCATCTATCTATCTATCTATCTATCTATCTATCTATCTATCTATCTATCTATCTATCTATCTATCTCTTTGCTATTTCTGTGTTTTTTTTCTCCTTTTTGTCTGAGTATAGATCTACAGTATGTCAGTTCCAAACATTTTTTTATTGACCTACTGTTGTCCAACTTTCTACCTCTGCTTGAAGTCTGTTATTATACTTTCTGAGCTTAATTTTGAACTTTCCTTCTCTCAGTTTGAGGTTATCATGTCCCTGGGTTTTTGATCTTTTCAAATTGAAAATACTGCCTCCTGAACCTTATTCACACACCCTTCATTTTTTTTAAGGGTTTCAGTCAAGTCTCCCATTTCCCTTCTTTCCTCCAGACTGTACAAATTAAGTTCCTGATCTGTTTCATCCTTCAGACCTTTCACCATTTTTGTTGATCGTTTCTGGACTCATTTTCTCTTATCAAAATCATTTTGTAAGATATTCTGGAGGTCTCTAGAACTCCAACCAAGGAATACAATGAAATGCTATATATTAATGAAACCATGATGAGGTTAGGTTGCACTATTATGATAATTCAAGGATGGAAATTTAGATTATTACAAATGGTCATTGGTGAGTCCATCAAATGTTTGTTGTTAGTAAACCTTTTTAAGAATCCACTTGATCACGTGCTGCAGGTTTATTCATTGATTTGCTCTTTCTATCACTAAATATAGCTGAAAGGGTTTGATTTACTAAAGGCAAATAGACCGTGCACTTTTGAAAATTGCAGTTGCCCCTTGCACGTGCAGTTGTTCCAGAGCTTAATAAATGAGGGAGAGCTCTGCTGACTTCCATTATCCAATCATCTGCAAGCAAAAGTGCTGTTTTTTTTTAATTTTCTTTGCATGTGATTGGGCAGTAACTGCAAAGGGAAGCTTTACCTCATTTACTAAACTATGGAGCAACTGCACTTTTAACAGTGCACAGCCTATATGCCTTTAGTAAATCGACCCCATAGTGTTCAGAAGGCTGTACTTATGTAAATGGAATAGACATTTCTTTCTTCTTACCAGTGTCGGACAGCAGCTTGGTGGCTTCCAAAACTTTCTCAGTGTAAACGCCTGCCTCATAATTCTCCATCTCTGCATTTATAATATGGATTACTCTGGCGGCACGACCGCGGATTGCTCCCGCCGTTCTGTCCAGGGTGTCGACATCTCCTTCTTGTAGGGCGATGACACACTTGTTGACATCCTCCAGTATGTGGTTCTCTGTAGGAAATAAATAAATAAATAAAGTTCCATGCAGCACTATTGAACTTCAAGATGACATTCTATGTCAGAATGTTGTGTTTTTATCTATACCGACGTAGAATATCAATAGTAGTTTGCGAATCTAACCCTGCAATTTACACATATTGGGATTCGGCAAAGGCTGTAAGGTGACATTCATAACTGAGGGGTTTATAACTTGAAGCTCCAAAACGCTAAACATCCAAAATCCCATTTATTATAGTGGTGGCTGTTCATATATGAGTGCTCAGGCACCTAAAGCTGCTGATGCTCCAAAAGCTACATGGGTTATTTAAGAGGCAGACTTAGACTTTAACCTCCCTGGCGGTACGATTATTTCGGATTTTAGGTGCTAAAAGCGGTACCATTATTTTGCATGAAAATTTGGCGTTTTATATTGTAGTCCTGTAATTCTTAGGAATAATTCACTTAAATCTGTCCAAACCAGAGTCTAGCAGACATCCCGGGTATAATAAAGTTTGAAAAATGAAATCATAAATTATAATATAATAAATAATTATAAATAATTGTACCAAATAATAATATAACAATAATAAAAATTATTCAATAATGTAATCAAATCAAAAACACAGAAATTTGCTCAGTTGCAGAATTGTCACTGTCATTACTTTTCAGTATTTGATGACGGATCTCCCCACAAATCGCTATCGCTCAATTCTGCGAGTGATTCCAATTTATTATCGCTGTTTTCTAGCTGGTCTAAAATCATTTTTGATGTAAAGGGACAGTTTTGGTTGCTATGGACAATCTCCAGTTTCCAGGCATAAAGAACAGTTTTTATTACATAAAACTGCATGCAGGACACTGGGCAGACCACTAGGGACAAAGGGGATGTAAAATATTTACATACAGCAATGTAATCTGTAAGATTACATTATACTGTATGTTTACTGTTTGTTTCACTTTTTGAATTTGGCGCCGATCTCCGTCCCCGTGCGCCACAACGCTCGCATGGCACGGAGCTCGGCGATGTGATGCATCGAGCGAGACACGGCTCGCTCGTACAGCGGGGAGACAACGCTGGATCCGAGGGAGAAGGTAAGTAAACCTCCTCCTGGATCCAGCGATACAGTCCCGAGTCTGGCTCGGGGATACCGCTTTTGGTATGAAAATTCCACCCCGAGATAGACTCGGGAATACCGTCAGGGGGGTTAATGGGAAAATGTGCAAATAGAGCATTTCCACATATTTTTTCAGGCTTTTTTTTTAAGCATTTTTAGCATGTAAGAATTCATCTAATTTCCCTAGTGCTTTCCATTGGCTAAACAAAATTGCCTGAAACTTGAATGCACATACAAAAAAAAAGAGTAAAAAGCTAAAAAAGAATACACCTCATTATTTAATCTAGATATAATTTTTGTACTACTTTAAGCAGGCCTATTTAGTAACTGTTTGCTGGTTTCTGGGACACAGATTACTAAAGGCACTCTCCCTGATTTTGGTTAGTACATAGTAGGACTTCAAATCCCCCTTAAAAAAAGACTGGGTGGAGTCCACGCGCAGTTTACAAATACCGTACCGGTGACCCCCCAATAGGCATAAAACTTTTTTGCAGAAGGGATTTTAACAAGACTTGTGGCCACTCATTAAAATTTGAAGAAAAGAGGTTTAACCTTAAACTACGTAGAGGGTTATTTACTGTAAGAGCGGCAAGGATGTGGAATTCCCTTCCACAGGCCGTGGTCTCAGCGGGGGGCATCAATAGTTTCAAGAAACTATTAGATAAGCACCTGAACGACCACAACATACAGGGATATACAATGTAATACTGACATGTAGTCACACACATAGGTTGGACTTGATGGACTTGTGTCTTTTTTCAACCTCACCTACTATGTAACTATATAACTATAGTAAACTGTGTTCAGGGTGAAAGATTTTGCATGTATTTTTTTCTTTTTTGCTGAACTTTATTTCTGTATTATTAAGTAGAATAAATGGTACAGCAATCATTATAATTATACTCATATTTTGAAGTATTACATAAAACGTAAAACAGTGACATAATAACAAAAACACAGTAAACCACATGCCTTTCACATGCAATATATTACCAAAAGTATTGGGATGTCTGCCTTTACACACACATGAACTTTAATGGCATCCCAGTCTTAGTCCAAGGGTTCAATATTGAGTTGGGCCACCCTTTGCAGCTATAACAGTGTGTCTATGGGAATGTTTGACCATTCTTCCAGAAGCGAATTTGTGAGGTCAGGCACCGATGTGGACGACAATGCCTAGCTCCTAGTCTCCTCTCTTTTTCATCCCAAAGGTGTTCTATTGAGGTTGAGGTTAGAACTCTGTGCAGGCCAGTCAAGTTCCTCCACCCTAAACTCGTCCATGTCTTTATGGACCTTGTTTGTGCACTGGTGTATAGTCATGTTGGAACAGGAAGGAGCCATCCCCAAATTGTTCCCACAAAGTTGGGAGCATGAAATTGTCCAAAATGCTGATGCCTTAAAGTGGTTGTAAACCCTTACAAACCACTTTGACCTACAGGTAAGCCTAGATTAAGGCTTACCTGTAGGTCCAAGAAATATCTCCTAAACCTATACGGTTTAGGAGATATTTGCCCGAAGACAGGCACCGCTGTCTACGGCGCATACGCCGTAGACAGCGGCGCGCAGGCGCACTGAGCGCGGCATTTCCAACAATGGAGCTGCCGCGCGTGTCGGCTTCCGTGCGCATGCGCGGGAGTGACGTCATCGCGGCTTCGCCGAATGACAGCGGCGGAGCTGCGAGACCCCACCGAGAAGATGGATGCGCTGGACTACAGGGGACAGCGGTGACTTCGCTGGCTCCTGTGTAAGGTAAGTGACACATAATGGGCTACTATGCGATGCATAGTAGTCCATTATGCTTTGCCTTTGCAGGGAATGAAAGAGGAAGTAAACTCATCATGGTTTACTTCCTCTTTAAGAGTTCCCTTCACTAATTACAATAACTATAGAAGAAGGAAATACCTTTGGGCATGTTGGAGAGCTTGGTCGTGAGAAAGCTCTAAATCCTTTGGGACACTTCAATTTGAAGTCGGGGGTTTGTAAGCCTGAAATGTTTCATTTGGGTGATTCGGTATAGGTCAGCAATGTCCCCTTCCTCCATATTAAAATTTTCTCCTCTCTCTGCCCATTTGAGTTGATAAGCATGGGATCAAATCTTCAAAGGCTCTCAATGGTATATGTATCCTGTGAGAACTATCAGTGGTGATTTTCATTCTGTATAGCGGTGTCCAAGCAGATAAGGTAGCCTGAATAGTCAGATAGTCCGGTATAACAGGTTTATGGTGTATACATGAGACCATCAGTAAGGCAAAAATATCATCCCCAGGAGTAACCTCCCTTTCCATATCCACCCAAAGATTGTCTTCTTGACAGGAAAGCCAGTGATGGAGTTGACCCAGAAGTGTTGCCTGGTAGTGAGAATGTGCGTTGTTTGATTGTGTATAATATTAGCATTGCAACCCAGGGTTTTTTTCCCACCCAAATACATTTTCCTGCAGTAATGCCGCATACACACGACCGGACTAATACGAGGGACTAGGTCCGACAGACTTTCGACGGAGTTCTGACGGAGTTCTGACAGAGTTCTGACGGACTTTCCGAATGAACGGACTTGGCCACACACAATCACACCAAAGTCCGACGGATTCGAACGTGATGACGTACGACTGGACTAGAATAAGGAAATTCATAGCCAGTAGCCAATAGCTGCCCTCGCGTCGGTTTTTGTCCGTCGGACTAGCATACACACGAGCGGATTTCTCGGTAGGAATTGGGTCCGGCGGAGTTCCGGCGGAAAAATTTGAAACATGTTCCATTTCTAAAGTCTGTCAGACTTTTGCAAATCAAAAGTCCGCTGCAGCCCACACACGATCGAATGGTCTGCCGGAATCGTTCCGCCGGACCTTGGATGTTAAAAAGTCCGGTCGTGTGTACGCGGCATTAGGCAGATAGCCAAGAGAAAAATTGTGAGGAGATGGGAACAGAAAGTGTTATAAAATAGTAAACTAGTTTAGGCAAAATCTGAATTTTATAGGCTGCAATTCTCTTTATCCAAGAAATTTGATTTTTACCTGTTTGCTTCATTTCAAGTGAAATTTGGTCAAGAAGCATAGGGAAGTTTACTGGGTGCAAATTAGATATCGGGGAGGTTAACTGTATGCCCATATATGTGATAGAAGAGGAGTTCCAGTTGCATAGAAATATCAATTTTAGAAGGTTACATTGAGAGGGGGGTAGAGAGCATAACACTTATACCGCATACACACGATCGGAATTTTGGTCGGATAAAGCTCTGATGGTTTTCCTGACAGAATTCCGATGGGATTTCGCTCAAGCTGTCTTGCATACACATGGTCACATCAAATTCCGATGGTCAAGAACGCGGTGAAATACAACACGTACGATGGGACTAGAAAAAGGAAGTCCAATACCCAGTAGCCAATAGCTTCCATCTCCTAGTTGAATCTGAGCATGCGTGAGTTTTTGCACGTCGGAATTGCATACACCCGATCGGAATTTCAGATGAAAAGCTCTCATCGGTCTTTTGCTGCCCGAAATTCAGATCATGTGTACGCAGCATGAGATGTGTTTACCTTGTAGTATGAGATTTTTCTGGGCCATGACAACATTTCTTGAACTGTTATGACAGAAGTGTCGGGCTCGGATAATGTCAGTATAATGTACAGTGGTGTGAAAAAGTGTTTGCCCCCTTCCTCATTTCCTGTTCCTTTGCATGTTTGTCACACTTAAGTGTTTCGGAACATCAAACCAATTTAAACAATAGTCAAGGACAACACAAGTAAACACAAAATGCAATTTGTAAATGAAGGTGTTTATTATTAAAGGTGAAAAAAAATCCAAACCATTATGGCCCTGTGTGAAAAAGTGATTGCCCCCCTTGTTAAAACATACTATAACTGTGGTTGTCCACACCTGAGTTCAATTTCTCTAGCCACACCCAGGCCTGATTATTGCCACACCTGTTCACAATCAAGGCATCACTTAAATAGGAGCTGCTTGACACAGTAAGGTCCACCAGAAGATCCTTAAAAGCTACACATCATGCCGAGACCCGAAGAAATTCAGGAACAATTGAGAAAGAAAGTAATTGAGATCTATCAGTCTGGAAAGGGTTATAAAGCCATTTCCAAAGCTTTGGGAATCCAGCGAACCACAGTGAGAGCCATTATCCACAAATGGCGAAGACATGGAACAGCGGTGAACCTTCCCAGGAGTGGCCGGCCGCCCAAAATTACCCCAAGAGCGCAGCGACGACTCAGCCAAGAGGTCACAAAAGACCCCACAACAACGTCCAAGGAACTGCAGGCCTCACTTGCCTCAGTTAAGGTCAGCGTTCATGCCTCCACCATCAGGAAAAGACTGGGCAAAAATGGCCTGCATGGCAGAGTTCCAAGGAGAAAACCACTGCTGAGCAAAAGAACATCAAAGCTTGTCTCAATTTCTCCACAACACATCTTGATGATCCCCAAGACTTTTGGGACAACATTCTGTGGACCGATGAGACAAAAGTGGAACTCTTTGGAAGGTGTGTGTCCAAGTATATCTGGCGTAGAAGGAACACTGCATTTCATAAAAAGAACATTATACCAACAGTAAAATATGGTGGTGGTAGTGTGATGGTCTGGGGCTGTTTTGCTGCTTCAGGACCTGGAAGACTTGCCGTGATAAAAGGAACTATGAATTCTGCTGTCTACCAAGAGATCCTGAAGGAGAATGTCCGACCATCTGTTCGTGTACTCAAGCTGAAACTAACTTGGGTTCTGCAGCAGGACAATGATCCTAAACACACCAGCAAGTCCACCACCGAATGGCTGAAGAAAAACAAAATGAAGACTTTGGAGTGGCCTAGCCAAAGTCCTGACCTGAATCCTATTGAGATGTTGTGATATGACCTTAAAAAGGCCGTTCATGCTCGAAAACCCTCTAATGTAACTGAATTAGGACAATTCTGCAAAGATGAGTGGGCCAAAATTCCTCCAGGACGCTGTAAAAGCCTCATTGCACGTTATCGCAAACGCTTGGTTGCAGTTGTTGCTGCTAAGGGTGGCCCAACCAGTTATTAGGTTTAGGGGGCAATCACTTTTTCACACAGGGCCATGATGGTTTGGATTTTTTTTCACCTTTAATAATAAACACCTTCATTTACAAATTGCATTTTGTGTTTACTTGTGTTGTCCTTGACTATTGTTTAAATTGGTTTGATGTTCCGAAACACTTAAGTGTGACAAACATGCAAAGGAACAGGAAATGAGGAAGGGGGCAAACACTTTTTCACACCACTGTATAATGTCATCCGCAAACTAACCCAGTTTGTGTTCTCTTCTGCCAATTCAAATTCCCAGTATGGAGGTGTGGGATCTAAAAATCTCTGCCAAGGGTTCATTGGTCAGGGAAAAAAATTATAGGAGAAAGGGGGCATTCATGCCGTGTCCTGTTCGTCAGTTAAACTTTGGTGGACAGCATTCTTGAGGTAAATACTTGAGCTGTAGGGTAAGTGTATAGGGAGTGGATAAATCCTGTTAGATCAAATTTTTTTTTACTCAATAGATTTTTATTGAAGATTTTCATTACAAACAAAAGGTGAACATAGATGATTGTCTCATAGCACATATAACACAAACAGTTCCATTGTTCAAATATCAAGTATCAAGAAAAATAAAAATAGAAAAGAAATAACGTCAAACAGTAGGTGATCAAGAAACAGATACCATGGCTCATATGCAATGTTGCCGTTACCTGGGTCTAATGGTGTTACCCTAGGAAGTGCAAAAAAAAGAAAAAAAAAAAGGTGACTACCGCCTGTTTGTAACCCTTCATGTGTCAAAGAGCTTAGTAAGTACGTGATGTGGTTCAAGATTTGCAGTGAAGCTCAGCACAGACTCCCATTACGTGTTGGAGGTTGTATTATGGGAGAAGTGCAGGAGGAACACCCCACCTGGACACCCCGCATAGGGATCACTTCTGTGTCCCTGAAGGGTGGTCCCCCCCCCCTCGCTCCGTTAAGGAATCTAGAGATCTCTATGCTATTGACCTTATTCAAAGATTTGTGAGAACCTTGGTGATTCGGTCCATTTTATCCATGGTGTCCACATGAGGAGAGTCTGTGATGAGCTCTTATGGGTTAGTGCTAGAGTTGATTCGTGAGTAAAATGTGTCTGTATTGTGTGAAGTACTTCTTGTAGGGTGGGGGGAAGTGGATCTTTCCATTTCCTGGTAAGGTTAAGCCTTGCCGCCAGAAGAATGTGAGCTATAATGTGTCTAATTGGGTTGGGAAACCTGTTCAGCGATAAAGATAGTATGGCAAGAGAAGGTTTTTTTGGTACATCAGATAATGTCACCTCAGTCATAAGTTGGTATACTGCTTTCCAGTATTCTGAGATTTTTGGACAGTGCCAGAGTATATGGAGTAAGCTGCCTTTCATTCCACAGTTTCACCAGCATAGGTCAGAAATTGCAGAGTCAAATTTGGATATCCTGACCGGGGTCAGGTACCAGCGATACGTTATTTTATATGCTAGTTCCCAGAGGGTGGAGCAACTGGTGGTTTTGTAGACAGATCTACCTGCTTTTTCCCATTCGTCTTCAGTGAAGGAATGGCCTAGATCTTTCTCCCAGCGGATTAGGGGAGTTGATTTGACAAAAGTCGATTTGTGGTTAAACAGTTTATAGAACAGAGATATGCCCTTAATATGTGTAGAGGAAGAGGTAAGGAACTGCCAAGCTGGACGGGGAATCGTTATGGTACGTGTTTTAAGAGAATTGATACAATGTTTAGTGCGGAGGTATAGAAATATATCAGAGCAGGGAAGTTGGTATTGTGCGCACAGAGTAGGAAAAGGTGTAATGTCATTCTCGCTAACCAGATCATTTAGGTGATTTATTCCTAATCCTTTCCATCGTTTAAAATCGGATTCTTCGACCAGATGTTGAAGTGTTTCAATGGGGATAGGTACAGTGGAGCAGTCGGGGTCATCAGAGGAGAGTTTTATTAATTTGGACCAAGTTTGGGATGTAGCAAGGATTGGGGGGGATAGGGTTCGAGTATGTTTGCCTCCTAAAGGGAGGGCCATTAGCCAGGGTACCAGGTCTTTGCCTGGGACTGAGGATCGTTCAATGGATTCCCATAGGGTAGGGGATGAGGCTTTGGAGAACCATGCTTTAGCTTGTGTTAGGATTGAGGCCCAGTAATAATCTTGGAAATTAATATAGCCTAGTCCGCCCGCCATACGATGTTTAGTCAGCTGGGACCCTGCGCAGCGGGGTCTTTTGCCTTGCCAAACAAATTTTAAGAGGAGAGATTGTAGAGATTGGAAATACTTGGCGGGGATGGGGATCGGGACAGTCCTGAACAGGTACAATATTTGGGGAAGATGTAGCATTTTAAACGCCGCTAGTCTACCCAGCCATGAGAATTCAACCGATGCCAGCCTGGTTAGGTCTGTGTGAAGTCTAGTTCGAAGTGGAAGATAATTTGCTTCAAATAGAGGCTTCGTTCTAGGAGTAAGTTGGATGCCAAGGTACGTTATACTGAACTGCGCCCAACTGTAAGGGAGGAGTAGTTTGAGTCGATCACTGGTGTCCTTACTTACTCCCAGATCTAGTATATACGATTTAGTGTCGTTAACCTTGTAATATGATATTTCTCCGAACCAGGCTAGCGTCTTTTGGATTTCTGGTAGTGATTTTTCTGGGTTTGTGATTGATAGTATGACATCGTCCGCAAAGAGGTTAATCTTGTGTTCAGTGTCTGCTATGCGGATGCCCTGTATGTTGCTATTGGTTCTAATGCTTTCTGCTAGGGGTTCCATAACTAAGTTGAATATTAGTGGAGAGAGCGGGCATCCCTGTCTTGTCCCGTTAGTGATATCGAAGGGATCTGAGAGGGTGTCTGAGGCAAGTACCCTGGCAGATGGGTTTGAGTAGAGGGCCATTATGTAGTCGTGGATTGGACCTGACATTCCGAATTTACGAAGCGTCAATGAGATATAGCCCCAGTGCACCCTATCAAATGCCTTTTCGGCGTCGAGAGATAGGAGTAGGGATGGAGTTTTGGTGTGTTCGACATGGTGAAGAAGGTCTATCATGCGTCTAGTGGCGTCAGATGCCTGGCGGCCTTTCGTAAATCCAGACTGGTCTGGGTGTATCAATGAGGGTTGTTATCTAATCGGGTAGCAAGAAGTTTAGCATATATTTTTATATCAATATTTAGCAGTGATATGGGTCGAAAATTTTTAGGGGAGTCGGGCTCCTTTCCCGGCTTGGGAAGAGCTACTATTCGAGCACTAAGCATTTCAGGGGGAAATTGTGCGGATTTGGCAGCTGCGTTAAAGGTACTACATAGAAAGGGCGCTAAAATGTCCTGGAACATTTTATAATATTCTCCTGTGAAGCCGTCAGGGCCAGGAGACTTTGCTACTGGGAGTTTGTGGATGGCTCGTCTAATTTCCTCTATCGTGAATGGGCTGTTAAGCTCATCGAGTTGGGATGGTGATACTTGTGGGAGTTGTAGTTTGTCTAGAAAGGATGATATACCCTCCGGGGAGGGCTGTGTGGTGGAGGGGTCTTTGGCAAGGTTATATACAGTGGTGTGAAAAAGTGTTTGCCCCCTTCCTCATTTCCTGTTCCTTTGCATGTTTGTCACACTTAAGTGTTTCGGAACATCAAACCAATTTAAACAATAGTCAAGGACAACACAAGTAAACACAAAATGCAATTTGTAAATGAAGGTGTTTATTATTAAAGGTGAAAAAAAATCCAAACCATCATGGCCCTGTGTGAAAAAGTGATTGCCCCCCCTTGTTAAAACATACTATAACTGTGGTTGTCCACACCTGAGTTCAATTTCTCTAGCCACACCCAGGCCTGATTATTGCCACACCTGTTCACAATCAAGGCATCACTTAAATAGGAGCTGCTTGACACAGTAAGGTCCACCAGAAGATCCTTACAATTGAGCAATATGGAACAATTGAGAAAGAAAGTAATTGAGATCTATCAGTCTGGAAAGGGTTATAAAGCCATTTCCAAAGTTTGGGAATCCAGCGAACCACAGTGAGAGCCATTATCCACAAATGGCGAAGACATGGAACAGTGGTGAACCTTCCCAGGAGTGGCCTGCCGCCCAAAATTACCCCAAGAGTGCAGCGACGACTCATCCAAGAGGTCACAAAAGACCCCACAACAACGTCCAAGGAACTGCAGGCCTCACTTGCCTCAGTTAAGGTCAGCGTTCATGCCTCCACCATCAGGAAAAGACTGGGCAAAAATGGCCTGCATGGCAGAGTTCCAAGGAGAAAACCACTGCTGAGCAAAAAGAACATCAAAGCTCGTCTCAATTTCTCCACAACACATCTTGATGATCCCCAAGACTTTTGGGACAACATTCTGTGGACCGATGAGACAAAAGTGGAACTCTTTGGAAGGTGTGTGTCCAAGTATATCTGGCGTAGAAGGAACACTGCATTTCATAAAAAGAACATTATACCAACAGTAAAATATGGTGGTGGTAGTGTGATGGTCTGGGGCTGTTTTGCTGCTTCTGGACCTGGAAGACTTGCCGTGATAAAAGGAACTATGAATTCTGCTGTCTACCAAGAGATCCTGAAGGAGAATGTCCGACCATCTGTTCGTGTACTCAAGCTGAAACGAACTTGGGTTCTGCAGCAGGACAATGATCCTAAACACACCAGCAAGTCCACCACCGAATGGCTGAAGAAAAACAAAATGAAGACTTTGGAGTGGCCTAGCCAAAGTCCTGACCTGAATCCTATTGAGATGTTGTAGTATGACCTTAAAAAGGCCGTTCATGCTCGAAAACCCTCTAATGTAACTGAATTAGGACAATTCTGCAAAGATGAGTGGGCCAAAATTCCCCCAGGACGCTGTAAAAGCCTCATTGCACGTTATCGCAAACGCTTGGTTGCAGTTGTTGCTGCTAAGGGTGGCCCAACCAGTTATTAGGTTTAGGGGGCAATCACTTTTTCACACAGGGCCATGATGGTTTGGATTTTTTTTCACCTTTAATAATAAACACCTTCATTTACAAATTGCATTTTGTGTTTACTTGTGTTGTCCTTGACTATTGTTTAAATTGGTTTGATGTTCCGAAACACTTAAGTGTGACAAACATGCAAAGGAACAGGAAATGAGGAAGGGGGCAAACACTTTTTCACACCACTGTAGATCTCCGTAGTATGTGCTAAAGGCATTGGCGATGTCATGAGGTTTAAGAAGTTTCCTGTGGGAGTGAGGGTGAAATATAAAAGGGATTTTAGTCTTGGTTCTATATCCTTTGATTTTAAGAGACATTGCTTTACCCGCTTTATTGCCAGTGGTGTACGATCTGGCCTTTATTAACCTGTATAGCTTTTCTTGCTTCTCAAGGAGGTGTGCCCGCAGGTCGTGGCGCAGGGTGAAAATTTGTGCTTGGAGGGCAGGAGAGGGTGCAAGTTTGTTCTGTGACTCAGCCTTCGCTAATGCATTAGTCAATTCATCCAGTTTCTGTGTTCTAGCCTTTTTTTCTCTAGCACCCAATTGCAAAAAGGTTCCTCTAATTACCGCCTTATGAGCGTTCCACACCACCACCGGATCCGACACAGCGTCCTGATTGATAGAGAAGTATTCTGCTAGCTTTTCCCTGATATGGGAGCATGAGCTAGTATTACGGAGTAGATAGTCGTTTACTCTCCATATGAAAGAATTTTGGTGGGAGGGGCCGTCAGAAATGCTAATGCTCACTGGAGCATGGTCCGACCAGGTGGCGGTGTGTATATCAGATTTAACTATACGTTGCAACAATATCTTATCAACTAAAAATAGATCAATTCTCGAGTAAGTGTTGTGACGCGGCGAGAGGAAAGTAAAGTCTCTCTCACTCGCGTGACAGCACCTCCAGACATCATACAAATCCACTGAGGAAAAATAACTCCCTAGCAGGGAGGGGCATCTCTTGGTGCCAGATGTTGAATCCAGGTCGACATCAGGCACCATGTTAAAGTCTCCACAGAGGATGATATGGCCTCGGTGGATACTCTTAACTTTCCGGACAATTTTTTTGATAAACGCCAATTGACCAGTGTTGGGAGCATAAACAGAGACAAAAGTATACATAACATTGTCAATTAAACCAATCAATATTAAAAACCTTCCTTCCGGGTCAGATTCGCATGTTTCAAGTTGGAAATTCACTGAGTCTTTGATCGCTATTAGCACTCCACGTTTTTTCTTGTGGTATGAGGATGTGAATACCCGTGAGTACAGCCGATGTTGGCATTTAGGGGGAGCTTTCGCAGAGAAGTGTGTCTCTTGCACGCAAATAATGTCGCTATTGTGGGATGTAGCAGTTGACCATAGAGACGATCTTTTTGCGGGGTGATTGAGACCCCTTGCATTAATTGAGATGATATTGATTCCCATATTCGTATGTAGGGATGGAAGTCTCTAGCACTTATATATGTTGAAGAAAAAAGATAAAATCAATAAACAAACAAAAAAAAAAAGAAATGGTTAGTCAAAGGCAGGGGAGAAGATTCCTGGGGCCCTGTGGACCCGGGCTCTGGTAGATTAGCTGAAAACTAGGATGTGGTAGAAGTAACTTCAGCTCTAATCGGTATCCCCTCAGGCATTTGGAGTCGGCAGTAGTTGTGGAAGAGGACTGGGTATACCTCAGATGTCGTCTGATAAAAGCACTAGTCGCTGGTCCTGGTAGCGGCGTTGAAAATATGGGTCTGTGAGCTGTGGTATCAGCAACTGGGGAGCAGGGCGATGAGAACAATAGAGGGTGGGACAAACGTGTCCAGCGGGGTAAAAAAAGGGGAGTAAAAAGAAAAAGATAAAACAACACAACAAAAAAGATGGAGATCCGAGATGTGCAGTATGCACAATAGATCAGCCAGTGGCCAATTCAGCAGCAAACGCTGATGGGCAGCTGGTCAGGGTGGGGGTATAGTTCAGCAAATACGATTTGTGTCGCAAACCATTCCGGACGGGCAGTTGTTGAGAGAGTGACCCGGGTTCATTATCAGCGACGGTTATTCTTGCGGGATCCGCGGCCTGCACCAAAGGAGAATGGATTTGGGGTCCCTGTGTGATCACGCGTATCCGGTGGTGGATCCAGTAGGACACCCCAATCTCGCAGCAGTTTCAAGCCCCCTTCCAGGGTGGAGATGGTGTGGGGTATGCCATTGTAGGTGGCCAATATGGTGGCCGGGTGACGCCATTTGTACTGTATTTTGTGGTTATTCATGGCCTTAGTGATAGAGCGGAGTTGTCTGCGCATCTGTAGCGTGTATTGCGACAAGTCAGCGTAGAGCTGGATATCTGAGTAGGGGGCAGGTAGGGGAGACAGTTCTCTCGCTTTCAGGAGGATTTGTTCCTTGGCTTGGAAAAAGTGTACCCTGAGGAGAACATCTCTAGGGACATCCGCCTCAAGATGGCGTGGTTTAGGCAGTCTATGGATGCGGTCAATCGTTAGCTCTATGGGGGACAGTTCTGGTAGTAAGCTGGAGAAGAGGGTGCTAGCGAAATTATGCAGTTCTGTAGGCTGTACAGATTCCGGGATGCCGCGTATCTTAACATTATTGCGCCTTGAGCGGTCCTCAAGGTCCGCGAGTTTGGATTTCATCCATAGGGATTCATCTTTTTGATCATGATAAGCATCGACCAGATCATTAATCGTTTCCGTGCACTCTTCCACTTTGGTCTCTATGAAAGTCACCCTGTTATCCATGTGTTTCATTTCAAGTGAAAATTTGTTTATCAAGGAGGAAAGATTTGACATGAGGGATGATTGGAGGGACACTAACATGTCCTTCATGGTGGTGTCTAGCACCGGTTGCCCCAGGGTAGGGAACTGAGCGATGGATGATTGTAAGGAGGAAATGGCAGTGTCATTATGTAGGCCTGTACTCACAGTATCTGCGGCCTGTCCTGCTGTATCCATCCGCATCCTTGACTTCGCTGGACTTTGGGTAGCTGTGGTCGCTGGAGCGTAGTCTGGTGGTTCTCCTGAGTCCATCCTGTGCTTCATTTCAGGTGGATGGTTTAAGGTATGCTCAGGAAAGGACAGTGAATGGCGCGCTGTGCCTCCGGCGGCGCCATCTTGCCTGGCTGTGTGGGGCTGATAAGCGAACGATTGGAGGCGCCGCGGGCCCGGTTCCTGCCCTCGTTTGCGGGACATCTCGGTCGCTGGTGATGCGGGCAGCCACGGGGGATCTGTCGGTGCCGCGGATGCCGGTGTGGAAGCCCGGGAAGTCGCTTTGCCGTCCGGATGATGTGCGGAGCTCTCAGCTCAAGCTGCCATGCTCGGCCGCGCGCAAGCCACGCCCCGTTAGATCAAATTTTGACAGCGTCTGGGAAAGGTAAACCCAGTGCACCATGTCAAAGGCCTTTTGGGCATCTACTGGTAAAAATAAGTGAGGGTTTTGAGTTAATTCTGCAAATATAATCAGGTCAATCATTCTCCTGGTCCAATCAGGTGCCTGATGGCTTTTAACAAAACCAATATTCTCTAACCCTAATAATAGTGCATTATTGAGTTGTTGGAGAATTTCTTCAGCTACAGTGGGGAGATGTAGAGGTTTAAGAAAGTCTGCTATATCTGTCTCAGGTGGTTGGTAAGTATCAGGATCTTTACTAGGATTGTAGAGGGATTTGTAGTATTCCCCAAATGCATTTGCATGTCCTGCAGACTGTAAAGTAGAGTTTTTCTTGTAGAATTTAAGGGTGGGTAGCTTAGTTCTCACTTGATACTGTTTAAATTGTAACGCTAAGACTTTGCCTTCCTTATTGCTTTGAGAGTAATGAGATACAGTGGCGGCCCGTAATGCAGGGTGCAGGCGCACCGCCCCCCTAATCCATGCATCAGCCCCCTAATCTAATCTACATGCAGGGCGCTGGAAGAATGGATTCCAATGTTTTTTTTGTAGAAGCACGTGATTAGAGCAAGAGGCTCTAAAAGGCTTCAAAAAAGGGAGGACTTGGGGTGCAGAGCACTGCGCCCCAAGCCCATCCAGTCATAATTGGCAATAGCAAATTGATATTCGCTATTGTCTTCTTGATTTTCCTCCCAGCCAATCAGGAAGTGGGTCCTGAGACCTGTAACCCGAATGCCCAAGAGGAGAAGAAATCCTATTGGCCGCTGAGGAGGAGGGGGAAGTAGAGGAGGGAGTAGACGCAGGGGAATCTGCCATGGAGGGATTGTCAGCCGCCACTCAAGAAGAGGAGGAGCCAGGAGCACCTCCTCTTCTTGAGTGCCCCATTGGAGAAGCGCTCACCCTCAGGGCATCTGTTCTGGCACTCTGCCATGTCCTACTGCTTCGTCCATTGACATAGACAGCAGGACTTGGCTCCGCCCCCAGCTCCTACATCACTGGATTTGATTGACAGAAGTGTGAGTCAACGGCTGCGCTGCTTTCAATCTTTCCAATCAGGACTCGAGACACTGGCTGGAGCGGATGTGCTCGTCTCCAGCGCTGGAGACACCGGGTTCAGGTACGTAAAAGGGGGGCTCTGGGCGGCTGGTGCACTACAAGAGGTTTTTCACCTCAATGCATAGAATACATTGAGGTGAAAAACCGTGAGGGTTTACAACCCCTTTAAAGTCAGCTGAAGGGGCTGAGGCAGAGTGGGCTTTCATATTTTGGGCCTCCAATTCAGCTATCTCTTTGTGTAATTGTGATATGCTATGCAGCCTTTGTTTCCTTTCCCAAGAGGCCAATTGGATTAATATACTCCTCATAAATTCCTTAGTGGCACACCATACCATACTGGAGGAACTATTTCCATTTTTGTTAAGAATGAAAAATTCCTGGATTTTACCCCCCAGCTCTGGTCTATGTTGAGGATGAGACAGAATAAATGTGTTATTACGACACAATGCAATATTGGAACCTTTGTGTGAGTCCACGATATCTAATATTATTGGAACATTGTCAGACCATGTGATATTGTGGATGCACACTTTAGACACACGCTGTAATAAATGTTTATCCATGAGAAAGAAATCAATCCTAGAATAATTATTATGCAAAGCAGAATAGTAGGTAA
Organism: Lithobates pipiens; assembly: GCF_037356315.1. NCBI lineage: Eukaryota > Metazoa > Chordata > Amphibia > Anura > Ranidae > Lithobates > Lithobates pipiens. The sequence continues at coordinate 496,719,364 of NW_027507718.1, read as the reverse complement.
AATCCTTCTCTGTGGTATGAAGGCAGCGCAAGGGATCATAAATGTCCTCCTTAAAGCAAAGTGAGCCTAAATCCTGCCGCCTCCTCATAGCACTATAAGAGGAATCCATATCAGCATGCAACACCATATCATAATCTCCACAAATGATTATATTGCATTTCTGCATTGGCTTAGCTAGTTTTAAAACTTTACAAAAAAAACTTCATAGGGCAATTGTTAGGAGCGTACAGATTCAACAGATTATATTTAGTTTTGCTGAACTCAGTCACATGATTATATTGCCCTTCTGCATTTGCTTAGCTAGTTTTAACACTTTATGGAAAAACTTCATAGGACATTTGCTAGGAGGATATAGATTTAGTATTGTTGAACTCACCCACTAATATGATATATCTACCTTGATCGTCAATACATTTGTGCATTAAGGTAAAAGCAACAGAGTCCTTTATGGCTACTAAAACTCCATTACGCTTGGTAGGAGCATTAGCTATGAACAAGTAGGCAAACATCATATGGGAGCATTTAGTTGCTTTGACACAAGCAAAGTGTGTCTCCTGGAAGCAAAGGATGCTACATTGCTGAGACATGGCTTCCTTCAATAATGCTCTGCATTTAAAAGGACTATTCAGTCCTCTCACATTAAAAGACATCAGTTTAAGTGACATAGGAAACATACAAATTACCACTTTGCCATCTGATAGTGGAGTCATAAAAGTCTGGAACTGGTGGATTGAAGGAAGATGGAAACCTGAAGCTTAAGTGCAGAACTAGATGTACTTTCATATAGTCATAGAACACAGAAAACAACAATATACAAAACTGCAATGGGTTCTTGTGAGCTGCCTTAAGAGATTTGAACACAGACGTGCCCTGTAAGTAAAAATAGGGGGTAGAATTATAACGTTCTGCCGAACAACAGGAACTGTAACTTGTAAAGTACCGTATAATGAAAGCAATGCAAGCCACTTATAGAAACTCTGGAGATAACACTCATAGCGTAACTCTCCAGATGTAATGCCGTGACAAGGACATCACCTACAGGTATTGTGCAAGTGCATGGTTTTCCTGGCTGGTGGAGGTGCATTAGGATTGCCATCCTCATTGCTCGGTAAAAGGCCCCAATTGCGCAGAAACTCCATTCCCTTCTTCAGAGACGTTCTTGAGAAGGATTCATTTCCTTTCTACGATTCGTTTGAACCGAAACACCCATTTATACACTATCCTATGGTTACGCACGATTTTAGTGATGGAAACTAGGTTGTTCCTCATCATCATAGTAGCCTGTGACAGGTCTGAATAAAGGGAGATACCCCCATAAGGGTCAGGTAAGGAAGGTTGTTGCCTTGAAAAACGCATCAACTGGTCCTTTATATGATAAAAGGGGAGCCTCGCTATGATGTCTCTAGGAACTCTTACAGGCAGGTGGGTGGGTTTGGGCAGCCTGTGAGCCCTGTCAATAGTGACATCATTGGGAGTCAGTGAGGGGAGAAGATTCAAAATCAATTTTTGTAAGGAAGGACGGAGGTCTGCTGCCTTAATAGATTCTGAGATCCCCTGAAATTTGATATTGTTCCTCTTGGAGATATCCTCTAACTCAGCCACTTTAAGTTTTAGGGCCATAAGCTCCTCCTTAACTTCAAAATGGGCATCAACTAGCTCATTATGGGCTTGGGTGAAATCTCCCATTTTATTTTCCATACCCTGTCTCCTAGGGCTTTAAGGGTAGAAAGCATAAAGTTGGCCATATCATGTGGAAGCGCTCCCCTGAGAGATAACCATATATTTTTTAGCGATGTATTGAGAACAGGCTGCCCTGATGTTTGAAAGGCATCCAATTGCTCCTCACCCTGTGCATCTTCCATATCCTGTCTTCCTCATATCAGGTGTCTGTTCCCACTCTGCTACAAGCCTTATCTTTTTTTCTAGTGGGCTGTTGTTTGCTAAAGAAGTAGTGTAGTTACCTCTACCCAGTGTCTCATCAGAGGCTGTGTCGCTGTGGTGGTTGGACATAGCTGCCGCTGAAGGCCATGCAAGGCTAATGGCTTCTGCACCATCTTGGCTGAGCCTGCTGTCATCTGGGTGAAGAAGCCTGTCAGTTTTTTCGGGCCATCACAGTTTTTCCTTTTGCCCATCATGACCAGCTGGGTCCCTGCTATCTCCTCTGTCCTCGGAGCCGCTTGATGCCCACCACTGTGAGTAGCTTTGTACCTCCCGAGTCCTTGGAACTCTCTCCTCACACTACCTCAGGTGCCATGTCTGCCCCGGCTGTACTGTATTTGTGTGCCTCATCATAACACAGCTGATGATAGTCAGGTTTTGGATCAGATAATTAGGCTGAGTTTGCAGTTGGAGAGATTTTGTGGAGGAGATTTTCCTGCTAGACGTGTAACTCGCTTTGTTACTAATAGAAATTCAGACGAATCACAATAGTAACAAATTTTAACAAATTCAAAATAAATTGTGATTAAACAATTATTTCATTTGTATTCATTTGTTTAATTTGAATTTTCGAAGCATCCAAAATAACGTAACGACATAACGAATGATTGGAATTGATTTGGATCCATTTTGTTTAATGTCGCATGAACATTTTCCATTATTATAAAAAATACAATACATATGAAATGGAAACATATTGCAAAAAGAGTATAAAAGTGAAATAAAATGATGATTCCTACCTATTGGGTTTAGGCTGGATGGAGGTGGGTTCATCAGAATCATAACATAAAGAATAAATCCAAAATGAATTTTGTTCCATTCCTTATGCTATGATTCAGAGATTCTGATGGATCCACCCCCATCCAGCCCAAACCAAGTGCATGTGTAATCTTCTGACATAGAAAATTAACAGGATAAGATGAGTATAGCCAATCTTCTGAAATACGAATTGATTCAAAACAACGATTATAAACTAATCCGAATATACAAAATGAATCCAAATATACGAAAAAAAATAAAAATAAATAATAATTCTAACATAATGAATATGACAAAACAAAATTATTAACTTAACGAAATGAGTCCAAAATAATAAAAAAAAAATTTCTGTCAGGCACGTCTCTAATTTCCTATCTTGAGAATTCACCAGAAAATTTGAAGAAATCTCTCCATAGCGATGCAAAGCCCTCTTAGCCCTTGTACACACGGTCGGAGATTCCGACAACCAAATCCGTCGGAGTAATTCAGACGGATTAATTCCGGAAGAGGTCCGGAAGTGATGTTGCATACACACGGTTGGACTAAGTTGTCGGAAAATCAGATTGTACATAACGTGATGACGTTATTTCGTTACGACGGGACTACGTTCAGGCTAGTAGCCAATAGCTTTGGTCTAGGAATTTTATCTGAGCATGCGTGGCACTTTGTCCGTCGGAGTAGGCTACACATGATCGGAGTATGTCCGATAGGAGCATTTTGTCGTAAAATTTTACCGGCAAGTTGGAAAGTTGGTCCGTCAGATATTCCGACGGAAACAGTCCAATGCAGACCACACACAGTCGGAATATCCGACAAAACGGTCCGATAGGACAGATTCCGTCAGAATCTCCGACCGTGTGTACAAGGGCTTAGACAGTTGTCACCAGAAAGTGTTCCCATTATAACATTTCCCCAGTGGGGACAAAAACCCTCCACACTCTTACAAATATATATATATATACACGCAGTATGTCACAAAAGTGAGTACACCCCTCACATTTCTGTAAATATTTTATTATATCTTTTCATGTGACAAGGCTGAAAAAATTATACTTTGTTACAATGTAAAGTAGTGAGTGTACAGCTTGTATAACAGTGTAAATTGGCTGTCCCTTCAAAATAACTCAACACACAGCCATTAATGTCTAAATTGCTGGCAACAAAAGTGAATACACCCCTAAGTGAAAATGTCCAAATTGGGCTCAAAGTTAATATTTTGTGTTCATGGAGTTCACCAGAGCTTCACAGGTTGCCTCTAGAGTCCTCTTCCACACCTCCATGACAACATCACAGAGCTGGTGGATGTTAGCGACCTTGCTTTCCTCCACCTTCCATTTGAGGATACCCCACATATGCTGAATAGGGTTTAGGTCAGGAGACATGCTTGGCCAAGCCTTCATCTTTACCCTCGGCTTCTTTAGCAAGGCAGTGGTCGTCTTGGAGGTGTGTTTGGGTGTCGTTATCATGTTGGAATATTGCCCTGCGGCCCAGATTCCGAAGGGAGGGGATCATGCACTGCTTCAGTATGTCCCAGTGCATGTTGGCATTCATGGGTCACTCAATTAACTGTAACTCCCCAGTTCCAGCAACGCTAAAGCAGCCCCAGAGCATGACACTTCCACCACCATGCTCGACTGTAGGGAAGACACACTTGTCTTTGTATTCCTCACCTGGTTGCCGCCACACACACTTGACACCATCTGAACCAAATAAGTTTTTCTTGGTCTCATCAGACCACAGGACATGGTTCCAGTAATCCAGGTCCTTAGTCTGCTTGTCTTCAGCAAATTTGCAGGCTTTCTTGTGCATCATCTTTAGAAGAGGCTTCCTTCTTGGATGGCAGCCATACGACGTATGGTCTGAGCACTGGCAGGCTGACTCTCCTCCCCTTCAACCTCTGCAGCAATGCTGGCCGCACTCATATGTCTATTTTCCAAAGACAACCTCTGGATATGACGCTGAGCACGTGCACCCAACTTCTGTGGTCGACCATGGCGAGGCCTGTTCTGAGTGGGACCTGTCCTGTTAAACCGCTGTATGATCTTGGCCACCCTGCTGCAGCTCAGTTTCAGGGTCTTAGCAATCTTCTTATAGCCTAGTTCATCTTTATTTAGAGCAACCATTCTTTTTTTCAGATCCTCAGAGAGTTTTTTGCCATGAGGTGCCATGTTGAACTTCCAGTGACCAGTATGAGAGAGTGAGAGTGATACCATTAAATTTAACACATCTTCTCCCCATTCACACCTGAAATCTTGTAACACTAATAAATCACATGACACAGGGGAGGGAAAATGGCTAATTGGGACCCAATTTGGACATTTTCACTTAGGGGTGTACACACTTTTGTTGCTAGTGGTTTAGACATTAATGGTTGTGTGTTGAGTTATTTTGAGGGGACAGCAAATTTACACTGTTATACAATGTGTTGACTCTTTTTTATTAATATATATAAATTTAGAGAGCCCAAATTCATTGAAGCTAAACCAACCGCCCCTACCTTAAAGTACCCCCATGCATAAGATTTCAATTTGAAAACTATTCAGGTGACTGTTGAACTACTGCATATTAATATTATGCATTCTTATTTTCAACTAGCAGATGAAGCTCTTATTTTTCGCACACTTTCTCCCCCATCATGTTCCCAGCATAGCATGTTTTTTACAGAGCTCAATAGCTCAAGGTGAGAATTAGGGCCTGTGTCGATGAGAATTGAGCTTATGTCAGGGGCATCAGTTTGACAACAGTTTGAAGAGTTGTGTTGGACATTTCTTAAGCAGTGTTATAATTTGTTGTCTCTTGAAAAAACAATTTCATGCGACATGGGAATCCAAAAGCTCTGTCCCATCATGAACAGAACAGGCAGTGGGTATGGGCCATTATGACCTAGCTCTGAATTTTGATTGTCTATAAAAACATGGCATAAGAGAAATTGTTTAAATTCTTAAATTGCCTTATAGACTTTTAAAGTTTGGTAAAGCTCTAGAACAATTACTCTACCTCCCCTCTTAAAAGGGCAGGACCTACTCATACATCACCCCCCAGAGGACTAGAGAAGAGAAGAAGAGGAAGAAGACCAACATGGCACTTCACTACCCTGGAGACATTTAAAAAAGTATGTAAAAAAAAAATACACTGTGGGGGTCCTGAGGGGGTTGGTGGACATAGGTATTTGAACCCTGAGTTGGGCTTTAAGAACTGCCCGAGATAAGATAGCAACATAGAATTGGTAATGTTTTCAATAGATTGTCCAACTCATGGGCTTGCATTAGGCAAACAGCTGGAACCCACAACTATTCTCTAGCATTCAAATGCAGAAAGCAAAGCCCATGAATGTATTAAGCAAATAATGCTGCCCCTATGTACATATGTACATATATATAACTACAGACTATTTGCAAAAACTATCATATATTGATGCAAAAAAGATGCGGGACCAGCTAACCAGAACTGCATAAATAACTGGACTTTAGAGGCTCAGCATGGGAGACAAAACAAGGTTTATACAAATAATATCTTTAGTTATACAAGTTAAATATAGTTTTATAACTACATATACAACATTTCGCCAATTACGCGGCTTCCTCAGGACCTAATATGGCAACGCAGACCTCTACCTTTCCATTTTGGGTCCTGAGGAAGCTGTGAAATTGGCGAAATGTTGACCTGGCAGATCTGTTTACCGAAAGCATACAGTTTATACTTTGCTGCTACGCTATCTCTAAACCTATCTACACATTAATAGTCTTCGAGTACCTAGAGTTTCTTTACAACAATATTCTGTGGATTGTTTGTAGGCGGATACGCCTACAAATATATACCTATTTTTAACTTACATAAATAAAGATATTCTTTTTTATAAACCTTGTTTTGTCTCTCATGCTAAGCCTCTAAAGTACGGTTTCATTTAGCTGGTCCCAAATATTTTATGCATTCTCTGGTTTGGATGTGGCTTTTAGCCAAAATGTATTATTTTTTTACATATATTTTTTTTAACATACATTGATAGCATAATTTACTCTACATCATAGTGGCCTCTTGTACATGGATATCTAAAATAATAATAATAATAATAATATTTTAAAAAAATCTCTTTTAGCTGCACATCTATCGTACATTGCTGTATCTGAGGAGACCCTGGACTACAAAAAGATTTTAGGGCAAAAAGTGGCTGAGCATAGTTCACTGAAAGCACCAATTTTATAACTTGCAGTGATTCTTCAATAATAAAACATAAATCTGTCATGCTGTTCAAGATGTTACCCACCAGCGGTGTCCCATTAATTAGGGACCTTGTTTTGCCCAGTGTATTTATCCCTAAAGCTTCTCTAACAAAAAAATCCCTTGACTGTCCCCGGTTGATATAATTTCAAACAGCGTTATCCAAATTTGTTCAAAACGGCAAGCATCTGATATGATAAAAATCTAGCTGGAAAACGTATTGATCCTTGCTTAGAGGGCACAGCTAATAAAATGGCCAGACTCCCTTTCCTGAGGTTGCTGTAAAATTGGACATGAAGTGAGCTCTGTGCTAAATGAGAGTAACAAGGTGGCAGGCGACCAGTGTCTATCAGCCATTCAGCCAATTGCTTTTCAGCGCTTTTGATAAAGGTCGCGGGATAAAGTAATTGGAGCCCAGAAGTCAGCATGCTTCTGATTCATTGCAACATAACGAATGACAACTCAAATAATTCCAGCGAATACCCAGCGTAATTTGCAATCTAAAGAAAATGCAGAAGAGATTGAGTTATAGATCTTCATAAATGTTTGGAGGCTTGGTTAATTATGGTTCAATATCTCCCACTCAGACATCACTGAGTATCATAACTCAACAGCGAAGTCCATTTGAGTCCACTCCAAGTTACATTGCTGATGGTTTGCAGCAATAAAGGACAGAGAGAAGGCAATCATTACACAGCTCTCCCAGTTACAGAGTAAATAAACAGTTATTTGGATCTTCTTAGTGCACGGTCTAAGACCGTGGTTCTCAACCCTGTCCTCAAGTGCCCCCAACAGGCCATGTTTTGGGAATTTCTCTTGGATAAAATTGCTGTCCAAAATACCAAGCCATTGACTCTGATTTAAAGCACCTGTGCAAGAAAAAGGAAAGCCTGCAAACATGACCTGTTGAGGGTACTTGAGGACAGAGTTGAGAACCACTGGTCTAAGAGATCTTTGCAATGTAGCAGAAACAGGCTTTTGTAAAAAGGATTGTGGTCTTGCTGTGTCACAGGGGGTGACAGCCAACTAATATGCAGGACAGACGCTAGAGTGGTGCAAGTCCAACCACAGATTGACACAGCAAACAGCAAGCAAGCTCACCATACTGACCAAACAGCAAGCAACAGCAAGCAAGCTGACCATAAGTCAGTAGGCCTACGGCCAGATCAAGAATAAACAGTTTGATCAATCTGATCAATTACCCTCCATGTTACCCCAAACTCTATCCCTCACTGTAACCGTAACACCAATTCTCCTTGTAACCCTAACAGTAGCCCTCACTATAACCCCAACATTAACTTTCACTGCAAACCGTAACAAAAACCCTTCCTATAACCCCAACATTAATCTCCACACTATCCCGCCTTGGACCCTTAAAGAATATGTAAACACAACATTGATATTCCTGATATGTGCCTGCTTTACCATGTACTTGTGTGACAAAGTAAAGACAATAAAAAAAATATTCTCAGTGTTACCCTTCTCTCTCTAAATATAATAAAAAAGCTAAAATATCTGAAAATAAAGGTCCACAGAATGGTATAGTGCCTAGATAGTCCACATAAACATCAGGGGCATAGACCTTCATACAAGTCCAGAAATTGCCTGAGGAAGGAGATGTGGCTAGCTTTCGAAGTGCGTTCCTATTGGCTGTTCCTCCCCAGGGCTTGACAGGTGGTTTTCCGGCTCCTTCAAGCTCGCTCCCCAGTGTCCTCTGACAGCTTTCACCATTGGAGCTGCCACAGTGGCACAAATTGATAGCCCGTCTACTGGTGGAATACACTCTGAGCTCCCCCCTGGTTACACACTACTTTGAACCTGTCACCCTTGTGAGTGGAACCTTATGTGTATTTTTAAAACTCGTTTGAATAAAATTGTGCTACATCAAGTGGCCGCCTTTCTCCCCCTTCCCTCTTGTATGAAAGAGTATCCTGTTCTCTTTGCATTGCTTCCTTTGTATGTAAGCCTTGGTGTTCCTGCCGGTCCCTCTGCTTTCCTACTAAAAACTGACCACACTATGAATGAGAGCACAGAGTTTTCAGTTTTCTGGCTGTGCCTGGAACTCAGCCTGCTCTCCTCCAATGATCAGAATTGTCCTGACCCGCCCCCCTGCACAGCCATTCACTGGGAATACCAGTGTGTTGCTGTTTCTCCTTCCCTGCTGCTTATGCAGCTGAGAACAAAGGTTATGGGTTCACTTCTACTTTAACACTAATCATCATTGTAACTTTAACACTAATCCTTCCTGTATCCTTAACACTAGCCCTATTTGTAACCCCAAAACTAACTCTCCACGATCCTTACACTAAAGCAGGTCATACTTTGTGTAATTGTCTTTCCTTTCACCATGGGTGATTTGCTTGATTCCCCCATCAACACACTCAGTGTTGATGGGGTCTCCCCCCAGCAGCATTAAAGACTGAGAGAGTGCCCATACATGGATCCAAATTCGGCCAGTTCCTGCTGAAACCAGACAAATTTTGATCCATGTTTGGCTGGCATAAAGCATTTGTTACCCCAACACTTCATAGTCCTGATATGTGCCTGTTGTACTATGTACTTGTTTAAAAAATGTATCCTGTTCTCTTTGTATTGCTTCCTTTGTGTGAAATCCCCAGTGTTCCTGCTAGTCCACATCCTTTCCTATTAAACACTGACCACACTAAGCAAGAGAGCACAGCGTGGTCAGTTCTCTAGCTTTGCTGGGAACTCAGTATGCTCTCCTCCAATCATCAGACTTGTCCTGACACAATCAAAGTTGTCAGGAGTGACAGACACCATCTTACAACGATTCATTGGTATGTACGGATAAATAATACAATGTTCCTTTTTCAGCTATAGGTACTAGAACCATATTTAATATCTACAGGGACTAAGGAATTAAGCAGCAACAAAGATTTGTGGTCAAGGACAGTGGCGGCTGGTGCATAAATCTCTTGGCCCCTGCAGCCCTCTCCCAGCAGCCCACCCACTGGCACTTGATTGATCGATCAGCGCTCGCCCATCAGGCCCCCTGACAGCCCCACACTTACCTCATCCAGGTTGCGGCATCGGAAGCTCCACCCCCCCCATCTCCTCCTGAGTATCCGGTGGTTGCTTCTCCTCCCAGCCAATCAGGACTTAGGACTCGTTGTCTTACGACAGGAGGAGAATCAGGAAGACAATAGCGAATATTAATTTGTTATGGTCACACAACTGAGCGGGCTCAGGGTGTAGTGCTTTGCGCCCCAAGCCCACCCTTTTTTGAAGCCAATTTGAGCCCCAGGCTCTAATCATGTGCTTCTATAAAAATCAAAAAATAAAACATTACAATCAATGTCTCAGGCCTGCATGTAGATTAGGGGCCGGGCGCAGGGATTGTGGGGGGGGGGGGCAGCACCACTGGAAGGAAAATTTAGAATAAAAGTGGCCTTGGTGGACATTTAAACAAACTTCAACACCCATTCTACTAAAGTTTAAATGAATAGAATATGTTTGCTCACCTGGTTCTTTAGAGAGCTCAATGTATCTGTAACACTCTGTGACTTTTGTAAATTAAACTCAAACGTGAATGCAAAACCTTTTTGGCACCTACACAGCCATTCCGATGTCACAGAGAGGAGGTATCAGATAGGGACTTACCAGAGACAGAAAGAAAGTCATCTACAGATGTGATGTCATCTACAGCCTCTGTAAGAACTCGGACCTGCTTCTCCCATTGGTCTTTAAACACATCCATATTATCCTGAGCCACTTTACTCATGGGCCTGGCAGCCAATGTCAATGCAGCATTGATCACCTGCAAGAAGAAAAGGTATTGAGATCCCACAACACATTATCCATTACCTGCCAAACAACCATCACTATGTCTGTACAGTACATACTATATACAAAAACGAAGGCAGCGCTCTATGGGAAAAAGTCAAAACATAGGTCCATATATGTATTAATATAGAAAGGTGTATACACCTTGGATTCAGTTAAAAAAACGATTGTACTCAAATTAGAGCCCGACAATGTCCATAGGGCTATAGATGTCGGTGCTGACAGTAGTGGAAAAAATGCTAACTATACAATGGGAAAAAAGGTTTAAAAACGGTACCACCATATAATCTTGGAAGAGAGGGGTTAACTGCTCTCGAGAAGTTCGCTGTTCACTGATGGAAAAAAAAAGTCAACTTGAGGTGTGTGGAGGACAACCTGGCTCCAATCTAAAGGAGTAGGGTGACAGAGAACTCCGCCTGCTGACACAAGATCGATAGGTGTACACATGGAAAGCATAGAGAACTCCTGCCGGCTGCCAGTTCTGGGCACCGGTATTCAGGAAGGATGTACTGGAAATGGAGCGAGTACAAAGAAGGGCAACAAAGCTAATAAAGGGTCTGAAGGATATTAGTTATGAGGAAAGGTTGCGAGCACTGAACTTATTCTCTCTGGAGAAGAGATGCTTGAGAGGGGATGTGATTTCAATCTATAAATACCATACTGGTGATCCCACAATAGGGATAAAACTTTTTCACAGAAGGGAGTTTAACAAGACTCGTGGCCACTCATTAAAATTAGAAGAAAAGAGGTTTAACATTAAACTACACAGAGGGTTCTTTACTGTAAGAGTGACAACGATGTGGAATTCCCTTCCACAGGCGGTGGTCTCAGCGGGGGGCATCGACAGTTTCAAGAAACTATTAGATAAGCACCTGAATGACCGCAACATACAGGGATAGACAATGTAATACTGACATATAATCATACACAGGGGTTGGACTTGATGGACTTGTGCCTTTTTTCAACCTCACCTACTATGTAACACAGTGGCCAACTCAGGTGGCGTGTGGGTGTCTGTCACTGTGGTGGAGCCCAGCCAGGAGAGATGGAAGTGTCAGATGGAACTGGGCATGCACAAGGACATGCGTGTGATGTCAGCACTCCTCCGGGAACAGGAACCTAAACACGCCTCAGTGAAGATCATTTCCTCTACATCAATTTCCCAGCAAGTCTGTGCATATCAAGTGATCGACCAAAAAATATAACAACAGCCGCCACTAATAGTGGAATTGTGTGATTCAAGTTTGAAATGTTGTTTTAACGTACCCCCCCCCCCCCCCCCCCGCCGAATATCTAATGCTTGCTTATTTGTATAAATTATATTATGCAATAACCTAAACTTAATGGAATTGATTTTCCAAAACTGAAGAGTGCAAAATTTGGTGCAACTCTGCATAGAAACCAATCAGCCTCCACGTTTTTTTTTTTTTTTGGTCAAAGCTTAATTGAAAAAGCTGAAATTAGAAGCTGATTGGCTACTATGCACAGCTGAATCATATTTAACACTCTCCAGGTTTAGTAAATTAACCCAAATGTATGCCAGGAGAAGAAAATAATTTAGTTTGTGTTCTTTCAAGATGTCAAGTCTTGTGGGATTTCAAGTTGAGGTGTGAAGATCACCAACGTATGGAGTGTGCTGACCTCTCCTTCTGGAAATACAAGTTTACTGGCTACCATGCTGATTTGAAAACTTCAGGACTTGTCACTTACTCGAAAACCTGCCTATATTCAAGAGAAAGCATTCCATATTGCTAAGATCAACCCTTATTTAGCTGCAAGAAATTACAACTCCCTTCACCAAAACAGAAGCAGTTGAGAGTTATTTGACTGAGTCATGCCGGTGCTCAGGAACAAGAGATATGCCCCTAGAGTCAACAGCACTTCTCAATTCCAAAATACAACACTGGTATTTAGTCATGGCTTGCTGATTAATTGTTTTAATTATAACACAAGAAAAATATCAAGTATAAACCAACATTACATAGTAGCTGACGGTGTAGTTAGTTATTAGGCGAGCCATTGATCCCTATAAAGAGATCAAGTCAATCTTCTCCCTGCAATAGAAGAGGTATGTAGCACTGTCCCCATAGGGATCGCTGAGTACAGATTTCCCCGGGCCTCCCTCTGATTATCCTGCAGCTAGATGCTTGGGTATTTTCACATGACCGGATGCACACTCATCCTCTCGTTATCCAATGACCAGTCTAGGGGATTTGTTTTTTTGTTTTTTTTTTATTGAAAGAACCTGGATAGGAGAAGGGATTAGTGGGATGCTCCAACTTTAACTATGTGCAGATGAGGACAACTCTCACTTGGCCTCACTTGGTTGAACTAAATAGCAGACCCTCTGCTGAACCATACAGCATGTGTATGGAAGAATAAGTCCTTTGTTTGCTCAGACAGCAGACTCAATGAACTCTGATTTTGCGGGACACTAACCAGTACCCCCTTTAGCTGGCACCCATCCACTGACTTTACTAGCTTGCAGGGATGGCCCTCACAGAACAGGCCCCTAGACATAGGTCTGTACTCACAGTAGCCAGGAGCAGATCCTTCTAGGTGTGTCTCCCTCTCAGTCAGCTCTGCAGGACATCTGGATTTCAGCTTCTGCGACTCTGGCCCTTAGGTCGACTACCTGAGGCAGCATGGCAGCCTGTACAGTGACCCCCCTTCCTCTGGGATCCTGCTCTCCAGCCAAAGACCCTGTGCACATGTGCACACTTGGAATAAAACCAGTCACTCAGCATGCCTTGAGGCACCTTCCTCTGTCAAAGGTCAGGGCTGTATCTACACCCATGCTCCCATTTGTCAGGTTTCCTCCCACTGTCCAATATGCCCCTTCCTATCGGACCAGTGTGAAACAGGCAGACAACATGAGCAGCATCTGAGCACACTGGGCCCTCCCTGTTAGGCAGAGAGCACCTACATTTGCCTGATAGTCCCCCTGTTAAAGCAGAGTTCCACCGTTTTGTTTTTTCTTTAAATATGGACACTTACCTGTTCAGGGCTCCCGCGATACCGACACCCGAAGCCGATCTGTCCCTCAGCTCTCGGGTGCTGTTGCCGCCATCTTGGTAAGGGAATCCTTACTGCACATGCAGTCCCTGCTGTCTCCTATGACCTGTGTGTCTCCCAGAAGACAGCGAGGGGGGGGGAAGTGGTGTAGATACCCACGAGTGGCATGGGTATCTATGCCCGGAAGTGGGAGCAAAACAATACCTGTATTAGACAGGTATCTGCTCCCCGCTGCCCCCTGAAAGGTGCCAAATGTGACACCGGAGGGGGGGAGGATTCCGAAAAGTGGAAGTTCCATTTTTGGGTGTAACTCCACTTTAAGCATGGAAACCCAAAAACTATGCACTCTCTAGCACCTATCTAGTAGGGTGCTACAGGTATTATATGATCTCTACTGTAGCCTACATCTCAGACCTTCTTTAGGTTCCAGCACTGCAGTCTCTGCCAGGCTCTTCAGTGTCTGACACTTCTAGGAGTGTCAGATGCATGTGCCCCCCAAAATGTGCAATGTTTTCTTTATCCAACCTCTAATTCACTATAGGACACAGCTGTGTTGTAGGGGCTGGAGGAAGGAACTACAGAACATGGTGGCGCACATTCAGTAGGTCTGGAGAATCTGATGAAGGCTACAATTTCAAAATATTAGCAGACTGAGCTGGAATGGAGCAAAGTTGCTTTATAGGGGACATATAGTCAATTATTAACAGAGATTGGCTTGAAAGAAATACTGTAATTAAAAGTGTGTAATCTTAGTTACATATACAGATATTGACTTCTGCTCTGCCATGCTATATAATGGTTTTTGTTTTATGGCTCAAGTTAATTGGTTGCCTTCCTGGGGTTGTTCCCTTTTTCACTTTGCAAGAGAATTTTCCCCAAAGTTTAGTAAAGGGGGATAAATTTGACTTTCCAAAGAATTCCCAATCACAAGCATGGGAAATAAAACAAAAAACTGCATTTTTGCTTGCACATGACTGAATGATGAAAGTCACAATCACTAAAAGCACTGGGGAAATTTCCCTTTTTGGGGAACATCCTATTGCAACGTGAACGACCTATTTGTCTTAATTAAGTGTGTGTCACTGTGTCACTGATATCTTATCACAACAGTTGTTAAAGGAGAGCTCCAAGCTGTATCTCTGGAAAGGACGGTGGGAGGTAAGTATGAAGTTTATATCACACTTATCTCCATGTTGTCTTTTTACAGTTAGGGATCTCCAAAAACACAACTGTCATGACATGCCTGTAATTCCATTCTCTAAACTTGTCAAAATTCTAGTTCCCTAGATGTCATACTTATCCTATAGCCTATCTGACTCAGAGCCAATATGTATCTAGGGCAAAGGAGTGTGCATAGTGCGCGCCGGGTGTGCCTGGGCACACCCTAATCATATCATGTGGTTTTGATTCTCCCTGCTTTTTGCCCACCCCCCCTCCCCTCTCTCCCCTGCAGTGCTGCCAGCTTTCCTCCTCTCCTCTTCTGCTGTCTGCTGTGGGGGATGTTTTCAGGAATGGAGAGCAAGGGAAGGGGCCAGTAAATATTTCATTTAAAGGCACCTTCCTTTTGTGATCAGTCACTCCCTCTCTCTGTCTCAAAAGCGGGTTTGTTTAAATATTACACCAAAGCCTCCCAAAAAAAGTGTTAAAAATGAATATTATAAAAAATAATTGAAAAAATTATAAAAAGAAAAAACTACTGACGCCATCCACTTCTGTGCTGACATGCATGTGTGTTTGTGCTCTGGGCTGCACACCCTAATGCTATAGTCTGCGCACACCAATGAATTTACACAGTAATCAGTGCCTTTTTTTAGCACTGATCACTGTATAAATGACAATGGCCCCAAAATGGTGTCAAAAGTGTCCGATGTGTCCACCATAATGTCACAGTCCCGATAAAAATCGCTGATCACCACCATTACTAATAAAAAAAAAAAAAATGCTATAAATCTATCCCCTATTTTGTAGACGCTATAACTTTTGCGCAAACCAATCAATATAAGCTTATTGCAATTTTATTTTACCAAAAATATGTAGAAGAATACATATCGGCCTAAACTGAGGAAAAAAAATGTTTTATATATTTTTTGGGGATATTTATTATAGCAACAAGTAAAAAAATGTTGCTTTTTTTTTTTCAAAATTGTTGCTCTTTTTTTGTTTATAGCACAAAAAAAAATCTCACAGAGGGGATAAAATACCACCAAAAGAAAGCTCTATTTGTGGGGAAAAAAGGATGTCAATTTTGTTTGGGCGCAATGTTGTACGACTGCGCAATTGTCAGTTAAAGTGGCTGTAAACCCTTACAACACACTTTGACCTACAGGTAAGCCTAGATTAAGGCTTACCTGTAGGTCCAAGAAATATCTCCTAAACCTGCACGGTTTAGGAGATATTTGCCGAAAGACAGGCACTGCTGTCTACGACGCATGCCCCGTAGACAGTGGCGCGCAGGCGCACTGAGCGCGCCACGGTCAACGGCGATATGCCGCGAGTGGCGGCTCCCGTACGCATGCGCGGGAGTGACGTCATCGCGGCTTCGCCGAATGACAGCGGCGGAGCAGCGAGACCCCACCGAGAAGATGGATGCGCCAGACTACAGGGGACAGCGGTGACTTTGCTGGCTCCTGTGTCAGGTAAGTGACACATAATGGACTACTATGCGATGCATAGTAGTCCATTATGCTTTACCTTTGCAGGGAATGAAAGAGGAAGTAAACTCATCAGGGTTTACTTCCTCTTTAAACAAAGCAGGCCGTATCGCAAAAAGTGCTCTGGTCAGGAAGGGGGTAAAATCTTCCGGGGCTGAAGCGGTTAGGTCAGTATTTTCTGCTAGAAAATTGCTTATAACCCCAAAACATTATATATATATATATATATATATATATATATATATATATTTATATTTATATATATATATATATATATATATATATATATATATATATATATATATATATATATATATATATATATATATTATTTATTTATTTTTTGCAAAGACCCTAGAGAATAAAATGGCGGGCATTGCAATATTTTATGTCACACAATATTTGTGCAGTCGTTTGGGAAAGAATACATTTCAATTAATTAAAAAATAAATAAACAGTAAAGTTAGCCCAATTTTTTTGTATAATGGGAAATATGATGTTACGCTGTGAGAATCGTGATCTTTATTCTAAGCCAAATAAATTGTGATTATCATTTTATCCAGAATCTGCAGCTCTGGTCAGTGATGCATTAGGCAGTGAAATCAGAGGACAGTCATTACAGATAGGCAACTTGCCTTTTCTGATATCCCAGATAAGAGCTGATAATTGCTGCACAGATACTTTTGCAATGACAAGTTGCCTTTAAGAGCCGCCATCAGTGAGATTCAAACCTGCACTGGAGAATTATTCTGGACAATGCTAATCTGAATATAATTTGTAACTGCTACACTGTAATACAGTTTACGTGATCCCCCAGTAACCAGAGATCGTTCATATGACATCATTTACCAAACAGTGGGTGGGAATAACCAACAAATCATATGAGAGCTGATTCATTAATAAATATCAAATAATTTTAAGACTTTGAATGTGGATGAACGGTTTTACCCAAAAATATCCAATAACCTCCAAAACATCACAATAATGCCCTGTACACACGGTCAGACTTTCCGATGGAAAATGTGCGATTGGGTCATGTTGTCGGAAAATCTGATCGTGTGTGGGCTCCATCTGACTTTTTCCGTCGGAATTTACAACACAAATAAATGTAAAAAGCTGGATCTAAAATTTTCCAACAACAAAATCCAATTGTATTAAATTCCGATCGTGTGTAGACAATTTTGACGGACAAAGTGCCACGCATGCTCAGAATAAATTACGAGACAAAAGCTATTGGCTACTGGCCCGTTTATAGTCCCGTCGTACGTGTTCTATGTCACGGTGTTCAGAACGATCGGATTTTCTGACAACTTTGTGCGACCGTGTGTGTGCTAGACAAGTTTGGGCCAAAATCTGTTGGAAAAAATCCAACGGATTTTGTCATCGGAAAGTCCGACCGTGTGTATGGGGCATAAGAGTCAATTTTGTGTGTCTGGATACATTTTTTGATTGAATAAGTTAAAGTACAACTAAAGGTAAAACTTTTTTTTTTCATTTTGGATACAGTATAAAGGGATTAGAAAGCTTGTCCTTTTTAATAGCTATCTGTGTCCCTATTAAGACGACTCCTGTCTACCATTATCATTGAAATTGAAAGAAAACCCCACATTTTAGGTTGTCCCCAGAAAAGTAACAGAGGGGAAATCTTCCAATGGGGACACTCGTTCTGGTGACCTGGGGGTTCCCTGAGAAACTCCCTTCATTTACAAGGATTTCCTTTCACTTCCTGTTTGGTTATGGGACCGGGAGTGAAGGGAAATCTCCACAGATGGCGAAAAAAAAAACAAATGACTGGTATTATAACCCTCCCTTACTCTGTCCAAAATGAAAAAAAATAAGGAAAAGTGCAGCGATCGGTGGTGTGGTGTGTCACTCTGACACACCGCAAGTCCAATCTAGGTAAAGAGCCTCTGACATAGGCTCTTCACCATGTGATCAGCTCTGACCAATCACAGCACGTAACCAGGAAGTGCCGGTAAGCGGCTTACCTCGGTTCACGCTGACAGGGAGAGCTGATCAGCGGCTTTCCTGTCAGAGGGGGTTCTGAGTTGATAATCAGCGCATTGATTATCAGCTCAGCCCCCATCAGAGGTGCCACCACAGCTGCCAATAAGTGCCCATCAGCTGCCGTCATTGCCCACCAAAGTGCTAGTCAGTGCCCTCCAAATGGCCCATCAAAGTGCCAATCAGTGCCCCTCAGTAACGCCTGTCAGTGCCCATGTCAGATGCCAATCATTCCATTATCATCAGTGCCATCTATTAGTGCCTATCGGTGCCGCCTGTCAGTGCCAGTGCCGCCTGTCAGTGCCCATCAGTGCCGTCCATCTGTGCTGTGCCCATCAAAGCCGCCTATTAGTGCCCGTCAGTGCTGCATATCAGTGTTGCCTATCAGTGTTCATCGGTGCTACATATCAGTGCTGCCTATCATCAATTCTACATATTAGTGCCTCCTCATCAGTGCCAACTCATCAGTGCCCATCAGTGCTGCCTCATCAATGCCCGTCAGTGAAGGAGAAAACACAATTTTATAGCAGAAACAAAGACAAACTTTTTTTCTTTTTAAATTTCGGTCCTTTTTAGTTTGTTTAGCAAAAAATAAAAAACCCAGAGGTGATCAAATACCACCAAAATAAAGCTCTATTTGTGGGAAGAAAATGCTAAAATTTTTGTTTGGGTACAGATTTGCATGACCGCGCAATTTTCATTAAAAGTGTGACAGTTCTGAAAGCTGAAAATTGTCCTGGGCAGGAAGGGGAGAAAGTGTCCGGTATTGAAGTGGTTAATGACACATACCTGTGGACACAAACTGTCAATCTGAGTGGCTGCCATTCGGACCAATTTCACACCATCTTCATTATTGGATATTGAGCAAGCCAGGTTGGCAACCTAAAGGAACAGAACAGAGTAGAGGAATTAATAAAATGCTTGAATTTGTTATGAAGACTGTTTTGTAAAAATTATTAGACATAATAATTATTATTATATAAAGACAAGATCAGAGATCAGATCTACAGTCTTCATGAGCACCGCAAAAGGAATAGCAAGGGCGATGTAACTGGCCATAAATCTGTTTATGTTTAAAGAAAATCTTTATACACTTTGACATGATGCAGCAATTTTCTTGTCATGGTATATTTTTGGTGAAACTAATATTCACCAACATTACAACACAAAAAAAATAAGAATATTGTTCTTGCTTCAAGATATTGTCATACAAAGAAATGTGGAATCTATAGATTGACAGTTATCTCACAATGATCTACAACAGCCTTTCCCAACCAGAGATAGGTGGAACTTTAATGTTCCTTCACAGAATGCTAGGAGTTCTTTGAACAGTGGTCTCTTAGCCCTTGTACACACGGTCGGACATTCTGACAACCAAATCCATTGGATTTTGTCCGACGGATTTTGTCCGAAACTGTTGGACAAAGTTGTCGGAAAATCCGATTGTACATAACGTGATGACGTTATTTTGTTATGACAGGACTACGTTCAGGCTAGTAGCCAATAGCTTTGGTCTAGGAATTTGATCTGAGCATGCGTGGCACTTTGTCCGTCGGAGTAGGCTACACATGATCGGAGTATGTCCGATCGGAGCATTTTGTTGGAAAATTCCGGCAAGTTGGAAAAGTTGGTCCGTCGGATATTCAGATGGAAACAGTCCGATGGAGACCACACACAGTCGGAATATCCGACAAAACGGTCTGATAGGACACATTCCATTGAAATCTCCGACGGTGTGTACAAGGGCTCACAGTGGCTCTCCTACATCATAATGGCTGCTTAATTCCAACACCAATGTAAGGCAGGAACTTTCCCAATGGTCACCAACATAAGGAAGGAGGAAATTCTTTACTGAACACCAATGTAAGGAGGAAATTATTTTCTGAACACCTTGTAGGCAGAAAAAGTCTATTTTCTATTCACACTGGCACTGCAGTTGGAGACAAAGTTAAAGCGGTAGTAAACCCGCTGAAATCTTTTATTTTTTCTGACCTGCAAGGGAAAAGGCATAATGAGCTAGTATGCACCGCATACTAGCTCATTATGAAAAACTTACCTTAGAACGAGGCCCCGACATCTCCGATGATCCACGCTGAGGGAGCTGACATGTTTCCTCGGCGTGTCTTCCGGGTATTCCGGCCACTCACAGCATGCACACGGGATATTTCTTTCCGGCAAAGTCCTGGGTCTGCCGGGCTTTTAACCGAATATCCCCTGTGAGCATGCGCCGCTGCAGTCAGCGGTGCATTGCGAGGGGAATATCTCCTAAACCATACAGGTTTAGGAGATATTTTTTTACCTACAGGGAAAACCTTATTATAGGCTTACCTGTAGGTAAAAGTAAAAAAAAACAAACAGTATACAACCGCTTTAAGGGGAATACAGTTCCTCTATGGAAGTGATGGCGAACCTTGGCACCCCAGATGTTTTGGAAATGACATTTTCCAAGTTGCTCAACTACACTGCAGAGTGCATGAGCATCATGGGAAATATAGTTCCAAAACATCTGAGTTGCCAAGGTTCACCCTCACTGTTCTATGGTTTCCTGGGTCACTGGGGAAGCACCTGACTGGATGCTGACACCCCATGTGACTCCGCAAGCCATCTTGGATCAGGCAAAGTCTACGTAAGACCCTGCCTCCCAAACTTGGGGCGCTATCTGCGCGTTGGTAGGGTATAAATAGGTACCCCACTTGTTAGGGACAGTACCAGCTTTAGGGAAACGTTCCTAATGAGGAGGACATCTTTGGACATCTGCCCACTTGGGCACTGGATGGCCAGGTGGAATTCCAACCTCTTAACAGATGCTGTCAACCTGGCTGATACCTATCATCTTCACCTTGTTGGAATTTGTGAGTGTACCCAGTTGGGCAGGCATCCCTATGTGTTGTTTTGAATTGTCTTTGTTTTACAAGTATTCCACTGCACCTGTCTGTGTGAGTTTCTGCTGCCGCACACGCTGCACCACAGGCTAGAAAACGCAGCCACACATATGTGAACCCAGCCTAGGGGGGCATTTTTTCACTAACCACCAATGTAAGGGGGCAACTATTTAATAACTACCAATGTAAGGAGGCATTTCTGCACTGATCTCCAATGAAAGGGGATACTTTACCCCTGGCTATCAATATAAGGTACCATTTCTCCACTGACCAGCAATGTAAGCAGCCATTTCTCCACTGATCACCAATGTAAGGGACCACTTCTCCACAGACCTACCCAGTATACCTCTGCAATACATGCAATATTCATTATGTTTTGTTGCTTTAATAAGAAGGTAAGTACATAAAAAATACCTGTTGATCTGCCAGAAATCTAGTGAACCCACTTTTTGAACTGACATTGCTGCCTTTGTTGAATTGAAATCCCTATCATCCCTGTCCCGTGTTCTATTTGGGGATTACAGGCAATAGAGACAAGGAGAGAGGAAAGAAGAACTAGGCAGGGCTGACAACATTGCGTGGGATTTTACTGCAACAGAAGCCGAGTTGTCATCTAAAAAAATTATTTAGGAGATCATTGAATTTCTGACAGTATTAACAGTCATTTCTCTGCACTTTAATATTGTTAGTTTCATTTCTTGATTATTACTGAAAATAATTGTTTCATTGATCAGGGAGGTAGAGTAAAAAAAATATTATTATCTGCTTGTTAAATACATTATTTACGCAATTATTCTTTCAAAATTGTATCTAAATTACAAAGTCTAACATCCATTTAACCAATTTTCCTAGACAGGAGAGGTCTTACTAATGTAGCAGTAAAAGATAGGAGAGACTACAGATGAGAAAACGAAGAAATGAGAAGGACTGGTTGGCTGAATCTGAAGACCCCAGGGATTGGGGTTCAAATTATAATGGATAAAAAGGTCAAGTATCAACTTTGTCTTTAATGAGTTCTTATTCATTTGCGTTCAAATACTGTATACTGTATATAGAGCCCTATAAGAAAAAAAAAAAAAGAGGAAATTGACTTTTGAAGAATACTTGAATGCTATCCAAGTAGACCAAGTGTTGATGAAATAGTCAGAGCTGACATATATAGAAATAAAATGATCCACCTAGATATACAAGTTAATGTAGATAGCTCATGAGTTACGTTATACATAAAGCCATAAGGTTTACACCCAGCATTCTAAAGATCCTATGGGAATTTTTATCTTTGGCTGATGGATTTCACGAGAGCCCGAGGGAGGTCACTGAGTGCCAAGAATTGTACAGCCACCAGGATTTTCATGATTGTGTCATCTCTGAGCGAACATCTCAGTTTAGGAAGTAGATGATGACCCTGGATACTGGCTGCCTATATCTTTCTGAAATGAAAGACTGATAAAAGCATTGTCAGAGTACTTGGATCTCTGTGCTAAGCAACAAAAAAAAATAGCTTGTTCAGAACAGGTATATAAAGTGGACTTCTAAGGTAATCTTTAACACCCAATTAAACCTTCTTGGATGAGGCTGCCTATACAACAAAAAATATAGGTAGCCCCGGATTACAAACAAGATCGTGTCTGTAGGTTTGTGCTTAAGTTGAATTTGTGTGTAAGTTAATAATAATAATAATTTTTACATTTTTTCGGATAGCCTAGGGAAGGGTTAACACCCCTGTAATGTTTGTTTTGCTGTCTGTGCCCCTGTTCAGAAGATGTCCCCTCACTTTCTGCCCCTGTGACAATTGGATTTTGAAAATTTTGGGTTGTTGTGGAAAAAAGGATTGGTGATAAAGCTTCAGTGGCGACCCCTTTTTCCCATGATAACTCTTACAAGAGAGAATTTCCATTCCTAGGTGTAGATTCCCTCTCACTTCCTGTTGTCTCCCTCCGTCTGTACGTAGGAGTTGTATGTAAGTCAGATGTAAACCCAGGGACCACCTGTATGCTTCTCTTTTACTTTTCTCTACCTAGGGGTTTCCTGTGGTAGATGGCCCAAGAACTATAGAGACTGACGACAGATCCGCTTAAAGGGATTTTTATTTGCAAAAAACTTAGTTAACAACAGTGTCTCAGTATAGGATCAGAGGGTTTAGGTGGAAAGTCCACGTACTCTTAGTGTCAAAGTCAGTATAAAATAACTCTCTTACTTTGAATAAATCCAGAGAATATCAATTCACAGCTGGATCTTCACCCTAGTTGGACAGTCCTTCTCTCAAAAGGCCTAGCAGCCAACAGGGTGCTCAAGTCAGGAAAAAGTCTCTGCCACAGACTTTGTTATAGAACACATGTAAGGAAACTAGAAAACTTGCAGAACGCTTGTGTGGTACCAGTATCTTGCAGCCGGTCCGGCGATACCGCACGAGATTGGATTCACCTGGGTCCTTCAGCTTTTCCAGCCTCTTGCTAAGAAGCCAACCAGGGGCGTCGGCAGGGGGTGGCGGGGGGGGGGGCTGAAGCCCCGAATGTGTCCCCCTATAGCCCCGAGTGTCAGCTCTGCAGATCTGATCCCGAGCGCGGCCTAGCGCAGCTGAGTGCCAGAGCAGGTCCCGCCTTCTGGAGCCTGCACGTCTATGATGGACGTCCCACTGGTCCAATGCCGGGACAGCGGGACGTGTGACGTCCATCATAGGCGCTGTTGGCTCCAGAAGGCGGTAATTACAAGGAGGCTGCTGCTCCACATCCCTGCTTGCCGCTCGGGCGAGCCGCTCTCCTCTCCTCCTCGGCTCCTCCTCTGAGGACTGGCTGCTGTGACACCACGGCTCAGACAGGTATGATGTTAATGTCAGTGTAGGTAGGTCAGTGTAGGTAGGTCAGTGTATGTAAATGTCAGTGTAGGTAGCTCAGTGTGTGTAAATGGCAGTGTAGGTAGGTCAGTGTGTGTCAATGTCAGTGTGTGTAAATGTCAGTGTAGGTAGGTCAGTGTGTGTCAATGTCAGTGTAGGTAGGTCAGTGTGTGTCAATGTCAGTGTGTGTCAATGTCAGTGTAGGTAGGTCAGTGTGTGTTAATGTCAGTGTAGGTAGATCAGTGTATGTAAATGTCAGTGTAGGTAGGTCAGTGTGTGTTAATGTCAGTGTAGGTAGGTCAATGTGTGTTAATGTCAGTGTAGGTAGATCAGTGTATGTAAATGTCAGTGTAGGTAGGTCAGTGTGTGTTAATGCCAGTGTAGGTAGGTCAATGTAGGTATGTCAGTGTAGGTAAGTCGGTCATTGTAGGTAGGTCACTATCTTAGTGTATGTATATGTCCAGTGTATGTAGGTCAGGCAGGTGAGTGTAGGTATTTCACTATTGTCAGTGTAGGTAGGTCAGGTAGGTAGGTCACTGCCGTCAGTGTAGGTAGGTTAGTGTATGTAAGTCACTACTGTCAGTGTCACGACTCAGCCAAAAAAACCTGTGTCGCGTACAACAACCCCCCCCCACCCGTTTCTGGCTTGGACTCTGGGATGAAGCCCCTGGTCCTTTTGCCACCTAGCAACGCCCCTGAAGCCAACCCTTGCATGGCCTTCTCCTGAAGAGTCCTCCCCTGGATAACTACGAAGTTGCTGGGCCTCTCTACAACCTGAGACGGCACCGGACCATCTCCAAATCCTTTCTTTAGTTTCCTCGCCTCGGGCTAGACAGCCCCAAGATGAAAAGTCGGGTGGATCTGCACCCCAGGCCATAGGCGTCCTGGGGGCTGGTCAGGAGGACCAGAACCATGCAGTCAGAACATACTTCTGGACCGGAAACCTGAAGCACGTGACATCCGCATCTTAAGTACCCTCTCCCAAAAAGCACAGCAAGAGTGACACTCCCACTGGGCTGGCAGAGAAAGTAACCTTCAAGCACCCAACCAGACTGTGTTTCTATGCCTGCCAGAAGTGACAGCGCCCCCTATGGCCAGGCCGAACACCCTATAGTCTAGTCAGACTGATGCTGAGGTCAAAATTTGGAGTAATTAAACCCAAACTAAACTGCAGTCTAGGTGTAACATTAAATTTCAAAAACATATAGCACATGCTCTTCAGGAGCCGACGCTACATATGTATCCTCCAACATGTGCATATCTCTTCCTGCATATAGTGTACCAGATCTTTACCGGATTGCATGACCCACAGAATAAAACTGTGTCCAATAAAGCTTTTCTCAACAACTCTGTGTCCTCCTGTAGGGATCTGGTACACCATATGCCAGAAGAGATACAGACCTCTTGAAGGATAGATAAAATTTTGTGCAGCTGGGTTGGGATTCATTGATTGAGATAGCAGTGGGCCCAATGGAATAGGTCTTGCTTATCACCAGGGTGCGTTGTAAATGTATCCAGCTGTTGGGAGACTGATTTTGGGACACTTATGCACTATAAAGATTGGCTCAAGCTCAACTCAAGCTCAGCTCTTACTCCATGTTGTTGATTGGGCACATTGTTCAGGCAACTGGATTCTGAAGAAATCTTCAGTTCAGGGATGCCCTGTGGGGGGCGCCACTTCTAATTTTGACTGTCCTATCATCCTGGACCACAAACTTTCCTCACTATGCTATATGTTTTCTTCTGTGCCATTGACATGGTTATATCTTCTTAGTTCACTCTATAAAATTATCAGAAATTTGTGCTTAAAGTAGAACTATAGGCAACACTTTTTTTGATTCCACTTTGGATAGAATAAGGGAGGGTTATAGACCCTGTCAGTTTATTTTTTACCATCCCTGTCCCATTGCAGAGATTTCCCTTCACTTCCTGCCCCATAGCCGAACAGAAAGCGATAGGAAATATATGCAAATTAAGGGAATCCATTGTCCCCCCCAGGCATTCAGAAGTAGTGCCCCCTCCCAAAAATGTCAGGGTGGGTCTTAATCTTAAACAGCAAGGGGTATGGCCTTGACAGGAAGGGGTGGGTCATATTTAAATTAGGGGGTACATGAGTTTAGTCAGGCCTAGGGCAGCACAAAATCTAAATACACTACTGATTACAGGTAGATAGAGTGACTAAAGCTGTAGGGACCTTTTTTTAAAAACTTCTGCTTTAAGTCTTCTATCAAATACTTTTGGAATGGAAAAACTGGCAGGAAGAAGATCTAATCAAATTGAATGTCAAAAAGATGCAAAATTAGAGAACACTAGTAATGGGGAAAGCACTGCATGTTCTTGGCTGCCACTTCTACAACAAAAGTCGTATTAGTTGTAATGTTACATGTATTCATTCAGATGATTAAAATGTTCCCAACACAAATGCAAAACAAACCCTAAGACTCCAATACTCATCTCTAGAGGATGCGGGAAAGTTTATTGAACCTAATCCTTTTGTATGTCAAGTTATACATTTTATAATGATGTAGGTGTCATCTCAGGCGCTGCACAAAGACGGTTCAGAGAAATTACTTTCAAGAGGAAATTTACATTTTACAGCTGAACTTCAGGTAAATAACTCAAACAATAAATAGAATACATATAGGAGTGCTGTTTTACCTTGTAAAATATGCTATCTACATTCACACCTAATAGGCCGGTGTTGGTGGGCTTTGGACTGCAAATCCAGCATGCTTTTGAATTGTTTAAGACTGAGTCTGGGGTCACTTAGAATTGGCAGGTGCATTCAACCTGTGCTTGACTTGCTTAAAGCTGCTTTTGTCATCCCATAAATTTCTGAAACTAGTAGTAGTTGACTAGGGATAAGCTCCCATTTGGTCCAAACTTGGCATCAGAAGGAAGCTATTACTCTTGCCTACTGCTGCCCAGCCAACTTCAGCCAGGGCAATCTTTGCCCCACAGCTGCACATACTCAAAGAGACAGAGATGCTTGTGACATCATTGACATGGCCATATGAGGACAATGATGTCACAAGTATTCCCACCCCTTTTTATACGCTCAGCTATGGGGCAGGGAATGCCAGGGCCACAGTTGGTTATGGCAGTAGGCAGAAGAGAAAGCTCCATTCCAGCTTTGTTTCAATGCCAAGTTCGGACCAAACCTGAGCTCATTCCAACTGGTGACCTGACTTTCTCTGCTGATGTTAAGCAACATGGCTTGGTTACTTTCCCACTCCTGGCCTGTGAATAGACCGGTTACCAATCTCATAGCTGGCAATGTCTCACTGAAACAGTGACTCTCAGTCTTGCTCATTGAGTTGCTTGGGCAAAAATTTGATTTTTTTTTTGCCCTTTTTTTGTGTATTTTATGTTTTTTTATTTTATTTATTTATTTATTCATTCATTTATGTTTGCTGTCTTTTTATTTCTGAAAAAAAAAAAGACAAAACGTAACAAGGAGCTGCTTTTTGGCCCAAGAACAGGCCCCAGGTAGTTAGGGACTTTTCACAGGTGGGGGGTTATACTTACTTTTCTGGCAACCCATATCTCCTAGATTCTCTCTATTCAAGTGCTCTCCGTTGGATTATTTTGCAATTCTAGAAAGCTGTGGCTGCAGCCTCTGACTCCTATGTTACTGGTGATTGTAGTAGTGGGAGAGGGGTTCAAAATTCAAATCACTATGGAGGACACTGTCAACAGACACTGCCAGAATTGTTGAATGCTGAAGAGTCTGGTGGAGGCTGAAGCACTGCAGTGAAGTGAAGATATAAGACACGGAACACTGTAAAGGTAAAAGGATTCCCACTTCTCTTACAGGGGCTTGCAATAATTATTTTATTTTTTTTGGAGGGGGGAGTGGGGGGACAGTGTCACTTTAATTTTGCACTTACCATTAACTCAAAATAAATTTTCAGGAAAGGAAAACTTTCAATTTCCTTCATCCCTTTAGGTAAGTCACCACTCTAACCACATCAGCATGTTTTTTTTTTTTTGCAGAACACCTGCACAGTGGAACTACAAGAAGGTGAAACTAAATCAAATGCACTTGTTGCAGGTTTATATACAAGGGACGTTCATGTCAAACCGGGACTTTTATTTTTACAGGTATAAAAATTGATGCTAGAGTGGCGGTACTACACGCAGTAGTAAGTGGCAAGTGTGTCCTATTACTGATAGAAGGTGCACATGACGTGAGCCAGGCCAGAGACTGTTAATCAAGACTGTTGGCAGACAACAGTGCTAGTGCGTGCATGGAACAGCTCC
This sequence comes from Lithobates pipiens, assembly GCF_037356315.1. NCBI lineage: Eukaryota > Metazoa > Chordata > Amphibia > Anura > Ranidae > Lithobates > Lithobates pipiens. The sequence continues at coordinate 496,690,997 of NW_027507718.1, read as the reverse complement.
ACCACAGATTCACCACCACCAAAAAATTGCAAACAATTGCGTCTGCATGTAAATTGATGGCATGTGTTTTCTGGGACAAAAGTGACATTATTCTTGAGGATTTTCTACCGAGTGGGGGCACTATCAACAGTGAATATTACTGTCGTGTTCTGAGAGATGTGCATAGGCATCTACAGAAGAAACGGCCTGGTGTGATCACTAAGGGAGTCCTGTTTCTCCAGGACAACACACAAGCTCATACTGCTCACCCCACTATGTGCACATTACAGCAACTCTGCCGGGAGGTATTGTCCCATCCCCCTTACAACCCAGACCTCGCTACGAGTGATTTTCACCTGTCTGGACCCCTAAGGGAGTTCTTTGGAGGTCAGCATTTCATCACTGATGACGAAGTGAAGCTGGCTGCCCTAGGATGGTTCAAGTGTACTAACAAATCTTTCTATGCCAAAACTTTCCAGGCATTTGTTAAATGCTAGGATATATATATATATATATATATATATATATATATATATATATATATATATATATATATACAGGCATACCCCACTTTTAAGTACAAAATGGGGTTTATTTACTAAAGCTAGAAAGTGCAAAATCAGGCTCACTTCTGGTAAAAAAGTGCAGTGCTTATACTATAAATTATAATAAAAAATTTCCAGCTTTAGTAAATAAACCCCATTGTGTACTTAAAAGTGGGGTATGCCTTTATATATATATATATATGTATATGTATGTATATGTATGTATATATATATATATATATATATATATATATATATATATATATATATATAAAAGGAAAAAAAGTGCAGTATAAGTGCAGTGCTTATACTATAAATTATAATAAATAGTAAAGTGACTGCTCAAATTAGAGTGCAAATATACTGCAAAAAATAAAAATAAAATATCAATCAAATATATAAAATTCAATAACAGATATTGAAGTGACTGCTCAAAATATATATATATGTGTATTTACTTTTTTATTTTGCTGAATTAATTGCAACACAAATAAGTGAGATTTTTTTTTTTTTCATCTGCCAGAAGCTGTTTTAAAATAGATGTTCAAGCAGCACATGATTTATACCTCGTGCAAAGATGTCGACTCAACTCTCCATCAAGTACAAGGATATCCCTCCTATAAAAAGAAAGTCACCCTACTAGTAACTGAAACCTCACTGGCAAAACGTAGGTTGAAATGGCATCAGGAACACGCTTTGCCATTCACATCTGCATAGGAAACGAGTGATCCATTTTTAAATAGCATGTTTGAGTATTCATGATGCCCTGCAGCTGAGATACCAGTTGGAGATGATTCATGAATGAGTTGAAATGCCCTCGCCTTTGCAATTTTCTCCTGGTCTCCCCTCGCGGTATTAATCTGTTCCCTTGTCTTGTGTACATCACTGGATAAGCCCCAATCCATCTGCTCTTCTCAGGGTCCATTCCACTTCACAGCAATTTAGGACGTGGCTTGCATGCATCACTATGTCAAACTTTACCAGAGCAAAAGCCATCCTGGGCTTCGGAGAATCTTTGGGGCATACTCCAAGTCAAGATTCACTCTTAATGTAATTATTTTCAGTTCAGGGGGAAGTAAATGACTTTTACTCTGTTTATTAACAGCCTTTGGAGCTGGATGTCAATTTTTTTTCCATCAAATTATTGTTTGCTCTTTTATTCTTTGCTGATGCATCATCATTCTCTAAATAGCATGTAAATAGGGGGGGTCCGGGGGGGGGGGGGGGGGGGGGTAAATTCTGGACACTGGGGACCAAACATAAATATCGCACCACAATATATGTCAGTTGTGTGCTCAGGTTAAAGCAAAACTCTTTTTGTTTTTAATGATAACTCTTTAAAAGTTAAAGAATATGTAAACCCAACATTTCATATATCTGATATGTGCCTGATGTACCGTGTAATTGTATGAGGAAGTATCCTGTTATCTTGGTATTGCTTCTTTTCTGTGAAATCCCTGGTGTTCCCGCCGTTCCTCCTGCTTTCCTATTAAAAACTGACCACACAAGGCATGAGAGCACAGTATGGCCAGTTCTCTAGTCTGCTCTCCTCTAATGATCAGACTTGTCCTGACAGATAACCCCCCCCCCACAGAAGCACTACATATTGAAGAGGGAAGATAATTATATGTAATCAGTAATCACTCACTAAGCACATTCATTGTATTGTGGCATAGCATTTATTTATTTTTTTTTTGTTGCTGTTTCTATTAATTAAGATTAAGAATGCACAGATGATATTTCACATCAATATATGTTTTATAGTGGTATATATGTATTACAGTTAGTGCAATCCACGGATTACACATAATAATAGCAATGCCATAAATCTATCTCCTGTTTTGTAGACGTTATACCTTTTGGCAAACCAATCAATATCTGTTTATTGTGATTTTTTTTTTTTTTACAAAAGATATGTAGAAGAGTATATATCGTCCTAAACTAATGAAAAAATTTGTTTTAAAAAAAAAAATTGGGGAGGGGGGGATATTTTTTTATAGAAAAAAAATAAAAAATATTGTTTTTCTTTTCAAAATTGTCACTCTTTTTTTGTTTATAGCGCAAAAAAAAAAACTGCACAGGTGATCAAATACGATTTGTGGGAAAAAGAAGGATGTCAATTTTGTTTGGATACCACGTGACACAACCGCGCAATTGTCAGTTAAAGCGACACAGTCATTAAGGGGGTAAAACCTTCCAGGGCTGAAGTGGTTCAAGTCTCACTTTTAGGTTGACTGGACCTTTAAATCATCTTAATTATCAATTATAAACGTCAATTATCCATTCATACTCAACCAGGATTCCATGGAATCCTACGGTTCCTTCAAAAGATTGCCAAGGATTTCTAGAGCTATGGTTAATTTACCTTCATTTTGATGATACCTACATAGTTCCAGGGTCAACGCCACATGGCAAAGTTATGGCATTCTGACCACCACTGTATGGGGGGCATTCTCCCCACTATCAACCAATGTTGTAAGGAACATTTTTCCCACTGAGCGTACAATAAACTGGTCTTAGCAAGATTTCCCAGAGACCTGAAAATAATTTTGAGAGTTCCTCTTGGGCAGGGGTCTCTAAACTTTCTAAACAAAGGGGCAGTTTATTCAGACTTCAAACTTTAGAGGCAGAACTGTGGCCAGCAGGAGTGGACATTTTCCTGGCATCAGTGGGATTAAAAACATGCCACATTTGGTATTATAGGGAGGAATAGTACCCCATCGTTGGTTTTATTGGAAGGAACAGTGCCCCATTGCTGATGTCAGTGGGAGAAATGGTGCCCCATTGTTAATGACAGTTGGCAGAATAGTGTCTTGTAAGCCCTTGTACACACGGTCGGACATTCTGACAACAAAATCCGTTGGAATTTGTCTGACGGATTTTGTCCGAAACTGATGTTGCATACACACGGTCGGACAAAGTTGTCGGAAAATCCGATCGTTCGGAACGTGATGACGTTTGTTCGTTGCGACGGGACTACGTTGCAGCTAGTAGCCAAAAGCTTTGGTCTAGGAATTTGATCTGAGCATGCGTGGTACAAAGTCCGATCGGATCATGTTGTTGGAAATTTTTTATATCCAGCTCTCAAACTTTGTTGGTCGGACATTCCGACGGAAAAAGTCAGATGAAGCCCACACACGGTCGGATTATCCGACAACAAAGTCCGATCGGACATTTTCCGTCGGAATGTCCTACCGTGTGTACAAGGGCTATCAGTGGAAGGAATAGTACCCAAGGGACGCATAAAGGCATGCAAAAGTCCGCATCTGGCTCCTGGGCCACAGTTTGGAGACTGATATTAATACTATTCCTTGGTATTCAGATGGCCGGATCACTTTAGGGAATATGTACGTTTCTGTCTATGGAACACAACAATCAAAGCTCATAACAGTGGGCCCGTTAAAATGCAAAAGTCACGTCAAAAATTAAATTAATTTAATTAAATTGCTCAAATGTCTTCACACACAAATAACATGATAGTGTACCTCTAATCAAAGAGTCACATTGGCCTGGACAATAGGGTCTCCTATCAAAAAGAAGGAATGTTTGGAATGATATAGTTCTTTGCAAATTTTGTAAGGAAACAAAGGCTTGGGCTGGCGATAAAAATATCAAGTGCCAAGAAATAAAAGGACACAGTATAAATATAAAGCTGAAACGTAAAAGTCAATGCGGTATTATGGCCCATGCAATACATGAATGCGATGCGTACTTTTGGGTTTTATTCTCTCTAAGATTGTGACCTGAGTGAAAGAGATGCTTCTTAGGCCTTAAAATGGACCATTCATCTTGTTTTCTGTGAGAGGTCGGCCGTGGAATAGGAAATAGCGTAATAGTTCGGTAATAGTTTTATTGCCCTTTTAAGATACCTATCACGCTGATGTGAAATGTGCAATTCTCCTGAAAAAAGTGTTTTATTTTCTAACAATATGACTATAGGATTTCTCTCCATTCTCTGTGTGCATTCATCACGCCGGATGCTGGCACGCTGAGCTCTAAGGATGTGCTGCTGAGGACCTGTCAGGCCTTCCCCCAAGCTGTCTGGCCACTCCATTACCCACCGCGCCACCGAAATAAGACACACTGACATCAACTGGGATTTAATGGCCACAGCAGCCACTTTATTTACCAAAATGATAAATATAAATACAATAAATAAATTACAGCGCTCGCAAATAAAGCAAATATCATCAAAGAACTTATCACAATTGTGTTATGTGTATTCTAAATTATCCTTATTAAAGTCCTCTAGTGCTCCAAAAAACTAGAGCACTTTCTTTGAGACGTTTTTGCAATGATATCATATAATTATATGTGTTTTTGTTTACATATCAACTTTTCAAGCGTTGTCTTTTGCATATTTGGAGCACTCTAGAGCACTTTAACTTCTTAAGATCCGCGCTATAGCGCAATGACGACTACAGCGCGGACCTACTTTGCCGGGAGTACGTCTATTGACATCCTCCCATGCCCAAGTGGTCTGCGCTCCCCCTGCAGGGCAGGCGTGGTGCGCTCTGTGATCAGCGAGTCTATGAGACTCAGCTGATCACAGATCGGAGTAAGGGGTCGATCCCGACCCCTTTCTACGTGATCAGCTGTCAGCCAATGACAATTGATCATGTTATGTAAATAGAGACGGTAATCGGCTATTTTTTCTCCTCGTGCTGACAGCGTGAGGAGAAAGAAAAAAAGCCGATCATCGGCGGCTCTCAGAGGGTCATTGGCCCCGATCAAGCAGAACTCCCGTCAGCTCATCTGTGCCCACCTATGCCACCTGCCAGCGCCTCCTACCAGTGCACAACACTACCGGCTACCAGTGCCCACCAGCACCACCTACCAGTGCCCACAGTGCCACCCATCAGTGCCCACAGTGCCACCTACCACTGTCCATAGTGCCACCTACCAGTGTCACCAATCAGTACTTCATCAACAGTGCTGCCCATCAGTGTCACCTACCACTGCCCCCAGTGCCACCTATCAGTGTCACCAATCAGTGCTTCATTAACAGTGCTGCCCATCAGTGTCACCTACCAGTGCCCATCAGTGTCGCCTACCAGTGCCAATCAGTACCACCCATCAGTGCCACCCATTGGAGCCCATCAGTTTCATCTTATCAGTGGCCATCAGTGCTTCCTTATCCGTGCCCATCAGTACCGCCTTATCTGTCCCCATCAGTGCTGCCTTATCTGTGCCTATCAGTGCCCATCAGTACAGCCTATCAGTGCCCACCAGTGCAGCCTATCAGTGCCCACCAGTGCCACCTCATCAGCGCATATCAATGAAGGAGAAAAATTATCTGTTTGCAAAATTATATAACAAACTATGAAACATGATTTTTTTTTTGTTTGTTTAGCAAAAAATAAAAACCCCATCTGTGATTAAATACCACCAAAAGAAAGCTCTATTTGTGTGAAAAAAAATTATAAAAATGTCATTTGGGTACAGTGTTGTATGACTTTGAATTGTCATTCAAAGTGTGACAGCGCTGAAAGCTGAAAATTGGTCTGGGCAGGAGGGGGGTTTAAGTGCCCAGGAAGCAAGTGGTTAATAAGGATCATTTTGGAATACACAATTGTGATAAGTTCTTTGATGGTATTTGCTTTATTTGCTCTGTTGTGAGCGCTGTAATTTATTTATTGTCTGATATTAAGTGAATAGCAATTTGTGTACAGCAGCTGCAAATTTTATATTCATTTGTATTTTTATTTTCATTTTTATTTATTTTATTTACAGCAACAATTTAATGTTGTTCTCCTTAGCACCAGCATTTATTGTTTCACTGATATAAATAATAAATATAAATAACAAATTAAATAAACATTTAAATACCAAATATACATAACTAATACCCAGCAAAAGACTGAATGTATACTGGAGTTTCAAGGCCCCTTGAGTGCGGTAATACCTATGACCCATAACATAGGCTTCCAGCCGCACAACACAGACTCAGAGACAGAGTCAGGTACACCATTTACTGCCATAAAGGTACTAACTTAGGGGACGCTGTACACAAGATGGGTCCCCAACCTACTAACCTTTACTACTGCCTAAATGTAGGGCCTTGAACCCTGCTGCCCACTTAGACAGATCCTCAATCCACCAGCAACTTACCCATGACAGGGCAGAAAACTCCAAAATTACAGAGGAGGGAGGGCGGGAAGATACCTTGATGACTGCCCTCTTCCCACTGAAACTTTCTTGGGAACATCCTACTACAACCCCCTATGGACCCCTACCGTCTCATCCACTTCACCAATCAGGTCAGTATCCTTCCCTCTTTACATCCTTCAAACTTTCCACACTCTCCACCCCTGTCCTCCACCCTCCTTTTAACCCAGTCATGCTGTCCCTCCGTCTATTCCTTCTGGATTTTTTTCCTTCATGCCTGACTTTTTGTATTAACTGTTCCAATGTAGACTATTATTTATCCATCTATTTTCTCCATTTATAGAGCACGATATGATTGTGTAATAGTCTGCTAATGCACGGTGGAAGGTTACACAAGTGCCCCATATCCCATTTCTTTTTTGTTAGCTGAGGATTAAGGGGAGCCTGTTCTTTGTCCATTCAAGGCAAAGCAACCCTTCTCAGTTTAAGTCACATACTTAAAAGGTCACCTTGGAAGTATGTTTTCACCATAGCAGAACAAATGTGGGTTGCCACATCCCTATTAATGAAATGAATAGATTTCCCCCTATGTGGAAACCAACAAACTGATGTGTAAAATTTGCATTTATTAAAAAAAAATTATAATAAATCATCAATGACCTATATACATTTTTTTTAAAACAACACAAATAGACAATTAACAATATTCAGCATACTCCCCATCTACCTCTACAATGAAGGATAATGGAAAGGCCTGACCCAGCCCTTGCTGAGAGACCCTTTTTGTTTTAGCACTTAAAGCCCTTGTACACACGGTCGGAGATTCCGACAACCAAATCCGTCGGATTTTGTCCGACGGATTTTGTCCGAAACTGTTGCATACACACGGTCGGACAAAGTTGTCGGAAAGTCCGACGTGATGACATTATTTCGTTACGAAGGGACTACGTTCAGGCTAGTAGCCAATAGCTTTGGTGTAGGAATTTGATCTGAGCATGCGTGGCACTTTGTCCGATCAGAATTCTCTACACATGATCGGAGTATGTCCGATCGGAGCATTTTGTCGGAAAATTTTACCAACAAGTTGGAAAATTTGGTCTGTCGGATAATCCGACGGAAACAGTCCGATGTAGACCACACACAGTCGGAATATCCAACAAAACGGTCCGATCGGACACATTCCGTCGGAATCTCCGACCGTGTGTGCAAGGGCTTAGACGATCCCTGAAAACCCTCCTCTTCAGAGAAGCCTATCCTACCCACACCTAGCAACTGTATTTTCACTTTGTCCATCTGACCATCCCCCACAGCAACTACCCTTTGTTCCACTCAGTCCTCCCTTCTAGATTGTAAGTGCTAATGAGCAGGGCCCTCTGATATCTCCTGTATTGAATTGATGGGTTTACTTCCTCTTTGTCTCCCTGCAAAGGTCGCATAGTAGTCCATTATGTGTCACTTACTTGACACAGGAGCCAGCAATGTCACCGATGTCTCCTGTAGCACGAAGCGTCCATCTTCTTCCTGGTATCGCTGCTCCGATGCTGTAAGTGGACAGAGCAGCGATGACGTCACTCCCATGCATGCACACGGGAGACACCACTAACGGCATATCACCTTTAGCAGCGGCATGCTCAGTGCGCTGTAGACAGCGGTGTCTGTCTCTTCGCAAATATCTCCTAAACCGTATAGGTTTAGGAGATATTTCATGGACCTACAGGTACGCCTTAATCTAGGCTTACCTGTAGGTCAAAGTGGTCTGTAAGGGTTTACAACCACTTTAAGCTCCTGTCACCTATCAATATTTTGCATCTTGGGGGAAAGTGCCATGACATTACCTGCAGGTTGAGAGACTGCAACGGAGGCCAGACCTGACCTCCTCACACGTCATCCATTGACAGTGACAACTCCATTATATATTCCGGTTCCGGTAACAGAACAGTTAAAGTTTAAAAGAGCACAACTACCTGGCGGGAAGACTTCCCGACTGGTTGCACTCCCAGAATGCTGCAGCAAAGAGTATAACAGCAGGTCTTGGGTGCACCAACAGCATCTGTTTCGAGGGGCAGAATGCGGCCTGGCTGGTCAATACCCAATTGTTGAGGCTTTCAGGAAGGATGGCAAGTCCCTGCTATTTCGCTACTCATCTGGAAACTCTCACTGCTGCTAATTACAGTCCCTGACAGAGTGGTGACATGCACATCCAGCCCGGGAGCCAGGGTCTTAAACAGACTCTGCCTGACCCAAGATGACTGCCAAAATCACATGGGGTGCCAGTCTCCAATCCATTAGCTGCCCTAGTGACCCAGGAAACTATAGAGAAACCATGTCCCTCTTGACTTCCACTCCCTCTGCAATGCTACTTTGGTTTGAGCGCCACCTGCAGTGGGGAAAGCAGACTACACCTGTCTACAGGCATTCATTACAAAGTAAAGACAGGAACTCTATAATGCCTGCTGTACATTTGCTTTGTTACTTTGGGAAGTCTGGCTTAGAATACTCTTCCTTTAATGAATTCCAGATTATGCCACACTGTTGCCAAACGCAAAAGCACCAAAGCTATCCATTTTAATGTATATGTTAATAAGCAGATGATGCTCATAAGTTATAAGATGAAGTTTACACAAGGGATCTATTTGTTATAGCTATCTGCTATTTCAAATCTATCCATATTTTTGTATTAGCTTTCCTAAAGCTATACAATTAATTTACAAACTAGTGATGCTGAAATATTGCTCACATGTGAGAGATAGCATCAAGATCAGTGAGGCATTTCTGCTACTAAACTCTTGGGAATAAAAGATGAAGCTATAATACTCTGTTTGAGCTCCTACTCAATGAACACTGGAGGTAAACTCCAGTTAAAGTGATGGCAATGAAAGCTGAGTGATGCAGGATGTACATCTTTCATGTGCTAAATAGCAACTAGGTGTTTTGGGTCAATTTCTATTATATTTTTCATTGCTTTTATTGTTGTTTTTTTTTTTGGTTTTACAAATAAACATTTAAATAGATTCCTCTATTAACAGAGGAAGATCAACATATGAGGATGTTGAACCTCTATTCCTCAAGGTGTAAAAAGTACCCCATTTTTTTCCAATAGTGATATAGGGTAGTCACCTACTGGGTTGGGCATCTTACCTCCATGTGAGACTTAAAAGAAAGGTGAACACAAAGCACTGGATAAATGCTTTTGAAATGATAGGTTATCACTAGGCCCAGTTGCTTCAGTTTGGTAACTGTCAAACTCACACAAAACAGGGCCACCCCTTGGGGATGGGCTTCACCAAGAATTGAGAATACACATGTACACGGTCTAAAAAGAGAGAAAAACTTGTATCCAAGGGTCCAAAATCTTTCAATAATAACAGCCAACATGTTTTGAGGCTTACACAATATCTCCCTCATTCAGGGCTATGGTTTAAATTGTTGGGGCTCTGAGGATGATATAGAGACCAGGGATAATTATTAATTGTGTAGAGTCACATAACACTTTAACTCTGTGTACCAAAAGCTCCTGCTACACAGAGTTGAGGTGTTCTGCAATCCCTAAACCAGCCTTTCTTAGCCTTTTACCCCAGAGGAACCCTGGAAATAATTTTTAGGTCTTTGGGAACCCCTGATAAAACCAATGCAGTGTGGAGAATGACCCTTACACTTGCTGCCAGATGGAAGAATGAACCCCCCTACAATCGCGGTCAGACTCCCACCCTTAGAGACAGCTAAAAAAATGATTTTGGATTGCCACTGGCTCTGTCAAGTGGTGGTGGTCCTGGAACTATGCATAAACATCAGATGAGAGTTCAATCAACCACAGGAACCCCTAGCAATCTTGGAAGAAACCCTAGGATTCCATGGTTTAGAATAGCTTCACTACACCATTAATAATTATCCCTGGTTATTTTAACATCTTAAGAGTCCCGCAAATTTTAAACGAAGATCTGAAGAAGGGGGATTATGTATAAACCTTGAAACATGTTGGCTGTCTTGTGTGTTCCTGCTGTGCACTAATGTTATTATTAAAAGATTATGGACCCTTGGACATCTGATTAGTGATCCATGTTAGGCAGGGCTTGACCTGTGAGGATTTGGTTAACTTCTGAGGGGCTAGGGGTACATCTAGAGTTCCCTGGAGGTTGAGGGGGGGAGAGGCAGGTTGAACCTGTGAAGGCTTACCATGGAATGTGCACATAGACCCTTTCCACTTCCTTTGAGTTGGGATGGGGCTTTTTATAGCACTGTGTAGAGCAGCCTTTCTCAACCTTTTCAACACAGAGGAACCCTTGAAATAGTTCTCCGGTCTCAAGGAACCCCTGATAAAAATGAGAAATCTACAACTCATGATACATTAGTGTGATGGTCAGTGGGAAGAATGGTCCTTACACTTGTGGTCATTGGGAAGAATTACCTCCTTACAGATAGCTAAAAAGGTCAGTGGTGTCAATGGGAACTTATCTGAGAGGCAGAAATTGCCCAATGCTGAAGGAACCCCTAGCAACCTCTGGAGGAACCCTAGGGTTCCACGGAACCCTCATTGAGAATCACTGGTGTAGACGAATGAGTGGTACACATGTGTAGTGTACAGAGTCATCTAAAAAAGTACCATTTAAAGTGTTATTCCACCCAAAACTAGTACATTCGTTTTTGACCGGTGCATGATTCCTTATATCTCTTGTGGACTCTATTGGTGGACTTGTGCACTTAAAATGATTGTAAACTCTTACATATACACATTGAAGTGACTAAACTCGAGTGATACACCGAGATTAAACAAATCCGCCTATATACATTTTACTTGTTATTATACTACCCTCTCTTCTCCACAGCTTCCTAAAGCACCCAATTTTACACAGCATTTCTGCAGAAGGCAAGGGGAGGGGATCTGATGTCACACTGCACAGCACATAGAGGAGTGATGAGTGTAATCTGAGACCCAAGTGGAGGCCTCCCCTGTACACAGTCTCGTAGGGAAGCATGCACAGCTGGGGCTGTCAATCACCTGCCGTGTTCTGGATGGAGGGCGGGGAAAATCTTTAGGGATTGTCTGGTGTCCAAATAGACTGTCAGAAGTGATTCATGCAGATAGGAGAGGAACTAATGAGCAGACAAAAAACAACAACAAAACATTAGGAGCTTTGAATTAAGGCAAGTGCACACTATAGAAGAATATGCTTTGTTCGTTTTTAATTTCAGATCTTTACAACTACTTTAAGTTCTGGGACTGCACACCTGACGTGGTCATTATATACTGTATAGTTACATAGTTGGTGAGGTTGAAAAAAGACACAAGTTCATCAAGTCCAACCTATGTGTGTGTGTGTGTGTGTGCTTGTGCTTTTATGAGAGTCCCACTCTTCCTGTTGAATGCTTTATTTATTTATATGATGGAGAATTAACACTAAGATCTAGAACAAAGATGGACACCTTGACACTTACAAAGTCACAGATATTGTAGGATGGAGGTTTTTCTGTTGAAGTACACAAGACACAAATCAATCCTGGGGCTGACACAGTTCACCAGGGTCCACCAAAATGAAATAGAACTTTTGGTTGGACTCTAAACTGCAAAATGAATGAAGCAAATCCAGTTTAAGGATACAGAGTTGCACTAGTTTCCTACAATGGGCTGTAATTCACAGCTAGTAGGCGGCTTTCTTAACAGGGATACCATTTTCTCATAGTTTATAAGAGAATGGACTGTCAAGGCTACTGTAGCAAGCTGTCATTGCTTACCACCTGTTCTGCTTGAAACCGTTCCAAGATGCTGACATTAATTAAAAGTTAGTAAGTACATTTTCTCTATTTTAGTTGTATGCTGAACAGTATGAAGTATAAACCCCTCTGTTTCTATGGTTAGACTCCTGTCTGATTCAAGTGTTATGCAACCTAAGATAGAAAAATAGTCTCAAAATTCCCATGCATAAATTCTCCTGGGATTTCTGTGATAGTACCATTACCTACCACCCCCAGAGCCAACAAAGGGAGAAGACAGCCAGATGCAATATTTACGTAGCCTTAATAGGGACAGTGCCACCACTTACCTTAACCCCCTTGCTTCAGGATTCACTCATAGAAGCCAGGTGCACTGGCATTTTCCACTAAGGGGACATAGAGCTCCTACATAACGTTGGGACTTTGCTATTTCTACTAAATGGACATAGAGCTCCTGAGAGCAGATGAAATATTTGCTATTGATCCATTAAGGACTGACATTATTCCAGAGGGAGTACAGCCTCCGATATGTTTTCTGCAAGTTGTATATAGAGAAGTTGTCCTACAAGTTGTTGCTGAATTCAGTTTGGACATCTCATAAAACACTTATCCCCATCCAAGTTTATATTCCCTGAATAAAACATTAAGAAAAAAGGCCCAAAAACTGGTTATTGACTTGGAATGCAACCTGGAAAAATGTGTGTTGCCTGGTTGTGCACGATTAGGGGGACCCAAAACTTAGTGGCCCTCTAGCGGGTAGCACTACATAAGGATGAGTTCAATTTAAAAAGACATGAGGAAAAGTGCATTATATAGTCAAACATTTTCAGACGATTGACTACCATGCTTTTATGAGTGTGTTAAAGTGGTTGTAAACCCTTACAAAACACTTTGACCTACAGGTAAGCCTAGATAAAGGCTTACCTGTAGGTCCAAGAACTATCTCCTAAACCTACACGGTTTAGGAGATATTTGGCGAAAGACAGGCACCGCTGTCTACGGCACATGCGCCATAGACAGCGGTGCGCAGGCTGTCAACGGTGATATGCCGCGAGTGGCGGCTCCCATGCGCATGCGCGTGAGTGACGTCATCGCAGCTTCGTCTAATGACAGCGCCGGAGCAGCGAGACCCACCAAGGAGATGGATGCTCAGGACTACAGAGGACAGCAGTGACTTCGCTGGCTCCTGTGTCAGGTAAGTGACACATAATGGACTACTATGCGATGCATAGTAGTCCATTATGCTTTGCCTTTGAAGGGAATCAAAGAGGAAGTAAACCCATCAGGGTTTACTTCCTCTTTAAAAGTCTTGTTCCTAATTTGTGGGCATTTACATTGAATTGTATTCCTCGTTTGTAGCTTTACCAGTCTCCTTCTACTAGGAAGGTGTTCTACTAAATTTTGGAATCCCTCTGAGGAAAGTTGTGCCCATTCAGCCAACAGAGCATTTGTGAGGTCAGGTACTGGTGTCAGATGAGAAGACCTGGATCGTAATGGGCATTCCAATCCATCCCAAAGGTGGATTCATTAGCATTGAGATCAGGACTTGGTGAAGGACCTTCAAGTTCTTCCACACCAAACTCATCAAGCCATGTATTTATGGAGCTGGTCAAAAGAGAAAGAGGTCTACTCAAAACGATTTCAACAAGGTTGGAAGAGAAAAATCTTTTAAAATGTCCATGTATGCCTTAGCATTACCAGTGCCCTTCACTGAAAACACAAAAATTCAAACATTTCAAGGGGAGTCTACATACTTTTGGCCTAAGTTAGATGTGATGTTAGGTGTTCGCAGATTTTGGAAGTATAGTGTAGAATTCACACCTTTAAAAAGCATTTATGAAGATAAACTGTAAAAGGCCTAATTTCCACCTGTACAATTCCAAAGGTACCCACCAAAAAATGATAAACTCAGGATGATATTTTCCATCCCTGGCTAACTGTCACTTGAATCCAAGGAGCATGACAGAATTCTTCCCATGTTTACAAAACACACAATTACTTTGAGTATCTGGGAGCTCGGGCTGTAAAACGCTCCAAGGTTTCTCCAGACGCTTCTTCGCAGCTCCTGAGGCGAATACAGACTGCGGATCCACAGGACTGTCATTCCTCGAACAGTATCCCTTCACCCCCAAGGTACGACAATCTGTCACTGTCTCCTGCCACCAAACATTTCCGTGATTGCTGCGGCTTAATTACAGTTTAATGCATTTTCAGCACCGGATGAAAAGAAAGTGTCATCC